>NC_058080.1:265763018-266077699 GCF_014858855.1 Bufo gargarizans
AGAAAGAAGGGTCGGTTTTGTCACTAGTGGCCGGCAAATGCGTTTCCTCAATTGTGAAAGGTGTCGCCGAACACAAATGCCTTCCTCCAGGCGGACAAGGTACATTCTTCTGCCAAGAGTTCCATCAATAACGCCAGGAAGCCAAGGAGGCAAAGCTCTGTAATTCTGAGACCATACAAGATCACCGGCACGGAATCCCAGACGGCCCGGCGGAGGATGTAAAGACATATATCATTGCTTTACGTAAACTGGCTGCCACTTGTCAGTTTGGAGACTACCTACAGACGGCTCTCCGTGACATGTTCGTCATGGAACTCTGCGACCCAGCCATACAGAAACGTTTACTCACAGAACCCGACTTGACTCTGACGAAAGCCACTGACCTTGCTACGGTTATGGAGTTGGCAACACGGGACGCCACCCTACTGAAGGCACCACCTACAACTCCTGCAAGCCAGGGTGAGGAAATATTCCACACTGCTATCACTCAACGCTCGAGACGCCCGTCCCCTGCCACTCAGCTTAAACCTCGCCACCCTAATTCTTCTGTCTCTGGGACCCCGACTTGCTACCGTTGTGGTAACACTACTCAGAGTGTGCCTGCTTGCAAGTTCAAGGATGTCGTTTGTTTTCGCTGTGGGAAGACTGGTCATATTGGGCGCGTTTGCCGCAGCTCTCGCTCCCCGAACACTACCACAAAAGATAGACGTAAACAGACATTCCGTGTGGATATGGACAATAACGGTTTTAGCTCTGATGAGGAGACATGTGTCCAGCATGTTGGACTGTTTCGAGTAGCTGGGAGTACTCCGGCGATTAAAGTGGATGTCACACTCAATGGCTGTCCTGTCTCCATGGATGTTGATACAGGGGCAGCTGTGTCTGTCATTTCATGGACTGATTTAAAGGCATCGGGTCTGTCCCTGCCGCTAAAACCTACAAAGCTCACGCTACAAACCTACAGCAAGGAACTACTACAGCCCTTGGGTTATGTAAAGCCCCTTGTTACATTAGGCAACCACAGTCAAAGTCTACGCCTTTATGTTGTAAGGAATGGAGGTCCTCCGCTGTATGGAAGGGACTGGATCAAAGCCCTGGGCATGCCTCCTTTTACCATTGCCCAATGTACATTGCTTTCTAAAGTAGACCATTGGGTGGAATCCCTGAAGTCACGTTTTAAAGAGGTTTTTGAGGACTCTTTGGGCACCGTAAAAGGAAAGATGGCCCACCTCCTCTTGAAGCCTGGTGCTACACCTCGTTTTTGTAAGGCAAGATCAGTACCTTTTGCCTTGTGGAAAAAAGTGGAAGCAGAGCTGGACCACCTATTGGCTGAAAAGATCATAACGAAAGTGGATAGAAGTGAATGGGCATCACCAATTGTGCCTGTCAAGAAAAAGAATGGAGACATTAGGATTTGTGGTGATTTCAGGGTAGCTCTGAACAACCAACTTCTTGTGGATCAATACCCATTGCCTCGACTTGAAGATTTATTTGGCTCACTGGCTGGGGGGCAAAAGTTTACAAAAATAGACTTAAAGCAAGCTTACCTGCAACTGCAAGTACACCCAGATTCACGCCATCTGTTGACCATTAACACTCATAAAGGATTATTCCAGTATAACCGCATGGTTTTTGGCATAGCCCCAGCTCCAGCCATCTGGCAGCGGATCATGGATGAGGTACTGGCAGGAATACCTTTCACCCAATGTCTACTGGATGACATGCTCATCACTGGTCCCACTGATGAAGAACACAGAAAGAATGTTGAAGCTGTGCTAGGGAGACTCCAAAAGTATGGGTTACGTGTTAATCTGTCAAAATGCGAATTTCTCAAGTCTCAACTGGAGTTTTGTGCCCACACGGTGGACCGTCATGGGTTACACACTACTGAAGAAAAGGTTAAAGCCCTTACCCATGCCCCTACCCCCCGGAATGTCACCCAGCTCAGGTCCTACCTTGGCCTCCTAAATTACTACCACCGTTTCTTGCCGAACCTAGCGCACCAGCTCTACCCATTACATCACTTACTGGATGCAAGAGCTAAATGGATATGGACAGACAAATGTGAAGAAGCTTTTCGGCTTTCTAAAGAACTCATTCTGTCTTCTCGAGTTCTGGTCCACTATGATTTAAAGAAACCCGTCATCCTGGCTTGTGATGCCTCGCCTTATGGACTGGGTGCAGTGCTTTCCCATGTCATGCCGGATGGCACGGAGCGCCCCATTTCTTTTGCCTCCAGGTCTTTAACCTCAGCAGAACAAAACTACTCCCAGATTGACAAGGAAGCTTTGGCCATTGTATGGGCCACCAAAAAATTTCACGCGTACGTCTATGGTCGGGAGTTCACACTTATCACTGACCACAAACCTCTGTTGTCAATACTGAACCCTCAGAAAGGAATTTCTACAACAACCGCATCTCGCTTACAAAGGTACGCTTTATTTTTAGGAGCTTATGCTTATTCGATCAGATACCGCTCCCATGATATCCATGGCAATGCAGATGCATTTTCCAGATTGCCACTAAGAGATGACCACCCACTAAGAGAGGTACGTGTAGTGGAAGTACACAGGCCACAATCTTGCATGTCCACCTCCCTGATTGCCAGACATACAGCCACAGATCCTTTCCTGTCTCAGATATTCTCTTATGTTCAGACTGGATGGCCAGAGAGTGTTTCAGGTGACTTTCGTCCGTACTTTGCCAGAAAATGTGAGCTTGTGACTAATGCTGGTTGCCTACAATGGGGCAATAGAGTGATTGTACCCCAGTACTTGCAATCAACCATGCTAAGGATACTGCATGAAGGCCATCCTGGTGTGGTGCGCATGAAGCAGCGGGCCCGGAGCTATGTTTGGTGGCCACAAATGGATACAGCAATTGAAGATTATGTTGCTCAATGTCCTGGGTGCTGTCAAGCCCAGCGACCCCAAAAGAGAGGAACCCTGCAACCTTGGCCATGGCCAACAGAACCGTGGTCCAGACTCCATCTTGATTTTGCTGGCCCCATCCAGGGTAAAATGTATTTGATCGTGGTAGATGCACATTCCAAATGGCCGGAGGTTTTTCAAATGCCTTCTATTACCTCAGCTGCTACCATTCTAGTCTTAAGGAAGCTCTTTGCTCAATTTGGCTTGCCTACAGCCATAGTCTCCGACAATAGAACTCAATTTACATTGCATGAATTTCAATCCTTCCTTAGTGGTTTGGGTGTCCAACACTACAAAACAGCTCCTTATCATCCAGCTTCAAATGGGCTGGCAGAACGATTTGTGCAGTCATTTAAGAAGCACTTACTGTCCACTCTGGACCAGGTTGGACTGTCAGAAGAGAAGCTGCTGGAATTCTTGATCATGTACCGTAACACGAAACACGCTACTACTGGGCTGTCACCGGCTTTTCTTATGTTTGGCAGGCATCTCCGCACCAAACTTGATTTAGTTCGTCCGCAGGAGCAGTCACCAACACCTACACGGTGTAGACACGGTGTAGACACGGGCGTCTCGAGCGTTGAGTGATAGCAGTGTGGAATATTTCCTCACCCTGGCTTGCAGGAGTTGTAGGTGGTGCCTTCAGTAGGGTGGCGTCCCGTGTTGCCAACTCCATGACCGTAGCAAGGTCAGTGGCTTTCGTCAGAGTCAAGTCGGGTTCTGTGAGTAAACGTTTCTGTATGGCTGGGTCGCAGAGTCCCATGACGAACATGTCACAGAGAGCCGTCTGTAGGTAGTCTCCAAACTGACAAGTGGCAGCCAGTTTACGTAAAGCAATGATATATGTCTTTACATCCTCCCCGGCCTGCTGCCTTCTACCGTAGAATTTAAACCGCTCAGCGATTTCCAACGGCTTCGGGTTGTAGTGTGTATGTAGCGTCTGAATTAACTCAGGCAGGGACTTAGAGGCTGGCTTGTCTGGAGAAACAAGGTCTCTGAGGGTTCCATATGCAGCCAGTTTACGTAAAGCAATGATATATGTCTTTACATCCTCCCCGGCCTGCTGCCTTCTACCGTAGAATTTAAACCGCTCAGCGATTTCCAACGGCTTCGGGTTGTAGTGTGTATGTAGCGTCTGAATTAACTCAGGCAGGGACTTAGAGGCTGGCTTGTCTGGAGAAACAAGGTCTCTGAGGGTTCCATATGCAGCTTGACCCAATGCAGTGAGAAAAACTGCACTTCTCTTTTCAACAGTCACATTATTCGCTTCCATATACTGTTCCAGCCTCTCCACCCAGGAGGTCCATGACTCAGCTGCAGGATCAAATGGTTGAATAAACCCTATGAAGGCCATGTGTGCTAAAATCCACCATCCTCGTCGCCACTGTTATGTCCCCTGGACACTCTGTGTCTCTCAGGTGCTGCTGGCAATGCTGCCGGTATCTGCTCAGCAAGTTACGCACACAGGCCGATGTACTACTTAACCAGAGCAAGGTTTATTACTCAGAACATTATGGCATTCTTACATGGAAGAGTCTTATTCCAACAGCTTCTGTCCTTATCAGATGTAATCCCTTCTCAGCCTCATGTGTCTGCTTCCAGTTCTCCTCACACACACTGTCTGACTTCCTGGTACAGCTCCTCCTCCCCCATCATGCATCAGGAGAAAAAGGGTAAAGGTCACAGTGATCTATCACAACATCACAGATACAGAAAGGATATTACAGCTACTCTCCTACTTCTGAGTGTCCATTAACTTCCGGACATCTGCAAGCCAGGATGGAATCGGATTCAGTCTCTCATAGCACAATCCTTCCACCATGCCAGATCAACACACTTCCTGGTTCACTCACAGGCAGCAGCATGAGTCATCAGCATGAGTCATCATCTGTTTTGCATATTTAAATCTCAGAGTGTGCTGTTGTAGCTGCAAAACAGCGGCCTCTAGTGCCCGGATTGCCAAATGACAGTTTAAGTAAAGACATTATGCAGAAATAGCTGTTTCACAATCTCACATCCTCATCCTCCAGAACTGTGCCCTGGCTGGACAATTGTGTACCTTGGGTTTGTGGGTGCAGGAACCCAACCTCGAAGCCACTTAATGACTGGCTGGAAACCCTACAAAATGATCCCTCTTCCTCCTCCTCCTGTGCCACATCCTCTTCCATCATCGCCATGAGCGCTTTTTCAAGGAGGCATAGAAGTGGCTAGCATGTGCAAGGTGGAGTTCCACCTTGTGGGCACGTCACATATGAGGCGGTGAGCGGGAAGGTCGAAGTTGCGCTGCAGCGCTAACAGGCGAGCAGCAGCAGGGTAAGAATGCCGAAAGCGTGCACAGACGGCCCGCACTTTATGCAGCAGCTCTGACATGGGGTAATTTTTAATGAATCTCTGCACCACCAAATTCAGCACATGTGCCAGTCAAGGGATGTGCTTCAAACCGGCTAGTCCCAGAGCTGTTACGAGATTTCGGCCATTAACGCACACCACCAGGCCGGACTTGAGGCTGACTGGCACAAACCACTCATCGGTCTGTTGTTCAAGGCCCGTCCACAGCTCCTGCGCGGTGTGGGGTTTGTCCCCCAAACAGATACGTTTTAAAACTGCCTGCTGTCGTTTACCCCTGGCTGTGCTGAAGGTGGTGGTGAAGGTGTTACGCTGACCGGATGAGGAGCTGGTAGAGGAGGAGGAAGCAGAGTAGGAGGAGGAAGCAACAGGAGGCAAACTGAAGCGCCCTGCAATCCTCGGTGGTGGAAGGACATGCGCCAAACTGCTATCCGCCTCAGGCCCAGCCGCCACTGCATTTACCCAGTGTGCTGTTATGGAGATATAACGGCCCTGACCGTGCTTACTGGTCCACGTATCCGTAGTCAGGTGCACCTTGCCACAGATGGCGTTGCGCAGTGCACACCTGATTTTGTCCCCTACTTGGTTGTGAAGGGAAGGGATGGCTCGCCTTGAAAAATAGTGGCGGCTGGGCACGACGTACTGTGGGACAGCCACCGCCATAAGGCCTTTAAAACTATCCGTCTCCTCCAGACGGAATGACAGCATTTCAAAGGCAAGTAATTTAGAAATGCTGGCATTCAGGGCTAGGGATCGCAGGTGGGTAGGGGGGTACTTCCTCTTCCCCTCCAGTGTTTGGGATATGGAAAGCTGAACGCTTCCGTGGAACATTGTGGAGATGCTTTGTGACCCAGGTGTTGGTGTTGCTGGCAGATCCTCTGTTTGCGGGGTGCCAGGTGCCACTGTCACTCCAAAGGTGGATGAAGAGGCCGCGACTGCAGCAGAAGAGGAAGCAGGAGGAGCCAGAGACCTTTCTTGGTTTTTGAGGTGTCTACTCCACTGCAGCTCGTGCTTTGCACTTAAATGCCTGGTCATGCAGGTTGTGCTCAGGATGAGAACGTTTATGCCTCACATTTCAGGCTCTGATTGCACAGCGTGCAAACCACTTGTGTCTTGTCATCAGCATATTGTCTGAAGAACTGCCACACTAGGGAACTCTTTGGAGCTGGCATTGGTGTGCTCGGTCCCTTGCTGCGGTGGGCAGTAGCAGCCGTACTGTCTAGAAGACGGCCGCTCCGCTTTTGCACCCTGCTCCCTCTTCTGCTGTGCTGGTGGCTCTGTGCGTCCACTTCCTTCGAACTACATCGGTCACTCGCATGACCTTGATTCCATGTGGGGTCGAGGACCTCATCGTCCTCCACATCATCTTCCACCCAGTCTTCACCCCTGACTTCCTTGTCGGTCTGCACACTTTTGAAAGCCCCAGCAGTTGGCACCTGTGTTTCGTCATCATCCGAGACATGCTGCGATGGTCCTCCCATATACTCATCTTGAAAAATAAGTGGTTGGGCATCGGTGCACTCAATCTCTTCCACTTCTGGGGCAGGGCTAGGTGGATGGCCCTGGGAAACCCTGCTAACAGAGTCATCAAAAAGCAGAAGAGACTGCTGCATGACTTGGGGCTCAGACTGCTTGGCTAATTTGCAAGGGGGTGAGGTGAAAGACTGATGGACATCGGCTGCAGGTGCCAACTGTGGTCTTTCAGCATGAGATTGGGTGGGAGACAATGTGAAGGAACTGGATCCACTGTCAGCAACCCAATCTACTATCGCCCGTACTTGTTCAGTCCTCACCATTCGTAAAGCAGCATTAGGCCCGACCAAATACTGCTGCAGGTTTTGTCGCCTACTCGCACCTGAGGAATGGGTTTCACTTGTGCGTGTAGCTGGCACAGATCGACCACGTCCTCTCCCTGCAACAGAAGCTCCACCAGCAGCACCAGGACCTGGGCCACGTCCCTTATTTGACGCTCTCCTCATATTTTTTTTAATTCAGGATCTTGCCCTAAATGGGTTTTTAATTAATAGTAGAATAGAACGACAGTATGTAAAAGGTGTATCTCACACGGCCTGAACCAGACTAGGCCTCAATAAAATATTTTTTTGCCCAAAATGGCTGTATTTCAAATCCCTAATTCAAACCCCTGTATGTAGAGGTAGTATCTCAGAGGGCCTGAACCTCTGTAGGCCTGCAGTAAATATATCTTTGCACAAAATGGCTGTATTTCAAATGCCTGATTCAAACCCCTGTATGTATAGGGGGATCACACACGCCCTGAATCAGTGTAGGCCTGAAGTAAATATATCTTTGCACAAAAAGGCTGTATTTTAAATGGCTGTATTTCAAATGTCTGATTCAAACCCCTGTATGTATAGGGGGATCACACACGCCCTGAATCAGTGTAGGCCTAAAGTAAATATATCTTTGCACAAAATGGCTGCATTTCAAATTGCTGCATTTCAAATCCCTGATTTAAACCCCTCTATGTAGAGGGTGTATCTCACAGGGCCTGAACCATTGTAGGCCTGAATTCAATATTGGTGCACCAAATGGCGGTATTTAAAATCTCTGAATGTAACCCAAATGTATTAAGGGTGTATCTCACAATGACATCTGCATCAAAGGCTGCCAACTAAATTTTTTGTGCCCAAATGAGTGTTTGTTTAAAAACTGAATTTGACAGCAGTATATAAGCCTGTAATTTCACACGTGCTAATGCTGCAAGGCCTGAAAATAGTGTTTTTTGTCAAGAGCGTGTTTTTCAAACCCCAGAAAATGATGGGTGTATTTAAAGGGAATCTGTCACTAGCATATTAGCAAAAACAATTTTTAATTAATCCATATGTAATAAAGTACCTTATTTCCATATGTCTTGTTCTTTTTATTCTGTGTCTTTTCATTTCTTCAAAAAAACGCTTTTTATGATATTCAAATGAAGCTGTAAGGAGCCCAGAGGGGCATTATTCTTTGTCCACGGTGCCCAGGAACGCCCCTCTGAAGTGCCGTGCCCGCCTAAATTTGAAAACTAAGAACTCCTCCAATATCTGCTAAATCGCCTCCCAGAGGCGAGGCTAAGTGCTCCCCCCCCCACCCCCAGCGCCGCGCTCTGCGGCAAACACCCCCGATCCTCCTCTCGCCCGCATCCGAAATCCCGCGCAGGCGCAGTGCCGGCGATTGCCTGCACGATGATAAAACGACTGAGGGCAACAGCTTCAACAGCGTCATTGGGCATGCGCCAATCCCAGTGACGTGTTCGCTGTTTCCTCAGCCAGATGGAAGCTGAAGGGGCTGTCCCCTGTCCCGACGTCAACCAGAGGATTTGAGTCTGTATAGGTAGAGATGGAAAAAATGTTTTTAATAACTACCACTATACACCACCGTATATTTATTGTCCTACACTAGTTACATATCAATATAATATATGGCCATATGATCCTATACAACCCCCCCAAACAAATAAAACCCTCAACCATATATGATATAAATAGCTCCCACATCTTTTTATATTATATATGGTTGAGGGTTGAAATAATGTGCTAAAACATGTGAAACCCCCCCCCCCCCCACTCAAAACCCACAACCATATATGATATAAAAAGATGTGGGAGCTATTTATATCATATATGGTTGAGGGTTTTATGGGGGGGGGGGGGGGGGGGTTTCACATGTTTTAGCACATTATTTCAACCCTCAACCATATATAATATAAAAAGATGTGGGAGCTATTTATATCATATATGGTTAAGGGGTTTATTTGTGTGTGTGGGGGGGGGGGGGGGTGTAGGATCATATGGCCATATATTATATTGATATGTAACTAGTGTAGGACAATAAATATACGTTGGTGTATAGTGGTAGTTATTAAAAACATTTTTTCCATCTCTACCTATACAGACTCAAATCCTCTGGTTGACGTCGGGACAGGGGACAGCCCCTTCAGCTTCAAGCTGGCTGAGGAAACAGCGAACACGTCACTGGGATCGGCCCCTGCCCAGTGACGCTGTTGAAGCTGTTGCCCTCAGTCGTCTTATCATCGCGCAGGCGCCGACAATCGCCGGCACTGCGCCTGCGCGGGATTTCGGATGCGGGCGAGAGGAGGATCGGGGGTGTTTGCCGCAGAGCGCGGCGCTGGGGGGGGGGGAGCACTTAGCCTCGCCTCCGGGAGGCGATTTAGGCGATCTTGGAGGAGTTCTTAGTTTTCAAATTTAGGCGGGCACGGCACTTCAGAGGGGCGTTCCTGGGCACCATGGACAAAGAATAAAGCCCCTCTGGGCTCCTTACAGCTTCATTGGAATATCATAAAAAGCGTTTTTTTGAAGAAATGACAAGACACAGAATAAAAAGAACAAGACTAAGGTACTTTATTACACATGGATTCATAAAAATTTTTTTTTGCTAATATGCTAGTGACAGATTCCCTTTAAATTGCACACTGACTAATACAGATGTTGTAGATTGCCCAAAAAAGTATTTTTTTGCTAACAGATTATGAAAGCTGTAGATATTAAACTTGTAGATATTTAACACTTGCAGATCTGGAAAATACTGTTTTTTGAAGAGAAAAAAAGTGTGTTTTTCAAACCCCAGAAAATGATGGGTGTATTTCTACCTTAAATTGCACACTGACTAATACAGATGTTTTAGTTTGCCCCCCCCAAAATGGTGATTTGCAATGTCCCAAAAGCTCAGATGCAGTGCTGGTGCACTGAGCACCATGGCTGTGATGGCCTCTTGGGGCAAGTAGAATGACGCTTGTTAATTGGCTGCTGTGCAGCCTTTCAAAAAGCGCCAAGAAAGCGGCGAACACCGAACCCGAACTTTTACGGAAATGTTCGGGTTCGGGTCCGGCGTCCCAAAATCCTAAAGTTTGGTACGAACCCGAACTTTACAGTTCGGGTTCGCTCAACCCTAATAGGGACCATTGGGTTTCCGGCAATGATTTTGGCATTCTGCCATGCAAAATTTTACTGTATGCAGCATTTTTTTTTTTCTTTTTTTTGCTGGATTCTGGAACCTCCGCTATAGAGGTGAACTTGGCCTAATAATCTGTACTGGTTTTTATATAATATTGGTCATACTCAGTATACAGGCGCTTCTAGACAGTTTATGACTTCTACAGTTTTTTCTTTTATTTCTTCTATTTCTTTCTGTAATGTCTACCATTTTCTTTATTCTCTTACACAGATTTAAGCTATAGGGTTTATCATGTATTTTCATATTGAATATCAGATGGGTGGGTTTCTGACACCCTACACCCCCTGCCGATCATCTGTTCCAAAGTAGTGCCAACTCCAAAAGTAGACAACAAAGCGACACAGCTCCATTGTATAGTGGAAGGAGCTGATTACTGCAATGAAGTGAATGGCAGTAGTGCTGTTTACTTAACCAACTTAATCCACTAAACAATGGATGGAGCTGTCTAGTTCCAGGGCCTACTTCTGGCACCTGAGTTGCTTTGGAACAGTTGATCGGGGGGGGGGGGGGGGGGGGGGGGGGGGGGTGAGTGGTGTAGAACCAACACAAATCACATTTGGATGGACAAATGCAATGTCGGTAGGTAGAGACGGAGAGCGAGCCCTAACTGGAACCCTGCCTACTTTCCCTGTCTACTCAGTGCAAGCTCTAAGTAGCAAGTCCACATCTGGTCAACGGTCCCTACTCTGCTAGGGTGTGAGACAAACAACACCAAGGGATAGAAACACACAAAAGCAGAGTTGTACTGAAATGGGTCAGAAACAAGAGGACAACAAAGTACCAAATCAAGAGAGAGAGAGTAGTCAAAAAGAGAAGCTCAGTACCAATACATTAGACACAGCTACTGATTCAGAAACTATCATTGGCAAAGGTGAATTGTCAGCAGGTGATTTAAATAGAGCACTGAGTCCCCGAATCAGAACCTGATAGGTCCATGGATTCAGTACTCCATAGGACAGTTTACAGTCTTCACAGTAACTGGGCAACTGGGCTGTCACTCACGCAACCTGAACATTGCGCTTTGTTCCTAGGGACGCAACCGCGTGTCATAACTGGCGCGGTCATGCCTAAGCCAGAGAAATCAGTGCTGGAGCTCGGACAGGTTAGTCCATGACACCTATCCTTTAAGACAATTATATAATCAAGGGAAATTCATGCTAATACTGCATAGTTCAAGTAAAGCAAATGCAAGTTTACCAGTGGATACAGTCAAATATCACAATTGGGAGATATTAGCAAAAGCTAAAATTTTACTGACATCACAGAAAATGTCTGTACAATCAGCACAAAATTCTCTTCTTCCCATAAAAAGAAGAAGCAGGTTTCTGACTGATAAGCAGACACTTCTGGTGCCCTAAACTTCCTGGATGTTTTTGTTGGTTAGAGAAAGAATACTTTCACTGATAATGCAAATGGGTGCCTCACTGTGATTGAGACATGTGGCCATCTATGACCCACTGAAAATGGTGTTCATTTTCCTTTAGAAAATGCTTGGGTAGATGATCATAGGAAGTCTTGTGATTTCATTCACACATATATAGGTAGATTACATTCCACTAGTTGTATAGTAAAGTTGTTGCTTTTCTCTTTTGTGTAGGTTTATAGCTGACTTGGAGTAAGTTAACATGGCTAAAAATTCTGGCTTGGAGTCTCCTTTAGCGTTCATTAAAGATTCAAAGAATATCACTAGGTAAGTCTCTGTGAAAAATTATTTTGAATCATGTTATCATAAATATCAAATCAAGATAAAGTGACAGAACTAAAATAATAGATTTTTTTTTAATAAAATCTTTTGGTTGGGGGGGGGGGCGTTCAAATGTGTACATGCCATAGATACATTTTCTGCATTGCAGGAGAGGGGGAGGGGGCAGCTGGCCTCAGAGTATCTTCTCTCCTTAAAGAAGTGGTGTATGAGACCTTCTTTCCTCTACATATGCCCCAGTCATTGAATAATTATATATCATAGAGTCTCTGCATGCACACATAGACTAACACTCTGCTCTAGGCAAGGGGACAACGGCCTTCTGGCAAGCTCTGCAACCCTTAGGGCTGTTTCACACGAGCGGATGCCGTGCGTGACATCCGCTGCGTGAATGACAGCCAAGACCCGATGCGGACAGCAGAAGCACGGAGCAGTAACATGATTGATAATGCTCCGTGCCTCTATGTGATCTCTTTACTACAAAATCACAGTGAGATAAAGTTGTCACTGTGGTTTTGTAGTAAAGGGATCACAGAGAGGCACAGAGCATTATCAGTCATGATAATGCTCCGTGCCTCTGCAGTCTGCATCGGGTCTTGGCTGTCATTCACGCAGCGGATGTCACGCACGGCATCCGCTCGTGTGAAACAGCCCTAAGGGTTGCAGAGCTTGCCAGAAGGCCGTTGTCCCCTTGCCTAGAGCAGAGTGTTAGTCTATGTGTGCATGCAGAGACTCTATGATATATAATTATTCAATGACTGGGGCATATGTAGAGGAAAGAAGGTCTCATACCAGCAATCAAAATGGAGCCCCCCTTATAATGCCAGGACAGAAGGGCCTGATGCTTCATTATGGTTTTTCTACTTTCTTTCAGTCCTCTTTCACAAGTCAGTACCGTAAATCCCAGACATTTGCTGTCCATGGTCTTCACAGACTAATTACTTATCTATTGACTGTTTTCCACACACCGTGGGTCCATGGTGACACCAAGGAAGCATGCCCTATTTCTGTCCATGATTTCAGATCCCTATTATAGTCTATGAGTTGTACAACCTCGGGGTGATCACAGCACTCAACAACAATCTGGCTGTTGTGGGTGCTCGTCTGGATAAGTTCCTGGCTCCACCTCAGGAACAACACTTTAAGACCTCATGCACACGACCGTTATTGCAGCTCGGATGCGGACCCATTCACTTCAATGGGGTCGCAATAGAGGCAGACAGCACTCCGTGTGCTGTCCGCATCCGGTGCACCGTTCCGTGGCCCCGCAAAAAAAATATAGCATGTTCTATTCTTGTCCGTTTTGCGGAAGAATAGGCATGTCTACAATGGGCCACCCGTTCCGCAAATTGCGGAATGCACACGGGCGGCTTCTGTTTTTTGCAGATCCGCGAACCGCAAAAAACGAACTTAGTATAATTAGACAGCACTCCAAATGATATGATGAAGTAATTTGTGAGTTTTATTCAGCCGGACATAATGCACAACAGATTAAACATTTCAGGCTAAACATCAGCCCTTCATCAGGCCTAGTTATGCCCACGTGGAAAGAACGCCCGCCCTGATTTATCATACCTTCACTCTAGAATTCTGGCGTCAAAAAGTCGCAAAATAGGGCTTTGGCAACTTTTTGCACTCGCTTGCTCGAAATGTAAGTGGTTGTGCAAAAATGTGCGACTTTTTGCATTTTTACACTACTCATTCCAGTTTTGTAATATGGGTGGAAAAGTGGGTGTGCTTAGCTATGTTAATGAGTTTCACTCCAGATTTATCATTTTGACTTTTTTTAAAAGTCGCACTCTCACTACAGGAGGAGAATGGAGTAGAAAAACTGGAGTAGCTTCTCTAGACAGTGTTAGATCTAAGGATAAGAGAAACTTATCAAACATCCTGTGACATTTGATAAATGTGGCACAAAGTACGATAACACAGACTCAAGCAAAACTGACTCTCCCCTCATGATAAATTCCCCCCTATGAGTCTGTGAAACTACTGACACAACACAGATGACATCCATGTTTGGTCCGTGATTTTTATGGACCATTGGTAGGAGACGCTCAGGAAATTACACAGACGCATTGAGGACAAAAATACACACAAGGACCAAACACGGATCCTTCACTGACATTTTCATGGATGAACCACTGGCAACCATGTCACGAATGTCATCATAGACATCGACATAGGGGTCGAACTGATTTTTTTGCATACTTAGCGCGCCTCCTTGTACAAATTGAACGCTATTGACTACAAATTCAGCTACTAGTTTGCAACAATGTTTTATTAAAAAGGTTTTCCAAGACTTTAATACTGATGACCTATCTTCAGGATATTAACAATAGAGAAGGACCGGCACTCACATATAGCATCTTGTGAAGTATTTCTTTATTGCCACATATTCATTCTGTGACGCGTTTCGACACAATCTGTGTCTTTGACAGTTTGACAAAGACACGGATTGTGTCGAAACGCATCACAGAATGAATATGTGGCAATAAAGAAATACTTCACAAGATGCTATATGTGAGTACCGGGCCTTCTCTATCGTTATTGCTGTGTGGGACACCGACCCTAGGACACGTGCACCGCAAATTTTACCTGCAGCGCTGACTGATTTGAATACACTATCTTCAGGATATATCATCAGTATCTGATTGGTGTGGGTCCAACACCTGCGACCTCCGCTGATCAGCTGTATGGCACCGGCCCTCCTGTGAGCAACCTGGCCTTCTCCATGCTTAAAAAAGCAGAGCGCCGGTATCACGCTCAGCCCCATTCAAGTCTATGAATTCACTTTTGCTTCTGAAATGTTCCTCTTGTTGGACTTGTGCATTGGTTTATTGTGTTAGTAAATCTCTTGGTTGTGGTCAGAGCTTGAGTAAATTACACAATAGGGCAATTTGCAATGCAAAGATGTTGCTATGGTTTATACTTTGCATACGATCCTGATTTTGCAGGGCATGCCGTGATACTCATCTGGGTGTGGAATGGTGTAAATAACCCAGGGTGGAGTTTATTCAATGAGCAGAATGACGGGAGTTTAATTGTAGTGGAGCAAAGCCATTCATTTGTGTTTACACATCCCATGCACTTTCCTACAGACTGTTGTCCTAGTGTACTATGTGATTAGGTGCTGAAAATCATGAGAAAAAGAACTTCATAGTGTATGGAAACTGGAGCATGTGAAGTCATATAGCAAACATGGTAGTCATTTAACAGATAGTGACAATACTTTACCTGTGATTAGATGCAGTGGTGCAGAGTTACTAATCCTGTCTAAAATGTGGACAGGGTAAACAGGCTAAACAGTCTGAAGGACCTATTACACCTGCTGATCTTTTGGCAGATGAGTGTTAACAACCATTCATATGAACGCTCTTTAGCGATCATCTTGCAATCTAATACTGACGCCAATTACCCGATGAACGAGCAAGCACTCATTCATCAGGCAATTGTGAATTTTAAGCATACTTACGATCTGCCTTTAGCAAACCATTAGACAGCATGAGTACAACGATGGCATAACGATCACTCCTCCCCATGCTGCAGAGGAGATTGCTGCATGTGATAGCGATACTAACTAGCAGGCGCTTGTCGGGAGAGAGTGCTTTCCTCCCGACGATCGCTTGCTCAATCGGCCTGTGTAATACAAGCTTAAAGAGTCTCTAGATTTATCACAGTAACTGATGCTGGATGATAAAGAACAAGAATTCTGTGTCTTAAACCCCCCTCTTCCAGAAAATACATCCCTTTTCAATGACATCGCGCCCTTTGGTGGGCTAGACGGAGTTGGTTATTCTTTTTAGTTTACTTTCTTCATAAGTATGTTTAAAATTTAATTTCCAAGATGCTACAATTTTTTTTGCAAATTACTCCGGGATTCAGTCACAGCCACAATAGTAAGGCTGTGTTCATATGGGAACAATCTGCCAGGTCTTTTTCTCTGTGTAATCCACATTCAAAACATTCATGTTAAGCTTTTTTTTCATCACATGGTTTGATGAGAGCTTGAGAAGTAACATGCTACTTCAATTGAGCAGATTTGATGGTGGTTTTCCATAGAAGTCAGTGGGAAAGCGTATTTTTCACTTTTATAAGACCCACCTGATTATAGGACAAACCTAGATTTTACGGGAGAAAAATCAGACCACAGATTTGACCCCCAATCTTCATCAGGCCTCCGATCACACCCCGAATCTTCATCAGACCCCCAATCTTCATCAGACCTCAGATCACACCCCCAATATTTATCAGATCCCCCACTCAGACCCCCAAACTTTAACAAACATCAAATCAGACGCTCTCAGTCAGACCCCCAATCTTTATTAAAGCTCAGATCAGACCCCCATTTGGTATCGGAACCCTCAATCAGACCCCAAATCTTTTCACTTTATAAGACCCACCTGATTATAGGACAAACCTAGATTTTAGGGGAGAAAAATTAGACCTCAGATTTGACCCCCAATCTTTATCAGGCCTCCGATCACACCCCGAATCTTCATCAGACCCCCAATCTTCATCAGACCTCAGATCACACCCCCAATATTTATCAGATGCCCCACTGCGACCCCCAAACTTTAACAAACCTTAAATCAGACGCTCTCAGTCAGACCCCCAATCTTTATTAGACCTCAGATGAGACCCCCAAATCTGTATCGGACCCCCAATTTATATCAGACCTCAGATCGGACCCCCCAATCAGATCCCCTATCTGTATCAGACCCCAAATAAAACCCCCTCAATCTGTATCAGAGCCCAAATCTGTATTAGACCTCAGATCAGGCCCACAATTCTCATCAGACCTCAGATCAGACAAAAAATAAATACGTTTACTTACCTCTCCTGCATCGGACGGTGCATTTTTCCTGCACTCACTACTCCCTGGTCTTTGCCGATGGCTGCGTCCTATCAAGCGAAAAATAAGGTAGATGAGTAGGAGTAGTATCTGGACTGTACGGTATTTGGAGGTATTTACACCACAAAAATGACCTGTTTTCAGCTACTGATTCTGCAAATGATTTTTCAGCTATGGATTTTATCGTGTGAACCTAGCCTTTGAGTGACATCTGTGGTGTATCCAGGGAGCAAATCTTTGACAGATTGGGCATTGTGCAGATTTTAAAATCAGATTTGTTTCCCTATTGCATTTGAAGGCACACCCCATTCCCATCCCAAGCATTATATTGTACTTTAATTGTGGATTTTAAGTGCCTATTCTGCAACAAAAATCCACTAGGTTAGCTGAGTACATGGCTTTACAGCTAAATAATACATACCGGTATGTAAATCATAAGACTTTCCAAGACTGGAGAATTCAGATTGTCACCTGAAGGCAGCAGTCTGCAATCCATACTCTGCAAATACAATGGCAAAAGCTAAAAATACTATAAAGAAGATAATGAAAGTGGTCATTAGGAACGCGTGGATGGCTTACTGTGCCATAGTGTACTCTGTGTTTACATAGATCTATAATAACTACAACTCATTAGTTTCCAGGAGGTTGTCATGAGTATTAATTTCACCGGTAAATGATAACATTATTATTTATCAATGATCAGAATTGATGATATATGCATAAAATCAATGTTATTCTTAGGAGGATCGATACATGTAAATGTCACTTGTCTCTTACTATGAAATTGTATTAAAAATCTGGTTCTGTACAGTAATTTCTGGTGGTTTAGAAATTACAATATTTGAATGGGATTTGATTCCTCACTCCGCCATCCAAAAGAGGTGGTCTTTTGCTGTACCTGTTTCCCTGGTACATTTGGATTTGGATTATTACGTATTGCATGATCAGTTACTATGTGCACAGATGCAGTAACCTTGTTATGTGATATATGAGACAGCTTTGTGCAGTGTTGCAACCATTTTTATATATAAGCTATGGCATTTTCTGTATTTTAGGGGTCAGCTCGATTCACTTCTAAAGTCATACAACTGTTATTTTAAGGAGAAGAAGAACCTACAAATAACATATCACCGGGTAAGGGAATAGATTTATGTTTTAACACATAATAGTCACTTCTTATACCTGTGATGAACATGTCTAACAGTGTAAGGGCTGATGCACACGACCGTATGTATTTGGGGGTCCGCAAAAAACAGAGCCGCAAAAAATACGGATGACGTCGGTGTGCATTCCGTATTTTGCGGAACGGAACAACAGGCCCCTAATAGAACAGTCCTATCCTTGTCCGTAATGCGGACAATAATAGGACATGCTCTATTATTTTGTGGAACGGAACTACAGATATACGGAAATGGAATGCACATGGAGTAACTTCCGTTTTTTTTGCAGACACATTGAAATGAATGGTTCCGCATACGGTCTGCAAAAAATGGAATGGACACGGAAAGAAAATACGTTTATGTGCATGAGCCCTAATACTGTATGTAGCACATTTCTGAAATGGCTAAATGCAAATGTCTGAAGTCTTTGGTCAAGACTCAGAAATTATTTTAAATGTATTTTTCAATGCGTCATATGACCTCAGTTCTACAATGTGAGGTAGAGAACATTACTTTGCTCGCATGTTTACTGCAGCAGCACATCTATGTTTTCAGGAAGCAGACATAATCCAGCAGTCTGAAAGCAGAAGAAGCAGAGTCCACCAACAGCAAAGTCCTATTTGCGTACAACTGTCACTCATACTGTAAAGTAATTCATTTCTCCATACTGTAAAACACTGCACATTGTGTTAGGGGCCCCAAACACTTTCAATAACTGTGGGCCAAATGAGTTTTCAGCAACAGCTATCACCCCTGACTCCCTCCCAGCTCCCGCATACTTGTACACATTCGTATTGGGCGGTATGTATATTCTAAGGGGAGCCCAGAGAAAGCCGCTGCCAGACACTTCTGGTGGTGGCTTATATCCCAGGAAAACATAAGGACTGGGTAAGAACAATGTCTCCCCTGATATCTTTTGTCGGGGGATAGTCAGGAGCTCCCCATACACTTCCCAGTCTTAGCTGAACCCGCAATGTGTATGACCAGCTTTAGAGTCTGTGTAGTGAATGAGCGATGAGGAAATTAATGACAACCTGTGTCACCACTCCTGACATGTCTGTCCTGGTAAATATTTCTGTTCCCCATGAATTAATGACACTTGAGTATCTAGAGCTTGGTGTTGTGCTGTTCCAATATATGTATAAGGCCTCATGCACACAACCGTAGTTATGGTCCGCATCCGAGCTGCAGTTTTTGCAGCTCGTGTGCGGACCCATTCACTTCAATGGGGCCGCAAAAGATGCGGACAACACTCTGTGTGCTGTCCGCATCCGTTGCTCCGTTCCGAGGCCCTACAAAAAAAAAATATAGCATGTCCTATTCTTGTCCGTTTTGCGGACAAGAATAGGCATGTCTACAGTGGGTCGCCCGTTCCACAAATTGCGGAAGGCACACGGGAGGCTTTCGTTTTTGGCGGATCCGCAGTTTGCGGACCACAAAAAAACAGCACGGTCATGTGCATGAGGCCTAACTGGGTGTCAAAGAGGTGTCCTTACATGGCCTAATTAATACTAACAGCACTGACCAACTTCTAACCCCCGGTTATCAAAATAGTCATAGATTTCTAAGAGGAATTATGGAGGAACAGCACAATACAGAATTATTTTTTACAGACATCCGGACAGCTGACAGATCCTCTTTAAAGGCAACAATAGTAGTAATACTAATAATCATGCTGATAATGATTTTTATTATTACTATTAATATATGACGGTGAAGCAAATAGTCGGGTCATTGCAGCTACTATGTAACCTAATACAGGGCACTGTATCTCATTACAGAATGACAGCGGACAGATTGTTTTATCAGGACTTATTGAGATTTTCTGGGGAGTTCAGCGACCCATTAGATTCCAAATGCAAGATGAAAAATGTGTTTCTACAGAATCTATCCAACTGCCAGAAGTTATTGGATCAAGTATAACAAAGAGGTATGATTTGTGAGCAGTGACAACAAAACAAGCTGCATTTCTAGTGTTTCATTTGTCCATGGTACTTTCCCGGCTAGCTAGCTAAATTAATATAATAAAAACAGAAATATTACATAATTCAGAATATTAATGTTTTCCAACTGATAATCCATAGGCACTTGTACAAGTTATTTGAATCATGTTGCATAAGAGAGTATAGTACCTAGTGTACTAGACAGCTGAAATCCAACCGTACATACAGCCTTTGAAAGCTAATGAATGACAATACATTGCTGCATGATGGTTTGCAATTTACACTTAAAACCTTCCTTTTGCAAGTTCTAGTTCTGTCCTTTGTGTCAAAAACGGGTCGTCCCATGATTAAATATTAATTTACACTTACCGGCAATGGCCTGTTCAGGGGACTTGTTTGCATCAGGCTCTGATTGGAGACCAATACAGTTGGTTTACAGTCGCTTAACTCCTTAGATGCCACGGTCAGTAGTGACAACGGCATCTGAGGTGTCTAACAAACAGCTCCACCCTCTGTCAGCCCATCTGCCCCCTATTGTCACAGCTGTCATGGTCTGGTGATAGTGGACCGTGACACTTTTGCCGTGTATGCTTGTTGCTGGTGGCAATGTGTTAGCATAATTTTACACTTCTCCTTTAAGGCTGGTGTTCCTTCCCATTTTGGTTTGTTTAGGGTTACAGGAGTGTGCAAGGTTGAGCTCAGTGTGGCCTCATGGCTCTTCTTATACTGGAGTTGTGAGCGTGAGGTTAGTTGTATCTCCGCCTTTGTATGAGTAGAAGCTTTGCTCCTCCCTGAATGTGTCACCTATCCGTGAGGGCCTCCTTGTGGAACATACTGTCATGGTGGGGAGTGGGATAACCCCCCCCCCCCACCGCACAATGTCTATATAGACCATGCCATTCGGCCTGGAAGCCAGGATAAGGGAGCAGGTCACCTCCTATGCAAATACTATCACGGTGGGGAGTGGGGGGAAAAAAACCACCGCACAATGTCTATATAGACCATGCCACTAGACCTGGAAGCCAGGATAAGGGAGCAGGTCACCTCCTATGCATCCCTAAATACAATTGCAACATGCCGGTCTGCAGGGGAGAACACGTGAGGTTCGGGGTGGGCCGAAGGGTACACCAGTTCATCGGGTACTCACGATTAGCAGATGCCTTCCTGGGCCAGCAGTGCAGTGAAGGGGAGAACAGCACCAAATTCTCCGGGGCACACTCTAATACAGGGGACACCAGACAGGTGGTGATCGAGGTGCCCTTAATGGTGATAGGACTTTCTGAGTGCTTGTGCGGCTGGGCCCCTGACTTAAGTAATGTCGTGACGCCAGCAACTTGATGGTGCAAAATGATAAGAGTGGTTGTAGTATGGAGATAGAAGAATGAGGCAGGGTTAAATCCAAATAAGAACTTTACTGTAACGAGGATCTTGACAGCAGTTTACATCCAGTTATTAAACAGTCTCTTATGAACATGCAGGTTGGATGTGGCAAATCCCGGTAACAGGCTGTACATGTGGTTATGTCTCAGGCTATAGTAGGAGGTTGTGTACTCACTGATATTCAGCTCTTTGCTTTGCTTCAGTCTCAGTAAAAGTAGTTCAAGTCTTTGTCTTCTACACACAAGTGATGTAACAGATGTCCTATCTGTCCGTGAAGTAACGGTGAGGCTGCCGGAAGCTAATAAACCTTCACCTTATTACAAAGGCGCAGAAAGCCTACAATAATGGCTATTGTCCTTCCTTTGTCTTTCCACAATAAACTTAGTAAAATCCACTTGACACTCCAGAAGAGTAGATGGTAGGATACAGACTTCACCTCTGCCTATTTTCCTGGCTTGACACAGACCATGAATTGGCTCCTCTGGGCTGTGGACCCCAAGAGAGAGCTGAGAGGAGATGGGTCCTCTCCTTCCCCCTTGCTCCTCACTCCATCTCCTCCTTCCTCCAAACTCTAACTCCCCACTGCTCACTAGGCCTGAACTGCAGTATATTTTCTGTGGTGCTACCCCCATCTAGTGGTGAAATGTGTATAATGCACCTAACAGCCTGGTAACAGGGATTGCACATAAGAATGAAATACAGCATGATATAACATATGACATAACAAGTTTTTGCAGTGCCCACATACACTAGTGGGACGCTACACAATCCCTGACCTCCTGACTGTATGAGCCAACCCTGATGGTGGGAGGACTCATACCCGGAACGTAGGACCCTAATTCGCCCTGATGATCCCTGATGGTATTGACAGGAGAAAGAGACAACCGGTTCTACCAAGACACAGAAGAACCGGAGTCTCCCACAGGCCTAGCAACAAGGAAGGAGCATAGAGCAAGCATAAACGCATAACGGCGGGTAAGAGCCCAGCGCAAACTACATGCACTGGAACAACCACCACTTACCTGCCACAACGATTGGGTGGAACAACTACAGCTTGCTGACTTGTGGTTCACCCCTCCAAGAAACCATGGAGCCCACTTTCACAGGCACAGACAGACAAGTGAAATGTCCAACAACTATGCTGGACTACAAACACCAAATAAACCAGACACGTTGAACACCAAATGACATACAACAAACACCCTGTATATAAACCCACACCAAACATCATAAACAGGTGAGGAAGGGTAAGGGGACACGGGAAAACATTGGGATGACATTGCCGAAGACCTTGGCCTTCCACAAGGAGGCCCTCACAGACAGGTGACACATCCAGAGAGGAACAAAGCTCCTACTCATACAAAGGCAGATATCCAACTAACCTCAGGCTCACAACTCCAGTATAAGAAGAGCCATGAGGCCACACCCAGCTCCACCTTGCACACTCCTTTAACCCTAAACAAACCAAAATAGGAGGGACCACCAGCCTTAAAGGGGGAGTGTAAAATTATGCTAAAAACACGTTGCCACCAGCAACAAGCATGCACAAAAGTGTCACGGTCCACTACCACCAGACCATGACAACCGTAACAACTATGGTGTGATCATGATAGCCCAATGGCGTACTACAGGCTTGTACTGACCAACAGGGGAGCAGCTAAGCCACAGTGGGCACCTAAGCCCTGCCCGCTGCAAAAGTGATGAATGGCAGAGTAGTCAGCACTACATGCAGAAAGTCAATGTACAGCATCTCATCTAGCCTATGCATCAATATAAAATAACTGAGTAGATAATTTATCATACTATCTAGTTTATTATAGAGGCATTGGGTGGTTGAGATGACATTGAGGCTGGACAGTATCTGCTTTGAAGCTGGACAGTATCTGCTTACCCGAGGGACCTGCCTTTATCAGTGTCACTGCAGGGACCCCCACAATCCATCATCTTCCTGTGGCTTGTTGTTACCTGCTGCTGTGTAAGCATGTTTTCCTGGCTTACTTAGCTAAGAAAACCCTAGTCCAAGGCAAGAGCCAGTCATCGTGATGCTAACAGGGGCTCCAGTACAGAACAGTTTGGTGCACAGCCAGCAGCCGGCTACTACGGGCAAAAATGTGTGTTGGTGCAGTTTTAGGGATTTGAAAATTAGGTCAGGTAATATTTGCGTGTAGCTGTACAGGAAGAACCTAAATGAATTTTACCGGAGGGTCCTTAGTCCAGCACTGCTGCACTATGACAGATAGGGGTCTAACAAAGGTACCTAGGTCCTCAGTAAGCACCTGTCTATTAGGTATGTGCCTAAGGCTAGGTCTACACGACGACATTTGTCGCGCGACATTTTGTTGCACCAATGTCGCGCGACAATTTTTATAATGGCAGTCTATGGTGTCGCACTGCAACATGCGACATGTTGCGACTGCGACACGACAGTCGCAGAAAATCCATTCAAGATGGATTTTTCTGCGACTGTCGCGTCGCAGTCGCAACATGTCTCATGTTGCAGTGCGACACCATAGACTGCCATTATAAAAATTGCCGCGCGACATTAGTGCAACAAAATGTCGCGCGACAACTGTTGCGCCCTATCTGTCGCGCGACTTTTTGTCGTGCAACAAATGTTGTCGTGTAGACCTAGCCTAATAGTTTGCCTGTCATTGTAACACTGACAGGCAATATGCTTTAAATTATGATTTAATTCAAAGCATATAGAAGTGATTGAATACAATTTGATAAATAAATTGCCCGTCCCAAAAAAATAAAAAATTGAATTCCTACTTCGATCACTCGTCCCCATACAGATTTATTGTTTGTGGGCAGCAGATCCCTTCTTACACATTACAAGATACTGCCTTCAAACAATGATTTACCCTGGGTTCACACCTGAGCGTTTTACAGCGCGTTCAAACGCGCTGTAAAACGCTCAAGACATGAAATCCAATGCTTCCCTATGGGAATGGTTCACACCTGGGCGTTTTACAGCGCGTACGAACGCGCTGTAAAACGCCCGACGCTCAAACAAGTACTTGAGCTTCTTTGGGGCGTTTTGACGCGCGTTTGTGGCCATAGGACACCGCAGTCAATGACACAAACGCGCGTCAAACGCGCGTTTACTATTACAAAAAACGCGCATAAGAACGCGCGACAAAAACGTGCGTAAAACGCGCGTTTGCGCAACGCTCAGGTGTGAACCCAGGGTTAGGGTGCTGGCCAAAAGTAACAAACACCCAATGAACAAGCGTTTGTTCCCTAGTCGGGTTCTCTCACTTCAGCAAATGGCATTCATCATGTAGAGAAAGTTACCACAAGGCCCTTACTAATGTATGATTGTGTGATTGTCCATATGTCTTCCTTTGCTGGACTGATTCATTTCCCACCACATTAGGGTCCATTCACACGTCCATAAGTGTTCTGTGGATCCGCAAAACACGGACACTGGCAATGTGCAAGAATAGGACATATTTTTTTGCGAAAACTGAAGTGCGGATGTGGACAGCACATTTCAGCCCCATTGAAAATGAATGGGTATGCACCGTTCCCGCAAAATTGTGGAACGGATGCGGACCCATTTTGCGGATGTGTGAATGGACCCTTATACACTGCTCGTTTCCTTGGTTAGGACCACCCTACAATCCAGCAGTGGTGGTTGTGCTTGCACTGCACACTATAGGAAAAAGCGCTGGCCTCTCTGGTGTCCAGGACCATGGGAGCGCACATAGGCATGCATGCACAGCAGCTCCCGTCCTGGCCTCTCTGGTGCAGCCGTGGCCGTAAACCCTTCTAAATAAGCAGTGTATAATGTCATGGAAAAATGAATCAAGCCAGCAAAGTAAGCAATATAGACAATCCCAATACATTAGTGTCTTGTATTAACTTTCTCTACATGATAAATGTAATTTGCTAAAGTGACATAACTAGAGTTGAGCGAACACCTGGATGTTCGGGTTCGAGAAGTTCGGCCGAACATCCCGGAAATGTTCGGGTTCGGGATCCGAACCCGATCCGAACTTCGTCCCGAACCCGAACCCCATTGAAGTCAATGGGGACCCGAACTTTTCGGCACTAAAAAGGCTGTAAAACAGCCCAGGAAAGAGCTAGAGGGCTGCAAAAGGCAGCAACATGTAGGTAAATCCCCTGCAAACAAATGTGGATAGGGAAATGAATTAAAATTAAAATTAAATAAATAAAAATTAACCAAAATCAATTGGAGAGAGGTCCCATAGCAGAGAATCTGGCTTCACGTCACCCACCACTGTAAGAGTCCATTTTCATAAATTTAGGCCCAGCACCCAGGCAGAGGAGAGAGGTCCCGTAACAGAGAATCTGGCTTCATGTCAGCAGAGAATTAGTCTGCATGTCATAGCAGAGAATGAGGCTTCACATCAGCCACCACTGCAACAGTCCATTGGCATATATTTAGGCCCAGCACCCAGGCAGAGGAGGGAGGTCCCGTAACAGAGAATCTGTCTTCATGTCAGCAGAGAATCAGTCTGCATGTCATAGCAGAGAATGAGGCTTCACGTCAGCCACCACTGCAACAGTCCATTGGCATATATTTAGGCCCAGCACCCAGGCAGAGGAGAAAGGTCCCGTAACAGACAATCTGGCTTCATGTCAGCAGAGAATCAGTCTGCATGTCATAGCAGAGAATCAGGCTTCACGTCAGCCACCACTGCAACAGTCCATTGTCATAAATTTAGGCCCAGCACCCAGGCAGAGGAGGGAGGTCCCGTAACAGAGAATCTGGCTTCATGTCAGCAGAGAATCAGTCTGCATGTCATAGCAGAGAATCAGGCTTCACGTCACCCAACATTGGAACAGTCCATTGGCATATATTTAGGCCCAGCACACACACAGGCAGAGGAGAGAGGTCCCGTAACAGAGAATCTGGCTTCATGTCAGCAGAGAATCAGTCTGCATGTCATAGCAGAGAATGAGGCTTCACGTCAGCCACCACTGCAACAGTCCATTGGCATATATTTAGGCCCAGCACACACACAGGCAGAGGAGAGAGGTCCCGTAACAGAGAATCTGTCTTCATGTCAGCAGAGAATTAGTCTGCATGTCATAGCAGAGAATGAGGCTTCACGTCAGCCACCACTGCAACAGTCCATTGGCATATATTTAGGCCCAGCACACACACAGGCAGAGGAGAGAGGTCCCGTAACAGAGAATCTGTCTTCATGTCAGCAGAGAATTAGTCTGCATGTCATAGCAGAGAATGAGGCTTCACGTCAGCCACCACTGCAACAGTCCATTGGCATATATTTAGGCCCAGCACACACACAGGCAGAGGAGAGAGGTCCCGTAACAGAGAATCTGTCTTCATGTCAGCAGAGAATGAGGCTTCACGTCAGCCACCACTGCAACAGTCCATTGGCATATATTTAGGCCCAGCACCCAGGCAGAGGAGGGAGGTCCCGTAACAGAGAATCTGGCTTCATGTCAGCAGAGAATCAGTCTGCATGTCATAGCAGAGAATGAGGCTTCACGTCAGCCACCACTGCAACAGTCCATTGGCATATATTTAGGCCCAGCACACACACAGGCAGAGGAGAGAGGTCCCGTAACAGAGAATCTGTCTTCATGTCAGCAGAGAATTAGTCTGCATGTCATAGCAGAGAATGAGGCTTCACGTCAGCCACCACTGCAACAGTCCATTGGCATATATTTAGGCCCAGCACACACACAGGCAGAGGAGAGAGGTCCCGTAACAGAGAATCTGGCTTCATGTCAGCAGAGAATCAGTCTGCATGTCATAGCAGAGAATGAGGCTTCACGTCAGCCACCACTGCAACAGTCCATTGGCATATATTTAGGCCCAGCACCCAGGCAGAGGAGAGAGGTCCCGTAACAGACAATCTGGCTTCATGTCAGCAGAGAATCATTCTGCATGTCATAGCAGAGAATCAGGCTTCACGTCACCCAACATTGGAACAGTCCATTGGCATATATTTAGGCCCCGGCACCCAGACACAGGAGAGGTTCATTCAACTTTGGGTAGCCTCGCAATATAATGGTAAAATGAAAATAAAAATAGGATTGAATGAGGAAGTGCCCTGGAGTCCAATAATATATGGTTAAGGGGAGGTAGTTAATGTCTAATCTGGACAAGGGACGGACAGATCCTGTGGGATCCATGCCTGGTTCATTTTTATGAACGTCAGCTTGTCCACATTGGCTGTAGACAGGCGGCTGCGTTTGTCTGTAATGACGCCCCCTGCCGTGCTGAATACACGTTCAGACAAAACGCTGGCCGCCGGGCAGGCCAGCACCTCCAAGGCATAAAAGGCTAGCTCTGGCCACGTGGACAATTTAGAGACCCAGAAGTTGAATGGGGCCGAACCATCAGTCAGTACGTGGAGGGGTGTGCACATGTACTGTTCCACCATGTTAGTGAAATGTTGCCTCCTGCTAACACGTTGCGTATCAGGTGGTGGTGCAGTTAGCTGTGGCGTGTTGACAAAAGTTTTCCACATCTCTGCCATGCTAACCCTGCCCTCAAAGGAGCTGGCATTGACACAGCTGCCTTGGCGACCTCTTGCTCCTCCTCTGCCTTGGCCTTGGGCTTCCACTTGTTCCCCTGTGACATTTGGGAATGCTCTCAGTAGCGCGTCTACCAACGTGCGCTTGTACTCGCGCATCTTCCTATCACGCTCCAGTGCAGGAAGTAAGGTGGGCACATTGTCTTTGTAGCGTGGATCCAGCAGGGTGGCAACCCAGTAGTCCGCACAGGTTAAAATGTGGGCAACTCTGCTGTCGTTGCGCAGGCACTGCAGCATGAAGTCGCTCATGTGTGCCAGGCTGCCCAGGGGTAAGGACAAGCTGTCCTCTGTGGGAGGCGTATCGTCATCGTCCTGCCTTTCCCCCCAGCCACGCACCAGTGATGGACCCGAGCTGCGTTGGGTGCCACCCCGCTGTGACCATGCTTCATCCTCATCCTCCTCCACCTCCTCCTCATCCTCGTCCTCCTCGTCCTCCAGTAGTGGGCCCTGGCTGGCCACATTTGTACCTGGCCTCTGCTGTTGCCAAAAACCTCCCTCTGAGTCACTTCGAAGAGACTGGCCTGAAAGTGCTAAAAATGACCCCTCTTCCTCCTCCTCCTCCTGGGCCACCTCCTCTTCCATCATCGCCCTAAGTGTTTTCTCAAGGAGACATAGAAGTGGTATTGTAACGCTGATAACGGCGTCATCGCCACTGGCCATGTTGGTGGAGTACTCGAAACAGCGCAACAGGGCACACAGGTCTCGCATGGAGGCCCAGTCATTGGTGGTGAAGTGGTGCTGTTCTGTAGTGCGACTGACCCGTGCGTGCTGCAGCTGAAACTCCACTATGGCCTGCTGCTGCTCGCACAGTCTGTCCAGCATGTGCAAGGTGGAGTTCCACCTGGTGGGCACGTCGCATATGAGGCGGTGAGCGGGAAGGCCGAAGTTACGCTGTAGCGCAGACAGGCGAGCAGCAGCAGGATGTGAACGCCGGAAGCGCGAACAGACGGCCCGCACTTTATGCAGCAGCTCTGACATGTCGGGGTAGTTGTGAATGAACTTCTGCACTACCAAATTCAGCACATGCGCCAAGCAAGGGATGTGCGTCAAATTGGCTAGTCCCAGAGCTGCAACGAGATTTCGCCCATTATCGCACACCACCAGGCCGGGCTTGAGGCTCACCGGCAGCAACCACTCGTCGGTCTGTTGTTCTATACCCCGCCACAACTCCTGTGCGGTGTGGGGCCTGTCCCCCAAACATATGAGTTTCAGAATGGCCTGCTGACGTTTACCCCGGGCTGTGCTGAAGTTGGTGGTGAAGGTGTGTGGCTGACTGGATGAGCAGGTGGAAGAAGAGGAGGAGGAAGCTGAGAAGGAGGAGGTGGCAACAGGAGGCAAAGAATGTTGCCCTGCGATCCTTGGCGGCGGAAGGACGTGCGCCAAACAGCTCTCCGCCTGGGGCCCAGCTGCCACTACATTTACCCAGTGTGCAGTTAGGGAGATATAGCGTCCCTGGCCGTGCTTACTGGTCCACGTATCTGTGGTTAGGTGGACCTTGCCACAGATGGCGTTGCGCAGTGCACACTTGATTTTATCGGATACTTGGTTGTGCAGGGAAGGCACGGCTCTCTTGGAGAAGTAGTGGCGGCTGGGAACAACATACTGTGGGACAGCAAGCGACATGAGCTGTTTGAAGCTGTCTGTGTCCACCAGCCTAAATGACAGCATTTCATAGGCCAGTAGTTTAGAAATGCTGGCATTCAGGGCCAGGGATCGAGGGTGGCTAGGTGGGAATTTACGCTTTCTCTCAAATGTTTGTGAGATGGAGAGCTGAACGCTGCCGTGTGACATGGTTGAGACGCTTGGTGACGGAGGTGGTGGTGGTGGTGTTGGTGGTACATCCCCTGTTTGCTGGGCGGCAGGTGCCAACGTTCTTCCAGAGGCGGAGGAAGAGGCCGAGGCGGCAGCAGCAGAAGAGGCCGAGGCGGCAGCAGCAGAAGAGGTAGCAGGGGGAGCCTGAGTGACTTCCTTGGTTTCAAGGTGTTTACTCCACTGCAGTTCATGCTTTGCATGCAGGTGCCTGGTCATGCAGGTTGTGCTCAGGTTCAGAACGTTAATGCCTCGCTTAAGGCTCTGATGGCACAGCGTGCAAACCACTCGGGTCTTGTCGTCAGCACATTGTTTGAAGAAGTGCCATGCCAGGGAACTCCTTGAAGCTGCCTTTGGGGTGCTCGGTCCCAGATGGCGGCGGGCAGTAGCAGGCGGAGTCTCTTGGCGGCGGGTGTTCTGCTTTTGCCCACTGCTCCCTCTTTTGCTACGCTGTTGGCTCGGTCTCACCACTGCCTCTTCCTCCGAACTGTGAAAGTCAGTGGCACGACCTTCATTCCATGTGGGGTCTAGGACCTCATCATCCCCTGCATCGTCTTCCACCCAGTCTTGATCCCTGACCTCCTGTTCAGTCTGCACACTGCAGAAAGACGCAGCAGTTGGCACCTGTGTTTCGTCATCATCAGAGACATGCTGAGGTGGTATTCCCATGTCCTCATCATCAGGAAACATAAGTGGTTGTGCGTCAGTGCATTCTATATCTTTCACCGCTGGGGAAGGGCTAGGTGGATGCCCTTGGGAAACCCTGCCAGCGGAGTCTTCAAACAGCATAAGAGACTGCTGCATAACTTGAGGCTGAGACAGTTTCCCTGGTATGCATGGGGGTGATGTGACAGACTGATGGGGTTGGTTTTCAGGCGCCATCTGTGCGCTTTCTGCAGAAGACTGGGTGGGAGATAATGTGAACGTGCTGGATCCACTGTCGGCCACCCAATTGACTAATGCCTGTACCTGCTCAGGCCTTACCATCCTTAGAACGGCATTGGGCCCCACCATATATCGCTGTAAATTCTGGCGGCTACTGGGACCTGAGGTAGTTGGTACACTAGGACGTGTGGATGTGGCAGAACGGCCACGTCCTCTCCCAGCACCAGAGGGTCCACTAACACCACCACGACCATGTCCACGTCCGCGTCCCTTACTAGATGTTTTTCTCATTGTTATGGTTCACCACAACAACAAAAATATTATTTGGCCCAATGTATTGTATTCAAATTCAGCGGGATATAAATTTGAGGCCTAGTATTTAGGCGCTGGGTGACCGGTATGGATTTAGCGACAGAATTAGACTTGGAAATGCACAGTAGCGTGTGTGTGAAGTTATTCTGAATGACCCTATGTGCACCTTGAATATTATATACCCTTTTAGGGATAGATTTCAAATAGCTCTGATATAGCAGGAACCACTAAATTATGAAATTGCTAAATTGGGAATTGTACTTCAACCCAGAACAAAAAATGTGCTTTGACGGACACTAAATAACTTTCCCAGCCACAACAGTACAGCGGTAACGAGAGATTTAGCGGGATATAAATTTGAGGCCTAGTATTTGGGCGCTGGGTGACCGGTATGGATTTAGCGACAGAATTAGACTTGGAAATGCACAGTAGCGTGTGTGTGAAGTTATTCTGAATGACCCTATGTGCACCTTGAATATTATATACCCTTTTAGGGATAGATTTCAAATAGCTCTGATATAGCAGGAACCACTAAATTATGAAATTGCTAAATTGGGAATTGTACTTCAACCCAGAACAAAAAATGTGCTTTGACGGACACTAAATAACTTTCCCAGCCACAACAGGACAGCGGTAACGAGAGATTTAGCGGGATATAAATTTGAGGCCTAGTATTTAGGCGCTGGGTGACCGGTATGGATTTAGCGACAGAATTAGACTTGGAAATGCACAGTAGCGTGTGTGTGAAGTTATTCTGAATGACCCTATGTGCACCTTGAATATTATATACCCTTTTAGGGATAGATTTCAAATAGCTCTGATATAGCAGAAACCACTAAATTATGAAATTGCTAAATTGGGAATTGTATTTCAACCCAGAACAAAAAATGTGCTTTGACGGACACTAAATAACTTTCCCAGCCACAACAGGACAGCGGTAACGAGAGATTTAGCGGGATATAAATTTGAGGCCTAGTATTTAGGCGCTGGGTGACCGGTATGGATTTAGCGACAGAATTAGACTTGGAAATGCACAGTAGCGTGTGTGTGAAGTTATTCTGAATGACCCTATGTGCACCTTGAATATTATATACCCTTTTAGGGATAGATTTCAAATAGCTCTGATATAGCAGAAACCACTAAATTATGAAATTGCTAAATTGGGAATTGTATTTCAACCCAGAACAAAAAATGTGCTTTGACGGACACTAAATAACTTTCCCAGCCACAACAGGACAGCGGTAACGAGAGATTTAGCGGGATATAAATTTGAGGCCTAGTATTTAGGCGCTGGGTGACCGGTATGGATTTAGTGACAGAATTAGACTTGGAAATGCACAGTAGCGTGTGTGTGAAGTTATTCTGAATGACCCTATGTGCACCTTGAATATTATATACCCATTTAGGGATAGATTTCAAATAGCTCTGATATAGCAGGAACCACTAAATTATGAAATTGCTAAATTGGGAATTGTACTTCAACCCAGAACAAAAAATGTGCTTTGACGGAGACTAAATAACTTTCCCAGCCACAACAGGACAGCGGTAACGAGAGATTTAGCGGGATATAAATTTGAGGCCTAGTATTTAGGCGCTGGGTGACCGGTATGGATTTAGTGACAGAATTAGACTGGGATATGGCCAAAAAATAACCACACTATTGCTGGTTAAATGCACTTGGTGACGGGCGCAGCTTGCCCCTGATGTAGTATATGGCCAAAAAATGAACAGACTATTGCTGGTTAAATGCACTTGGTGTCACAGCTTGACGAACCACACTACTGAGGGTTAAATGCACTTGGTGACGGGCGCAGCTTGCCCCTGATGTAGTATATGGCCAAAAAATGAACAGACTATTGCTGGTTAAATGCACTTGGTGACGGGCGCAGCTTGCCCCTGATTTAGTATATGGCCAAAAAATGAACAGACTATTGCTGGTTAAATGCACTTGGTGTGATAGCTTGATCAACCACACTACTGAGGGTTAAATGCACTTGGTGACGGGCGCAGCTTGCCCCTGATGTAGTATATGGCCAAAAAATGAACAGACTATTGCTGGTTAAATGCACTTGGTGACGGGCGCAGCTTGCCCCTGATTTAGTATATGGCCAAAAAATGAACAGACTATTGCTGGTTAAATGCACTTGGTGTGATAGCTTGACCAACCACACTACTGAGGGTTAAATGCACTTGGTGACGGGCGCAGCTTGCCCCTGATGTAGTATATGGCCAAAAAATAAACAGACTATTGCTGGTTAAATGCACTTGGTGTCACAGCTTGACGAACCACACTACTGAGGGTTAAATGCACTTGGTGACGGGCGCAGCTTGCCCCTGATGTAGTATATGGCCAAAAAATAAACAGACTATTGCTGGTTAAATGCACTTGGTGTGACAGCTTCACCCTGATGTAGGCTTTAGCCAAAAAACAACCACACCATTGAGGGTTAAATGCACTTGGTGACAGGCGCAGCTTGCCCCTGATTTAGTATATGGCCAAAAAATGAACAGACTATTGCTGGTTAAATGCACTTGGTGTGACAGCTTCACCCTGATGTAGGCTTTAGCCAAAAAACAACCACACCATTGAGGGTTAAATGCACTTGGTCGCAGCTTGGATGCACTTGGTCGCAGCACCGCACAAGACACAAAATGGCCGCCGATCACCCCAGAAAAAAGTGACTGACAAACGGTCTGGGCAGCCTAAAAACAGTGAGTGAGCATTTGAATTTCAGCAGCTCAATGATCCACAGCTGCAGATCGATCGATTAATCAAGTGAAGTCCTTTGGAGGAGTTAATCTGCCTAATCTCGCCCTACTGTCGCAGCCGCAACCTCTCCCTACGCTAATCAGAGCAGAGTGACGGGCGGCGCTATGTGACTCCAGCTTAAATAGAGGCTGGGTCACATGGTGCTCTGGCCAATCACAGCCATGCCAATAGTAGCATTGGCTGTGACGGCCTCTTGGGGCAAGTAGTATGACGCTTGTTGATTGGCTGCTTTGCAGCCTTTCAAAAAGCGCCAAGAAAGCGTCACAAAAGCGCCAAGAAAGCGACGAACACCGAACCCGGACTTTTACGAAAATGTTCGGGTCCGTGTCACGGACACCCCAAAATTCGGTACGAACCCGAACTATACAGTTCGAGTTCGCTCATCCCTAGACATAACCCCTTTAATTGTCCCCATTAATCGTCCATGTAAAAGGATCTAGAGGTGTAAAAAGTGACAAAATCTTTAGCAGTTTTATTATTGGTTTCATTGTGTGTCAGTTCATAAATAAAGTTCTCATTGTCAAAAAGGAAACTTTAATACAGAAACTGTGACTTCACTGCCATAGATGCAGACCATAATGCTGCTGTGGGTATAAGGTATAAGTTTCATGCTGTGCTATTTGGACTGGTACAAAAAATATAACATATACATATAGAATATCGTAGTTAAAGCATTATTCACACGTCAGTGTTTCACGGATGGGTGCTGTACATGTTCTCCACGGACAGAAAACGTCCCCATTCATTTTAATGTGTGTATTCAGACATCAGTGATTTTAGCTCGGATTCATGCTGTATTTTGTCCGTATTCACTGATCCATCATGTCCTTTATAGTCTATGGGTCCGTAAAAACCACGGATGCAATCCGTTTTGCATCCGTATTTCACGGATCATTAAGAAGACATGCTTTGAAAATTATTTTTCAGCTGTTCAGTGTTAGTAAAACACGGATGCAACACGGACAGCAAAAAACGAAGACACGGATCCTTCACAGACAGCTTCACGGATGCATCATTGACCACCTGCTTACGGATTTGAGCGCGGACACAGATGTGTGAATAAGGCTTAAGTCTGCAGTATTTTATTGCATATAGACATGGAATTAAAAAATTTTCTTTTTCTTTCTAGTGGAATGATGCGCTGGGGGGAATTTGACGACCTTTACCACATTGCAGAAATAGATGAGCCTGTAGTGAATTCAGATGAGTTGAACTCAAAAGACGGTAATACACCTCCATTAAAGGACGTAATTAAAACATTATTAAACCCAAAACTATCCCATTACATTTGTGTTGTATAGTTTTATTCCAAATTATGTAAAGTTAGATTCACAAGATCGACCACTAGGAGCTTAAGCATGTACGGAGGTATCCCTGTATATCCACATTTTTGGCAATGGTCTATTTTTCAACCATAGTCTATGCATCGGCTCCAAATAACTAAGTTTTGACAGTTTTCATGTGTTTAAGAAATGCAAGCTTTTTTACATGATAATAAGAGTGATTTTATATTTTTTATAAATTTCTGAACTGCCCATAGACTTCATTTCCGGGTGGTCTGTGCTTAGAGCAGCAAGGACATTCCCCAACACCCTTGTAGAGTTAGAAGCTATGATTAGTGTCAGTGACAGCCAGGCTCCCCATAGTTACATAGTTAATATGGTTGAAAAAAGACATAAGTCCAAGAGAAGGCAGAGTTCTTTTACCGTCCTTGCCTTCTCCATTGCTTTATACACAGCGCTGAATGAATGCTGTATGTACAGATAAGGATGCGGCAATGCTGTCACTTCCTGCTCCGGTTCCAGCGATCATGTGATCACAAGGTGGTGGGTGTCTGCATGAGTACTGGGTTTTAGCACCTATGCAGTAAGGCTCAATAGCCTTGTATAGTCTCTGTGTGCTGTAATTTCTATGTAACTAGGGCTAATATAGCCACCCTAATTACAGGATAGATCAGCAAAAAAAAAAGTTTAAATGACCCCCAAAGGTCTAGTATGACCTTATGGGAGGCACAAAGCATAACATTGAAAAAAATGAGAAATTAAAGACAAAGTTAAAAAAAAATAAAAAAAATGGCACGACACACCACATTGCATCTTCTAGTCCTGCACCTGGCAACCATAACCCAACACATCCTTTATATCAAGCACTTTGTGCTAGTAAAACATGCAAAAATTCAAAAACAGACTTTTATCCCCCTTTTACAAATATTTCCCAGGGTACATAAAATAAAAACAAGACATACTAAAATAAAAATGACATAAAAATAAATCCCATGTATCTTCTCTCTAAAAAAAAAAGGCACAATTTTATTTTTAGATACATAAAGGGAAAAAAAAGTTATGGCTTTCAAAAACACTTTCCCTTAAAGAAACAAAACAAAAAAAAAAACTGAAAATAAGTTTGGCCAGGAAGGGGGTTAAATGGCTTGGTCCTCAGGGTACTTTCACACTAGCGTTAGTGTGATCCGGCAGATAGTTCCGGCGTCGATCAGTGTGACAACTGACAGCATATGTAGACGGATCCGGGTGTGGATCCGTCTACAAATGCCTTGCAAAAACGAATCCGTCTCTCTTTTTGTCATGCGGATGGACAGATCTGTCTTGCAGTCTTTTTCACAGTTTTTCCAGCGCATGCGCAGACCGGAAGGACGGATCCGTCCTTGAGTTCTTTTGCAATGCCGGATCCGGCACTAATGCAAGTCAATGGGCGACTGATCAGGCATTTGGGACGGACATAATATCGCAGCATGGTGCAGTATTATGTCCGGCCAAAACGCCGTTCAGTGACTGAACGGAAGGCATACTGATGCAAACTGAACGGATTTCTATCCATTCAGAATGCATTGGGATATGCCTGATCAGTTCATTTCCGGCATAGAGCCCTTTTGATGGAACTCTATGGCGGAAAAGAATAACGCAAGTGTGAAAGTACCATCAACTGGTTAAGTTTACTGGTAAAGTTAGTTTGTAATAAAACTTTACACTGTGAGCGCAGAAACCACTAGGTGGCATAGCTGCATTAAACCGCTTTAGATGTAGAGACGTTTTTATTCTGCAAAACTATATAGTGCTGTACTGAACTCAGATACTAAAAGCAGTGCAATAAGATGCATGACAATAGCTGCAGTTTTCTGAATTTATAAAGTAGTGGTAATTGAATTGCTTTTAAAATAATATTCTGTAGTTGCATGATTGAAATGATTGGTATGTTGTGTAGTACAAGCTATTTATTGTATGGATACCGTCAGGGTAAGCTTTATCCCCTGCAAAGTTCATACCTATAAAAGGGTTTGTTCCATGACTAAATATTATGTATAACATAATTTTCAAATTAGAATAATAAAAAAATGCTTACATATTGCTTCTACATACTTTGTATAGTGCCCCCTGGTGTTGTTTTGATTCCCTCTCAAAATATCTACCTATGAGTCAAAATCCAACTTTTTAAACTTTGGGACATGACAAGGGAATATTGCTATGTCAAATATCCATCCGTAGATAGCTGTTTTGGAGTGTTTGCCACTTGTCAGTACGGACTAGGATTCTGGCTGGCTGAGTGCGATGCCTTTGATGCAGGTCACCTTAAAGGGGTTATTTGAGGGTTTGTAACTGATAACCTATCCTTTGGATAGGTCATCAGCATCTAATCAGTGGGGGTTACCTTGGACTCCCACCAATCACTTGTTTGAGAAGGCTCTGATCCCCTTCGTGTTGCTTACCCTAAGCCAGTGATGTTCACTTTGGATGGGACTAAGCTGCTCCCAGGCCATGTTACTGATAGTCGTGATGTCACTGGCCTAGAGTAGGGCAGTAAGAAGGCCACAGTGTTCACAGGAGTGCCGAGCCTTCTGAAATAGCTGGTTGGCGGAGGTCTTGGGTGTCGGACCCACACTGATCAGATGCTGATGACCTACCAAGAGGATAGGTCTTCAGTTACAAATAGTTGGGTAACCCCCTTTAACCACTTCCTGACTGCCCCATTTACGTCAGTGGTCAGGCATTTAAAATTGGCACCAGCTCCACTTGCAGGCACCCGGCGGAAGTCTTTGGTGTCAGACCCCCACTGATTAGATGCTGATGACCTACCAAGAGGATAGGTCTTCAGTTACAAATACACACCGGATTCCCAAAAAGTTGGGACACTAAACAAATTGTGAATAAAAACTGAATGCAATGATGTGGAGATGGCAAATGTCAATATTTTATTTGTAATAGAACGTAGATGACAGATCAAACGTTTAATCCGAGTAAATGTTTCATTTTAAAGGAAAAATACGTTGATTCAAATTGTCACGGTGTCAACAAATCCCCAAAAAGTTGGGACAAGTAGCAATAAGTAAATTTGAGCATAACGAAGAGCTGGAAGAACAATTAACACTAATTAGGTCAATTGGCAACATGATTGGGTATAAAAAGAGCTTCTCAGAGTGGCAATGTCTCTCAGAAGCCAAGATGGGTAGAGGATCACCAATTCCCACAATGTTGCGCAGAAAGATAGTGGAGCAATATCAGAAAGGTGTTACCCAGTGAAAAATTGCAAAGACTTTGCATCTATCATCATTAACTTTGCATAACATCATCCGAAGATTCAGAGAATCTGGAACAATCTCTGTGCGTAAGGGTCAAGGCCGTAAAACCATACTGGATGCCCGTGATCTCCGGGCCCTTAAACGACACTGCACCACAAACAGGAATGCTACTGTAAAGGAAATCACAGAATGGGCTCAGGAATACTTCCAGAAACCATTGTCAGTGAACACAATCCACCGTGCCATCCGCTGTTGCCAGCTGAAACTCTACAGTGCAAAGAAGAAGCCATTTCTAAGCAAGATCCACAAGCTCAGGCGTTTTCACTGGGCCAGGGATCATTTAAAATGGAGTGTGGCAAAATGGAAGACTGTTCTGTGGTCAGACGAGTCACGATTCAAAGTTCTTTTTGGAAATCTGGGACGCCATGTCATCTGGACCAAAGAGGACAAGGACAACCCAAGTTGTTTTCAATGCTCAGTTCAGAAGCCTGCATCCCTGATGGTATGGGGTTGCATGAGTGCGTGTGGCCCTGCATTTTTCAACAAGATAATGCCAGACCACATTCTGCATCAATCACAACATCACGGCTGCGTAGGAGAAGGATCCGGGTACTGAAATGGCCAGTCTGCAGTCCAGATCTTTCACCTATAGAGAACATTTGGTGCATCATAAAGAGGAAGGTGCAACAAAGAAGGCCCAAGACGATTGAACAGTTAGAGGCCTGTATTAGACAAGAATGGGAGAGCATTCCTATTTCTAAACTTGAGAAACTGGTCTCCTCGGTCCCCAGACATCTGCTGAGTGTTGTAAGAAGAAGGGGAGATGCCACACAGTGGTGAAAATGGCCTTGTCCCATATTTTTCCCTTAAAATGGTAAATTTTCTCAGTTTAAACTTTTGTTCCGTGATTTATGTTCTATTCTGAATAAAATATTAGAAGTTGGCACCTCCACATCATTGCATTCAGTTTTTATTCACGATTTGTATAGTGTCCCAACTTTTTTGCAATCCGGTTTGTAGTTGGGTAACGCCTTTAACCTTTTCCCGACCGCCCCATTTACGTCAGTGGTCAGGCATTTAAATTGGCGCCAGCTTCGCTTGCAGGCACCAGAGACTAAGGGTACTTTCACACTAGCGTTATTCTTTTCTAGCATTGAGTTCCGTCCTAGGGGCTCAATGCCGGAAAATAACTGATCAGTTTTATCCTAATGCATTCTGAATGGAGAGCAATCCGTTCAGGATGCATCAGGATGTCTTCAGTTCAGTCTTTTTGCCTTTTCAGAACGGAGATAATACTGCAGCACGCTGCGGTTTTATCTCCTTACAAAATTCCGGAACACTTGCCGGAATGCCAAAAATTTTTCCCATTGACATGCATTAATGACGGATCTAGCCCCGAGTGTTGCGGCAAAACGGATCCAGCATTGCAGTCTGCGCATGCTCAGACCGCAAAAAATTTGAAAAAAATAAATGCCGGATCCGTTTTTCAGGATGACACTGGAGAGACAGATCCGGCATTTCAATGAATTTGTCATACAGATCAGGATCCTGATCTGTCTGACAAATGCCATCAATTTGCATGCGTTTTGAGGGATCCGGCAGGCAGTTCCGACGACAGAACTGCCTGCTGGAATCCTCTGCCGCAAATGTGACAGTACCCTAATGTATGTGATCGACAATAACATTGAACAACAGAATAAGGCTCCATTCACACGTCTGCAATTCCTTTCCGGATTTTGTGGAACGGAATTGCGGACCCATTCATTTCTTTGGGACCGCACGATGTGCTGCCCAGATCCGGAAATGCGGACCCATACTTCCGGGTCCGCGATTCCGATCCCGAAAAAAATAGAACATGTCTTATTCTTGTCCGCAATGGCATTTTCTATTAAGTGCCGGCGATGTGTGGTCCGCAAAATGCGGAATGCACATTGCCGGTGTCCGTGTTTTGCGGATTCGTGGAAAGCCGCCCAAAAAATGCATAGTTCATAATATGTCATAATAAATATGACATCAAAATAATGCTAAATACTTATCAAATATAAACGCATGGTGCATAGGTGCAGCGGCCCACACGTATTTCTGGGTAAACCAGCTTCCTCAGGGGTCTCCATTGACAATAACATTGATCACATACATTTAACCCTTCAGATGCCATGGTCAAATGTGCATCTGAGAGGTTAAAGACCAGGAGCGCAAGCTCCCAACCATGTACTGGCTCGCCCCAGCGAGGATCGGGGTACCCAGAGTGCGCTGCAACCTCTGTATTCAGGAGTGGTTTAGGGCGGCCGCACATTAGTTCCTATGCATCGCTACGTGCAAAAACACCCATACTATTAACACCCAGCAAACGGTGAAATGGAAAAAAGTCAAAATGGTTGATTCATCTCCCACAAAAAATCTAATAAAACGTGATCACAAAGTCATATGTACCCCACAATGGTATCAATGAAAAGTACAGATTGGCCCGCAAAAAATGAGCCCTCACATAGCTCTGTAAACATAAAAATAAAAAAATGTACGTTTTTTTTCCCGTGGGGGGGGGGGGGGGCGTTTTGCTGATTATGGCAATGCAAAGAAAAGAATTAGTTTTTTACAACGTTTTTCATTTTTTTCTGTGTTAAAATGGAAAAGAAACTAAACATGTGGTATAATTGTACTGACCCAGAGAATACAAGTAACAGGTCAGTTTTACCACATAGGAAACAGTGTAAAGAAAACCCCCATAAAACAGTGGCGGAATGTTTTTCTTTTTACAAACCGGATTCCCAAAAAGTTGGGACACTATACAAATCGTGAATAAAAACTGAATGCAATGATGTGGAGGTGCCAACCTATAATATTTTATTCAGAATAGAACATAACTCACGGAACAAAAGTTTAAACTGAGAAAATGTACCATTTTAAGGGAAAAATATGTTGAATCAGAATTTCATGGTGTCAACAAATCCCCAAAAAGTTGGGACAAGGCCATTTTCACCACTGTGTGGCATTTCCCCTTCTTCTTACAACACTCAGCAGACGTCTGGGGACCGAGGAGACCAGTTTCTCAAGTTTAGAAATAGGAATGCTCTCCCATTCTTGTCTAATACAGGCCTCTAACTGTTCAATCGTCTTGGGCCTTCTTTGTTGCACCTTCCTCTTTATGATGCGCCAAATGTTCTCTATAGGTGAAAGATCTGGACTGCAGACTGGCCATTTCAGTACCCGGATCCTTCTCCTACGCAGCCATGATGTTGTGATTGATGCAGAATGTGGTCTGGCATTATCTTGTTGAAAAATGCAGGGTCTTCCCTGAAAGAGATGATGTCTGGATGGCAGCATATGTTGTTCTAGAACCTGAATATATTTTTCTGCATTGATGGTGCCTTTCCAGACATGCAAGCTGCCCATGCCACACGCACTCATGCAACCCCATACCATCAGAGATGCAGGCTTCTGAACTGAGCGTTGATAACAACTTGGGTTGTACTTGTCCTCTTTGGTCCGGATTAGAGTTGAGCGGACACCTGGATGTTCGGGTTCGAGAAGTTCGGCCGAACTTCCCGAAAATGTTCGGGTTCGGGATCCGAACCCGATCTGAACTTCGTCCCGAACCCGAACCCCATTGAAGTCAATGGGGACCCGAACTTTTCGGCACTAAAAAGGCTGTAAAACAGCCCAGGAAAGGGCTAGAGGGCTGCAAAAGGCAGCAACATGTAGGTAAATCCCCTGCAAACAAATGTGGATAGGGAAATGAATAAAAATAAAAATTAAATAAATAAAAATTAACCAAAATCAATTGGAGAGAGGTCCCATAGCAGAGAATCTGGCTTCACGTCACCCACCGCTGGAACAGTCCATTCTCAGATATTTAGGCCCCGGCACCCAGGCAGAGGAGAGAGGTCCCGTAACAGAGAATCTGGCTTCATGTCAGCAGAGAATCTGGCTTCATGTCAGCAGAGAATCAGTCTGCATGTCATAGCAGAGAATCAGGCTTCACGTCAGCCACCACTGCAACAGTCCATTGTCATATATTTAGACCCAGGCAGAGGAGAGAGGTCCCGTAACAGACAATCTGGCTTCATGTCAGCAGAGAATCAGTCTTCATATCATAGCAGAGAATCAGGCTTCACGTCACCCACCACTGCAACAGTCCATTTTCATAAATTTAGGCCCAGCACCCAGGCAGAGGAGAGAGGTCCCGTAACAGACAATCTGGCTTCATGTCAGCAGAGAATTAGTCTGCATGTCATAGCAGAAAATCAGGCTTCACGTCAGCCACCACTGCAACAGTCCATTGTCAGATATTTAGGCCCAGCACCCAGGCAGAGGAGAGAGGTCCCGTAACAGAGAATCTGGCTTCATGTCAGCAGAGAATTAGTCTGCATGTCATAGCAGAGAATCAGGCTTCACGTCACCCAACATTGGAACAGTCCATTGGCATATATTTAGGCCCCGGCACCCAGACAGAGGAGAGGTTCATTCAACTTTGGGTAGCCTCGCAATATAATGGTAAAATGAAAATAAAAATAGGATTAAATGAGGAAGTGCCCTGGAGTACAATAATATATGGTTAAGGGGAGGTAGTTAATGTCTAATCTGGACAAGGGACGGACAGGTCCTGTGGGATCCATGCCTGGTTCATTTTTATGAACGTCAGCTTGTCCACATTGGCTGTAGACAGGCGGCTGCGTTTGTCTGTAATGACGCCCCCTGCCGTGCTGAATACACGTTCAGACAAAACACTGGCCGCCGGGCAGGCCAGCACCTCCAAGGCATAAAAGGCTAGCTCTGGCCACGTGGACAATTTAGAGACCCAGAAGTTGAATGGGGCCGAACCATCAGTCAGTACGTGGAGGGGTGTGCACATGTACTGTTCCACCATGTTAGTGAAATGTTGCCTCCTGCTAACACGTTGCGTATCAGGTGGTGGTGCAGTTAGCTGTGGCGTGTTGACAAAACTTTTCCACATCTCTGCCATGCTAACCCTGCCCTCAGAGGAGCTGGCCGTGACACAGCTGCCTTGGCGACCTCTTGCTCCTCCTCTGCCTTGGCCTTGGGCTTCCACTTGTTCCCCTGTGACATTTGGGAATGCTCTAAGTAGCGCGTCTACCAACGTGCGCTTGTACTCGTGCATCTTCCTATCACGCTCCAGTGCAGGAAGTAAGGTGGGCACATTGTCTTTGTAGCGTGGATCCAGCAGGGTGGCAACCCAGTAGTCCGCACAGGTTAAAATGTGGGCAACTCTGCTGTCGTTGCGCAGGCACTGCAGCATGTAGTCGCTCTTGTGTGCCAGGCTGCCCAGGGGTAAGGACAAGCTGTCCTCTGTGGGAGGCGTATCGTCATCGTCCTGCCTTTCCCCCCAGCCACGCACCAGTGATGGGCCCGAGCTGCGTTGGGTGCCACCCCGCTGTGACCATGCTTCATCCTCATCCTCCTCCTCCTCCACCTCATCCTCGTCCTCCAGTAGTGGGCCCTGGCTGGCCACATTTGTACCTGGCCTCTGCTGTTGCCAAAAACCTCCCTCTGAGTCACTTCGAAGAGACTGGCCTGAAAGTGCTAAAACGGACCCCTCTTCCTCCTCCTCCTCCTCCTCCTCCTGGGCCACCTCCTCTTCCATCATCGCCCTAAGTGTTTTCTCAAGGAGACATAGAAGTGGTATTGTAACGCTGATAACGGCGTCATCGCCACTGGCCATGTTGGTGGAGTACTTGAAACAGCGCAACAGGGCACACAGGTCTCGCATGGAGGCCCAGTCATTGGTGGTAAAGTGGTGCTGTTCCGCAGTGCGACTGACCCATGCGTGCTGCAGCTGAAACTCCACTATGGCCTGCTGCTGCTCGCACAGTCTGTCCAGCATGTGCAAGGTGGAGTTCCACCTGGTGGGCACGTCGCATATGAGGTGGTGAGCGGGAAGGCCAAAGTTACACTGTAGCGCAGACAGGCGAGCAGCGGCAGGATGTGAACGCCGGAAGCGCGAACAGACGGCCCGCACTTTATGCAGCAGCTCTGACATGTCGGGGTAGTTATGAATGAGCTTCTGCACCACCAAATTCAGCACATGCGCAAGGCAGGGGATGTGCGTCAAACCGTCTAGTCCCAGAGCTGCAACGAGATTTCGCCCATTATCGCACACCACCAGGCCGGGCTTGAGGCTCACCGGCAGCAACCACTCGTCGGTCTGTTGTTCTATACCCCGCCACAACTCCTGTGCGGTGTGGGGCCTGTCCCCCAAACATATGAGTTTCAGAATGGCCTGCTGACGTTTACCCCGGGCTGTGCTGAAATTGGTGGTGAAGGTGTGTGGCTGACTGGATGAGCAGGTGGAAGAAGAGGAGGAGGAAGCCGAGAAGGAGGAGGTGGCAACAGGAGGCAAAGAATGTTGCCCTGCGATCCTTGGCGGCGGAAGGACGTGCGCCAAACAGCTCTCCGCCTGGGGCCCAGCTGCCACTACATTTACCCAGTGTGCAGTTAGGGAGATATAGCGTCCCTGGCCGTGCTTACTGGTCCACGTATCTGTGGTTAGGTGGACCTTGCTACAGATGGCATTGCGCAGTGCACACTTGATTTTATCGGATACTCGGTTGTGCAGGGAAGGCACGGCTCTCTTGGAGAAGTAGTGGCGGCTGGGAACAACATACTGTGGGACAGCAAGCGACATGAGCTGTTTGAAGCTGTCTGTGTCCACCAGCCTAAATGACAGCATTTCATAGGCCAGTAGTTTAGAAATGCTGGCATTCAGGGCCAGGGATCGAGGGTGGCTAGGTGGGAATTTACGCTTTCTCTCAAATGTTTGTGAGATGGAGAGCTGAACGCTGCCGTGTGACATGGTTGAGACGCTTGGTGACGGAGGTGGTGGTGTTGGTGGTGGTACATCCCCTGTTTGCTGGGCGGCAGGTGCCAACGTTCCTCCAGAGGCGGAGGAAGAGGCCGAGGCGGCAGCAGCAGAAGAGGTAGCAGGGGGAGCCTGAGCGACTTCCTTGTTTTTAAGGTGTTTACTCCACTGCAGTTCATGCTTTGCATGCAGGTGCCTGGTCATGCAGGTTGTGCTAAGGTTCAGAACGTTAATGCCTCGCTTCAGGCTCTGATGGCACAGCGTGCAAACCACTCGGGTCTTGTCGTCAGCACATTGTTTGAAGAAGTGCCATGCCAGGGAACTCCTTGAAGCTGCCTTTGGGGTGCTCGGTCCCAGATGACGGCGGTCAGTAGCAGGCGGAGTCTCTTGGCGGCGGGTGTTCTGCTTTTGCCCACTGCTCCCTCTTTTGCTACGCTGTTGGCTCGGTCTCACCACTGCCTCTTCCTCCGAACTGTGAAAGTCAGTGACACGACCTTCATTCCATGTGGGGTCTAGGACCTCATCGTCCCCTGCATCGTCTTCCACCCAGTCTTGATCCCTGACCTCCTGTTCAGTCTGCACACTGCAGAAAGACGCAGCAGTTGGCACCTGTGTTTCGTCATCATCAGAGACATGCTGAGGTGGTATTCCCATGTCCTCATCATCAGGAAACATAAGTGGTTGTGCGTCAGTGCATTCTATGTCTTTCACCGCTGGGGAAGGGCTAGGTGGATGCCCTTGGGAAACCCTGCCAGCGGAGTCTTCAAACAGCATAAGAGACTGCTGCATAACTTGAGGCTGAGACAGTTTCCCTGGTATGCATGGGGGTGATGTGACAGACTGATGGGGTTGGTTTTCAGGCGCCATCTGTGCGCTTTCTGCAGAAGACTGGGTAGGAGATAATGTGAACGTGCTGGATCCACTGTCGGCCACCCAATTGACTAATGCCTGTACCTGCTCAGGCCTTACCATCCTTAGAACGGCATTGGGCCCCACCATATATCACTGTAAATTCTGGCGGCTACTGGGACCTGAGGTAGTTGGTACACTAGGACGTGTGGATGTGGCAGAACGGCCACGTCCTCTCCCAGCACCAGAGGGTCCACTAACACCACCACGACCATGTCCACGTCCCTTACTAGATGTTTTCCTCATTGTTATCGTTCACCACAACAACAAAAATATTATTTGGCCCAATGTATTGTATTCAAATTCAGCTGAATATAAATTTGAGGCCTAGTATTTAGGCGCTGGGTGACAGGTATAGATTTACTGACAGAATTAGACTTGGAAATGCACAGTAGCGTGTGTGTGAAGTTATTCTGAATGACCCTATGTGCACCTTGAATATTATATACCCTTTTAGGGATAGATTTCAAATAGCTCTGATACAGCAGAAACCACTAAATTAGGAAATTGCTAAATTGGGAATTGTATTTCAACCCAGAACAAAAAATGTGCTTGGACGGACACTAAATAACTTGCCCAGCCACAACAGTACAGCAGTAACAACAGATTTAGCTGGATATAAACTTGAGGCCTAGTATTTAGGCACTGGGTGACAGGTATACGTTTACTGACAGAATTAGACTGGGATATGGCCAAAAAATAACCACACTATTGATGGTTAAATGCACTTGGTGTGACAGCTTGACCAACCACACTACTGAGGGTTAAATGCACTTGGTGACAGGCAAAGCTTGCCCCTGATGTAGTATATGGCCAAAAAATAAACAGACTATTGCTGGTTAAATGCACTTGGTGTGACAGCTTCACCCTGATGTAGGCTTTAGCCAAAAAACAACCACACCATTGAGGGTTAAATGCACTGTCACGGCTGGCGGTGGGGGAAACCCCCAGCCGTGCGGTGCCAGGAGATGGTAGGGTTACCCCTTGGCCGGGACCACAGAGTTAGGGAACAGGTCACCTCCTATTGCGTCCCTAACGCTGACCCTGTCTCCTATCTGTATGAGCCGACCTTGGTGGTAGGAGGACTCATACGCCGGAACCTTAAAGTCCCTACGAGCCCTCAAGTCGGCCCTGTACTAGGGGACAGAGTGAGACGACCTGCTCCTCCAGACTTATACAATAACAGACAATAACAGACTTATGGCAGTGACAGGCAAATGGGACCAACACATCACTCACCTGCCACAGAAAACAAACCCTGGATCCCATGTGCAGGTGCTGCGGTTCAGACACCAACGAACACAGCACACACCAGACATCCCACAGGAACCCAGGACCACAAGCTGCACTAACATAAAACCCCACACACACCTGGAACACCATGAAACATAAGATTTACTGACAAAGGTTTTATGACCAGAAGGATGGTCCTCACCAGGCAGATGGAGGAGACAGGAGGCTGCTCCAGCCAGCATGGCTGAGAGCAACCTACTGAAGCCTGCAAGAGACTCAGGCTATATAGGCCAAAAGGCCCCACCCACCAGTCAACCACACCCAGTGACATCACACACACTGGGAAGGAAGTTAACCCCTCCAGCACACAGAAGGGAAAACACACGCATAAGGGGAAGTGCACATAATACATAACCCACACCAACCCACTCACCTGTTACCGCCAGCAACGGCATGCGTGGCCACCATGTTCTGGGGAACAGCCCGCAGGCCGAAACCCTGCCACCACATGCATACAACAACAGACGTTGCCGCGGACAACCACAGGTGAAGGGAGGTGTCCACGTGCATACAACACATAACCTCGTGCACCACAAAACGACAAAGGGAGTGCACACAAAACACGTTGCCAAGGGCAACCGCACGCATGCCCATTGTCCGCGGCAACCGCACCTGAGGCAAACAACTAAGTGTCCCCAGCTGCGGTTGACAACACCAAACCGCGGGCAACCGCATGCGGCTCCCAAGGAGTCACGACCATGACCAAGGGTCGTGACATGCACTTGGTGACAGGCGCAGCTTGCCCCTGATGTAGTATATGGCCAAAAAATAAACAGACTATTGCTGGTTAAATGCACTTGGTGTGACAGCTTCACCCTGATGTAGGCTTTAGCCAAAAAACAACCACACCATTGAGGGTTAAATGCACTTGGTGACAGGCGCAGCTTGCCCCTGATGTAGTATATGGCCAAAAAATAAACAGACTATTGCTGGTTAAATGCACTTGGTGTGACAGCTTCACCCTGATGTAGGCTTTAGCCAAAAAACAACCACACCATTGAGGGTTAAATGCACTTGGTCGCTGCTTGTGCTGGCACACCACAAGACACAAAATGGCCGCCGATCACCCCAGAAAAAAGTGACTGACAAACGGTCTGGGCAGCCTAAAAACAGTGAGCAATTGAGTGTCAGCAGCTCAATGATCCACAGCTGCAGATCGATCACTGGATGGAGTCTTTTGGAGGAGTTAATCAGCCTAATCTCGCCCTACTGTTGCAGCTGCAACCTCTCCCTATGCTGATCAGAGCAGAGTGACGGGCGGCGCTATGTGACTCCAGCTTAAATAGAGGCTGGGTCACATGGTGCTCTGGCCAATCACAGCCATGCCAATAGTAGGCATGGCTGTGACGGCCTCTTGGGGCAAGTAGTATGACGCTTGTTGATTGGCTGCTTTGCAGCCTTTTAAAAAAGCGCCAAGAAAGCGACGAACACCGAACCCGGACTTTTACGAAAATGTCCGGGTTTGGGTCCGTGTCACGGACACCCCAAAATTCGGTACGAACCCGAACTATACAGTTCGGGTTCGCTCATCCCTAGTCCAAATGACATGGCGTCCCAGATTTCCAAAAAGAACTTTGAATCGTGACTCGTCTGACCACAGAACAGTCTTCCATTTTGCCACACTCCATTTTAAATGACCCCTGGCCCATTGATAACGCCTGAGCTTGTGGATCTTGCTTAGAAATGGCTTCTTCTTTGCACTGTAGAGTTTCAGCTGGCAACGGCGGATGGCACGGTGGATTGTGTTCACTGACAATGGTTTCTGGAAGTATTCCTGAGCCCATTCTGTGATTTCCTTTACAGTAGCATTCCTGTTTGTGGTGCAGTGTCGTTTAAGGGCCCGGAGATCACGGCATCCAGTATGGTTTTACGGCATTGACCCTTACGCACAGAGATTGTTCCAGATTCTATGAATCTTCGGATGATGTTATGCACAGTTGATGATGATAGATGCAAAGTCTTTGCAATTTTTCGCTGGGTAACACCTTTCTGATATTGCTCCACTATCTTTCTGCGCAACATTGTGGAATTTGGTGATCCTCTACCCATCTTGGCTTCTGAGAGACACTGCCACTCTGAGAAGTTCTTTTTATACCCAATCATGTTGCCAATTGACCTAATTAGTGTTAATTGGTCTTCCAGCTCTTCGTTATGCTCAAATTTACTTATTGCTACTTGTCCCAACTTTTTGGGGATTTGTTGACACAGTGAAAATTTGAATCAACGTATTTTTCCTTTAAAAATGATACATTTACTCAGATTAAACGTTTGATCTGTCATCTACGTTCTATTACAAATAAAATATTGACATTTGCCATCTCCACATCATTGCATTCAGTTTTTATTCACAATTTGTTTAGTGTCCCAACTTTTTGGGAATCCGGTTTGTAATAATTAAACCCCATTTGAAATTTTTCTTTTTCCTGCTTCCCACCACATTGTATGCAACCATACATGGTGCCATTAAAAAGTATATCTTGTCCCACAAAAAACATGCCCTCATATAGCTATGTGAATGGAAAAATACAAATGTTATGGGTTTGGTAGTGCTGGGAGCAAAAAACGAAAATGAAAAAATTGAAAATCACTTGGACTTGAAAGGGTTAAATAGGCCAGCTGTGTATAGAGTTATAGGCAATGCTTCATGGGAAAATAATATGCAAAGAGGTATCTCCCAAGGAAAAAGAACCATCTTGCTACCGCCACCTTATGGAAGTGGCTTCCTGTGAGTCAAAATCTGACTTTTTAAGGGTACTTTCACACTAGCGGCAGGGGACTCCAGCAGGCTGTTCTGGCGGGTGAACAGCCTGTTGGATACGTCCTGCCGCCAGTTCACATTTTCCCCCTGACTGCCGCTCCGTCCCCATTGACTATATTGGGGGCGGGGGCGGAGTTCCAGTGGCAGCACAGCAGCGCACGCCGAGAGGCAGCCGGACTAAAAGTACTGCATGCAGTACTTTTTAGTCCGGCTGCCTCTCGGTGTGCACTGCCACAGGAACTCCACCCCTGCCCCCATTATAGTAAATTGGGAGGGAGCGGCAGTCCGGGGGCACACGTGAACTAGCAGCAGGATGGATCCGACAGGCTGTTCACCCGCTGGAACAGCCTGCCGGAGTCCCCTGCCGCTAGTGTGAAACTAGCCTAGCACCTTGGGACATGGCAAGGGCTAGCTAGGTTTGCATATGTAACTGATAACCCACAACAGAAGGTATAGCAATGTAATATCTATCTGTCTGTCTATTTACTTGATTATTGTGATATTTCTGATTTATCGATAATGTCTTTTTTTTTACAATCCTTAGAGTATGGAAAATATGAGTATGACACAACCACTCTCAGACCTAATCTTAATGATCACGCACCCGATTCACCATCTTTGTACAGAACCATGAGTGATGCTACTTTAGTAAGAAAAAGGATTCGACCTAACACTCCAGACAGAGCTCATCTACAGCAACATCGGTTTTCTATTAATGGACACTTCTACAACTTTAAAGTAAGGAGAGGTCACATTCTCTGCTGCCAAATATTAACAAAATACTGACCTTTTTTGCTCATTAGAAAGAACATCATATACAGTAACTGCATATATCTATATATATCTATATATACATATATACATTTACACATATTCTATATCTATCTATCTATCGATCTATTTATCTATCTAACTATCTATATACAGTACTTTGCAAACGTTTTAGGCAGATGTGAGGGAAAATGCTGAGAAGTAAGGCCTCATGCACACGAACGTATTTTGTTTCCATGTCTGTTCCGTTATTTTTTGCGGATAGGATGCGGACCCATTCATTTCAATGGTTCCGCAAAAAATGTGGACAGCACACGGTGTGCTATCCGCATCCGTATGTCTGTTCTGTAGCCCCGCAAAAAAATATAACATGTCCTATTTTTGTCCGTTTTAGGCATTGTTACAATGGATCCGCCAAAAAAATAGATGTCATCCTTTTTTTATGAGGACCACAAAACACATACGGTCGTGTGCATGTAGCCCAAGAATGCTTTCAAAAATAAGAGTGTTAGGCCCCTTTCAGACGAGCGAGTGTCTCGCTGTGGACTCGCAACGCAGCACCCGGCCTGATCTACCAGCACTGCCAGGGTCACATAGCATTAGGCTTCATGCACACGGCTGTTGTGCGGCCATTCCGCATTCCGTGATTTATGATACTATGGAACCCTTACAGTTCTGGAATGTATTGGATAACACGGACAAAATGCTGTCAGTGTTATCCAATACATTCCAGAACTGTAAGACCTCTTTCACACGGGCGTCATGTTTTTTGCCCGTGTGATTGTAGATTGTATTATTTTCCCTTATAACATGGTTATAAATAATAGCATTCTTAATACAGAATGCATAGTACAATAGGGCTGTAGGGGTTAAAAAAAAATATATATATATAATTTAACTCACCTTAATGGATGTATTTCTGGAGCGTAATAATATTACAGGCTATAGCTACTAGAGAGGGGTCGTTTATCCAGGGAGTTATTCTGATTGCCTGATTGGAGTCGGGAAGGAATTTTTTATTCCCCTAAAGTGGGGAAAATTGGCTTCTACCTCACAATTTTTTTTTTTTTTGCCTTCCTCTGGATCAACTTGCAGGTTAACAGGCCGAACTGGATGGACAAATGTCTTTTTTCGGCCTTATGTACTATGTTACTATGTTAATCCACTTGCTTGCACAGCCCGGCTTCTTTTCTGTCTTCTTTCTTTAGGACCTGGGTAAAGGACCTGTGGTGACGTCTCTGCGCTCATCACATGGTCCATCACATGATCTTTTACAGTGGTGATGGATCATGTGACGGGCCATGTGATGAGCGCAGTGATGTCATCACAGGTCCTTTACCCAGGTCCTGAAGAAAGAAGACAGAAGAGAAGCCAGGCTGCGCGAACAAGTGGATTAAGGTGAGTTAAATTATTTTTAATTTTTTTTTAACCCCTCCAGCCCTATTGTACTATGCATTCTGTATTCAGAATGCTATTATTTTCCCTTATAACCATGTTATAAGGGAAAATAATAATGATCGGGTCTCCATCCCGATCGTCTCCTAGCAACCGTGCGTGAAAATCGCACCGCATCCGTACTTGCTTGCAACTTTCACGCAGTCCCATTCACTTCTATGGGGCCTGCGTTGAGTGAAAAACGCACAAAATAGAGCATGCTGCAATTTTCACGCAACGCACAAGTGATAAGTAATAAATCAGCGCTCATGTGCACAGCCCCATAGAAATGAATGGGTCCAGATTCAGTGCGGGTGCAATGCGTTCAACTCAAGAGTTGAATTTTGGCAGTCTCCGCCGGAACAGACTGCCAGAGTTCAAAGCGCATATGGGAACCCAGCCTAATACAAATCTATTGATCATGGTAAACAATAGGTATAAAATATGGAGTTTCAAGAGAACGTTATTAGCATGGAATTTTGGACATATACATAGATGTTTCTCTTATCAAACTATACATTCAGATGGACCCTTTATTCTTATTCCCAGACCTCAATTTTCACTCCAACTTTTGGTTCAGAGACAAAAGTCATGATTAACAGCAACATGAAAACAAAAGAAGTCATTGAGCAGTTATTACACAAGTTTAAGGTAAGCACATGCTGTAGGACCGATTCAGGTATTATATATGGTAGACTGCATTTAAAGACATAGGGGAGATTTATCACGAAGGGAATTTTTCAAGTCAGGAATTTGCATTGCTGTAAATTGTGCCAAATGTATAAAATGTCACATGGTGTTTCATAAATTTGGTTCATGTTAATTCTTTAATTTAACACTTTCTATGACACCCCCTCTTACATAGGATTGCAACAGTTTTGGGATATTTTTTTTTTGCAGTTGCAGTTGATAAATCTGGCTTATATCAGCTCGTCAGTAGAATCACACCCACTTTCCAAACTGGAGTGAGTGGTGTAAAATGCAATCTGGCACCACATTGTTGAGCCCAAAGAGTCACAAAACCCTATTTTGCAGCTTTTTGAATCTAGAATTCTGGAGTGTAGGGCTTGATCAATTCCCCCTATCTGTCTTCACAACTTATTTTTTGCTATTTCTCCAATGCTCTATGTCGGGGATGCCCAACCTGAGGCCCTCCAGCTGTTGCAAAACTACAACTCCCAGCATGCCCATACAGCCTACAGCTATCAGCCTACAGAAGGGCATGATGGGAGTTGTAGTATTTCAACAGCTGGAGGGCCACAGGTTGAGCATCCCTGCTCTATCTCAAATGAAAATTTAAAAAACGTTGCAAACAGTTTTCATACAAAAACCTACTTTTTTTTTTGTCTGGGGCTACTATGCTAACCCATGTGTCCCCATTGAAAACAAACCATCATGTGATCATAGTCTCTTCAATGTGTCCCATGCATTTGCTAATATATATTGCATTATTTAACAAAAAGAAGGGGGCAGATAGAAAAAACTATTGTAAACGTGTACAAACCCTTTTAAACGGGTTTGTTTGGTATAGTCTATAATAATTGCCTTTACATAGCATGTTAAAAGGGTTGTTCCTATTAATCATGTCTAAATTGGGGAAGGTCCAGTGACTCCTCAAGATACAATGGCCTCAGGATACAATATTTTCAACAACGGTCTTTTCTGACCCATCGTAAGTTGAAACCAGACTCATCATACAATGTTTCAGACTCAGATCCAAAGAATCAAGGCCACTTCTCTAGTAAAACAGCTGTATTAGTTGCTAGTTAGCAGCTATTCCTGATTGTTATATGTAAGGACTTGTTTCATCAGTCTTAGTTATCTGCTTATTTTTCCTAAATCTTGACTTCCTGAGATGGAAAATTTTCTGGCTCGTATCCCCTTTAAACCGTTAACCCGAAGAGAGACTCATCAGCCTGACTTGGTGTAAAGGCAGTAGCGGCAATTTATTAACAAAACATTAATTACCATGCATTGTACATATACCTTGTAACCATTGTAACATTAATCCAACATGTAAACTTTTTCTTCCCTTCCTGTCCCAGAATACTCCTATATGTCGCAAAGGGATCCTAGAAGGCAATCCAAGTAAACCATATTCGCCAATTGCGAACCACCACTTATTATACCCCTGCAAGGCTATTAGCCCAAACAGGATCCCCCAGCTTTCCATTCACCACAAACCTCATAGATGCACGCCAAAAGAGATAGAGCCATGCACTTATTTCAAGTTTTGCCTCCCAGGATCCCCCTTTTAACTGCCCGCTACGAAGATGGCTTAACATACACGGGTGGGTGGGAGGTTAAACTCCTTTTTTCTAATAATACTTTTTGATTGAGGTAGGGTGTCCTCAAATACAGCTAGTAGCACCTTACCATAACAAATTTAAAGTGAGCCACTCCTGCAAGTATCATTTAACTTGTTGACTTTCGCCCGAGCTTTGTTCAGTTTTTTAACCGACCTCTCCAACCGCCAAACCCGACGCGCCACTATGTCTGAACAAACCACCAACAATGAAGGAAAATCCGCCCACATCCTCAGCAAGTTCAACTTGATGTCCCTAATGACGTCTGAAGATACGAATGCCCAAGTCGTTCCCTCCCGCATGCAATACCACAATATCCGGAGGACGATCTAGAGAAACATAAAAACACAAAATTCTGGAAGCACCCGTCCCTACAACAAACCACGTAAGCCAATCTAACGAACCTGTAATTCGTTAGCATCAAAACCCAACTGCCTTCAATTCCTGCGCACATCTGCTCTTTGGGCTCCCTAATACACATAGGAATGACCAAAAATCCAGCCTGAACACGGGGCGGACTCTGCAAAATATAAAAATAACCGAATCAGGAACATACTACCAGAACAAGTACCTTGTACCGCCCACAAAACTATAATCATCTAATAGCACTACCCCAATGCTACAGCAAATGAGGACGAATATAAGAACGAAAACAAGCAGACTCCCATCTACCTATACGCCGAATCACATCATTCCCCAAACCCCACCTAGATGCTTCGGTGGCAGCTCCAATCCGAAAGTAGTGAGACGCAAACTCACTTGCCCTTTACCCTTCTGCTGCCAAACGCTTCCAAATGACTGCCACGAACTGAAAACGAGACACAGCCGTCCCATTCTGATGTATTAACAATGGCCCAGCAATATCTGGCCGCATAACCAAAAAATCCTCAACACATCGAACCAGGCAAACAACCGACCCAGCTAACGGCCGCAATGCAAAACGCATCCCTCTACCCTCTACACTACGTGCAGAATTATTAGGCAAATGAGTATTTTGACCACATCATCCTCTTTATGCATGTTGTCTTACTCCAAGCTGTATAGGCTCGAAAGCCTACTACCAATTAAGCATATTAGGTGATGTGCATCTCTGTAATGAGAAGGGGTGTGGTCTAATGACATCAACACCCTATATCAGGTGTGCATAATTATTAGGCAACTTCCTTTCCTTTGGCAAAATGGGTCAAAAGAAGGACTTGACAGGCTCAGAAAAGTCTAAAATAGTGAGATATCTTGCAGAGGGATGCAGCACTCTTAAAATTGCAAAGCTTCTGAAGCGTGATCATCGAACAATCAAGCGTTTCATTCAAAATAGTCAACAGGGTCGCAAGGAGCGTGTGGAAAAACCAAGGCGCAAAATAACTGCCCATGAACTGAGAAAAGTCAAGCGTGCAGCTGCCAAGATGCCACTTGCCACCAGTTTGGCCATATTTCAGAGCTGCAACATCACTGGAGTGCCCAAAAGCACAAGGTGTGCAATACTCAGAGACATGGCCAAGGTAAGAAAGGCTGAAAGACGACCACCACTGAACAAGACACACAAGCTGAAACGTCAAGACTGGGCCAAGAAATATCTCAAGACTGATTTTTCTAAGGTTTTATGGACTGATGAAATGAGAGTGAGTCTTGATGGGCCAGATGGCTGGATTGGTAAAGGGCAGAGAGCTCCAGTCCGACTCAGACGCCAGCAAGGTGGAGGTGGAGTACTGGTTTGGGCTGGTATCATCAAAGATGAGCTTGTGGGGCCTTTTTGGGTTGAGGATGGAGTCAAGCTCAACTCCCAGTCCTACTGCCAGTTTCTGGAAGACACCTTCTTCAAGCAGTGGTACAGGAAGAAGTCTGCAAGGTAAGAAAAACATGATTTTCATGCAGGACAATGCTCCATCACACGCGTCCAAGTACTCCACAACGTGGCTGGCAAGAAAGGGTATAAAAGAAGAAAATCTAATGACATGGCCTCCTTGTTCACCTGATCTGAACCCCATTGAGAACCTGTGGTCCATCATCAAATGTGAGATTTACAAGGAGGGAAAACAGTACACCTCTCTGAACACTGTCTGGGAGGCTGTGGTTGCTGCTGCACGCAATGTTGATGGTGAACAGATCAAAACACTGACAGAATCCATGGATGGCAGGCTTTTGAGTGTCCTTGCAAAGAAAGGTGGCTATATTGGTCACTGATTTGTTTTTGTTTTGTTTTTGAATGTCAGAAATGTATATTTGTGAATGTTGAGATGTTATATTGGTTTCACTGGTAAAAATAAATAATTGAAATGGGTATATATTTGTTTTTTGTTAAGTTGCCTAATAATTATGTACAGTAATAGTCACCTGCACACACAGATATCCCCCTAAAATAACTAAAACTAAAAACAAACTAAAAACTACTTCCAAAAATATTCAGCTTTGATATTAATGAGTTTTTTGGGTTCATTGAGAACATGGTTGTTGTTCAATAATAAAATGAATCCTCAAAAATACAACTTGCCTAATAATTCTGCACTCCCTGTAGATCCGTTTTTGATCTACGCACAAAACATTGTAACCCTTCTGAACACCGCAAGACGTCCTCCCACCGTACACCGCCTACTCCCACTCTACTCAACCAATTCCAACACTCTAAACACGCCAAAAAACGCTACAAAAAAAACGCACAAAATAAGCACACCTCATAACCAGATACACAAATTGAACCCACCTGTCTCCACAAAGGTTGCAATATCTCATCCGAAACCGGGCAAAACTTATCCCTGGTAAGCGTGTTTCGCGGGTAACCTTTTAACGCTTGCCGCACTAAGAAACATTTAGACACGTCCGTCAGACCCCGCAGGCGCAACCAAAATGCTACTGCCGCCACCCTTTTGAAACAACTGAATAAGACAAACCTGCGCTAAATACCAACCCAACAAAATAAATCAAAAGTGTCAACCACAACCCCCAACCTGCTCTATCAATCATTCCCACTGAGATCACACTGAAGCGCAATCCGACCACCTATACTCACGGATTGCCTAATCAGCGGACACAATCTATGGAGACCCCAAGGCCACGTTCCAGAGCCACTGCTCTTCCGCCTCTGGCACCAGTCGGCAAAAACGGTCCCACTTAAACCGAGAAAGAGCATCAGCCACTGAATTCTCTACACCTGGAACATGTACAGCCACAAAACACGCATTCAAAACCAAACCCCACAACACCAAGTGCCGCAACAAGCGAATCACAGGCGGAGAACTTGCAGATTGCACATTAATAACTTGTACTATGCCCATGTTATCGCAACAAAAACGTACTTGTCTATTCCATAAACAAACCCCCCATAACTCAGTAGCCAAAACAATAGGAAACAGGTCCAATAATACCAAGTTAGTAAGGAAGCCCGCCCTGCGCTACTCTTCAGGCCACGACCCCGCACTCCATTGTCCCTGACAGAGAGCTCCATAGCCACAAGACCCTGATGCATCTGTGAAAAGCTCCAAATCAACATTAGAAATTTGCGCTTCCATCCATACCGATCTACCATTAAACTGAGACAAAAATTGCTCCCATACCTCCAAATCAGCCCGTACTTCCGCAGACAACCACACGAAATGGAAAGGGGCAGCCGTCCCCGCCGTAGCCATGGACAGTCGCCCACAGAAAACCCTACCCATAGGCAAAATCCGACACACAAAGTTAAGCTTACACAATACAGACTGTACGCTGTGCAATTGGGCTTTTTTAACCCTCTGCAAACCAACCACTTCAGCAACCAGATTAGTCACTTTCTCTTCTTGCAAACGACATTCCATTTTGATTGTATCAATAACAATACCCAAGAATTTAACCGAAGTAGCAGACCTTCCTTCTTTTCCAGTGCTAAAGGATCACCAAATGCTGCTGCAACACGATCCATCGTATGCAACAAATAGAACAGATACAAGTGCTCGCCGGCCCCAAAAATAAAAAATCGTCCAAGTAGTGAAGCATGGAATCAAATCTAGACTCCTGCTTCTCCACCCATTCCAAAAAAGAACTAAAAGTTTCAAACAATGAAAAAGAAATTGTGCAACCCATAGGCAAACAACAATCTACATAGAATTGCCCGTCCCATTTGAAACCCAACAGGTGAAAACTATCCGTTTTTGCCAACAACGCGCCTTGCCCTAAATGACGAACCCAAGCGACCGCTGTATCAAAAGACATGTATGACACAGAACAGAGCTCCTGGTCTATACCAGCCAGGTATGACAAATGGTTAATGAGCCAAAACTTGTTCGGCTCCTTCTTTGGTACCAGCCCCAATGGAGATACGCGCAACCCTGGCAACTGAATTTCTGGAAACTGTTCCGCAACTCGACCCGCCCAAACTTCTTTCTCAATCTCCTCCTTAATGACCCCCGGCCTAGCGAGCACCGAAACTAAATTTCGAACGCTACCGCCTGACTCAACTGAAGTACACAGAATGCGAAAACCTTCAACAAAACCTCTACGTGACAAATCCGCTGTCACCCTATTTGGATACCTATTTACAAAGGGAAGCATCTCGTCCACCCTCACCTGCGTCAGACCTCTTCTGCGTAGCCTCCTGTCTCTTTCCCCGCTTGAAACACCGGGAAAGGCTATGGGCACCTCCACACCCAGAGCATTCGTGCTTAAAACGGCAGTCGGAAAGGAACTTACAGTACCCTTCGTTAAACTACCAGCAACAACCTTTTCTCCTGCCAGAAGGCGACACTGCCGAAGCACCCCCTGACACCTCTTGAAAGGGCTGAATAAAAAATGTTAGGTCAGCACTACTCACTGTAATCCCAGTGTTCCGGTTCGTGGTGGTGCCCGCAGCGTTGGATCCCGGTCTGGGGGTTCCCGTAATTTATAGCAGCAAATGAGGAAGCCGCGGCACTCAGATGGATCAATTTCAATTTCTTTTATTTCACCTCTTGTGGCACAAGAGGTGAAATAAAAGAAATTGAAATTGATCCATCTGAGTGCCGCGGCTTCCTCATTTGCTTGTTGAAAGGGCTGAGCGCCCCCTTTAGAAGCCACCATAAGCCGCATCTACAAACTAATATCCTCATGGTCCCACCGTATACTTGGCCGGATAGCTTTACGCTGGCGAAACTGTTTATCGTATCTCAACTGCACTACCCTTCCATATACCCTGTAAGCTTCTCCATGTAAACCATGTAACCAAAAAGCGTGGAACAATGTTTCGCCGCTTTTTCCCTGACCACACTCGCCAATATCGCAAAAGCCTGCAACCAATTCATAAATGTGCGTGGTATCAAACGATACCAACGCCCCTCCTCTTCTTCTTTCCTACTCTCATACGGCTTCACCCTATCCAAATTAAACTTCTCTAACGGGAGCAATGAAAAGATCTCAACATATTAATCTTTATAAATCTTTTCCCTCACTTCCGGTTTTAAGTGGGCCTCTAATGGCCCCTCAAAAAACATGTATACCTCTCCTTTTGCAGCATCCGCCAACCGTACCACATCTACCATACCTGACTTCCCGCCGCTAATCGTCGACTCAACAGACGCTGCAGCCTCAGGCACCGCCGCCTCAGGCACCGAAACCACCGAGGGAACAGCGCTCCCAACAGCAACCCTGGACCGGTCTCCGCGGTAGTCACCCCCGATCCGGCCTGAACCGTCGATGTCCAAACCGTGGTACCCATTGTCGCCTTCTGGCCATCTTTGCCTTCTTCCAATTCCTTGGTCAATTCGCCTTCCTACTAGGACCGCAATAACGGAGACTCACCTCCATGTCCATAAGGAGCAGGGTCACGATCCTCTTCTCTCCCCAGTCCTGGCCCACTGTCACTACCAGAGCTTTGAGATGTTCTCACAGCTCTGTTTCTCCACCCCTGTGATGATGTCACTTAGAGTAAGGAGGAGTTCTCACAGCTCTGTTTCTCCACCCCTGTGATGATGTCACTTAGAGTTAGGAGGAGTTCTCACTGCGATGTTTCTCCACCCCTGTGATGAGGTCTTTACTCCCAGCTGTTCCTCCTGCATTTGATTTCCCTGCCTTTAAATCACCCCTCCTCCTATTGTAGGGCGTGGATTATATTTCTCATTTCAGTTGTAGCTCTTGCCTGAGTATCTTCACTTGTAAGCTATCAGTTCACTGGACCTGTGTTCTGCTGCAGCAAGCACTCCGGATATTGCCAGCTGTGCTTGGATCCGTCTTCTCTGCGGCTGCAGCTCCTTCAGCTAAGTGTGCAGACATTTTTGTGTACCTGGTTATTGTTTGACTGGATCTGAGGTGGCCACGGTTCCCTCCATATACTGAGCAGGGCACCGGTGGCCGTGCCCCTTCCACTATTGTAGGGGTTACAGTGGTTATAAGTCTTAGGTACGCTGGCATGCCTCTTTCCACCATTTGGATCCGGGCATGTGCTTTAGCAGCATAGGGAGAGCTTTGAGGGTCTGACAGGGGTCACCCTTTATCTTCCCTAGTTTGGGTCCGGTCAGTAGCTCTTTGTTCAGTGTATACTCTTGTTGCTCACAAACAGCCGTGACACCCACCAGCTGGTGGCTGCAATCTGCTGTCTGGCATCTCCTCTCTGACAGCCGCTGCCACAGGGTAATCTATCCTGCTTGCTTTCACAGGGCTCCTTCTACCAACTGCCGACCTCTTAGGGGGCAGACCCGCAGCAACCTCATTCCTCTTCCTGCGATGTGAATGACTCCGGCTCCCAGCAAGGGGCCTCAGCGTAAGGATCGCATCCTTCTGGCCCTGCCCATCGTCCTGGCCACCCAGACTGGAGGCCGCCCGCCTACTCATCCTGGAGCCCACTTGCCGATCCTGTGCTACGGCCCCGTCACCAGGTATATCCCTGGCTCGCTCCCTGCTACAGATCTCCAGCCCACAGTGGGCCCCCTCACTGTGTCCTCCATATCTCCCTCCTGCATGTTCAGGGAGACGGTGCTCAACCTCTTGGGGGGCCTGGATCTCCGTGCCGTACTTAATGGGGCCACCTCCGCCAACCTTCCCCCTTGTAATGCCTCCTGAAGGGTCTCCTGCACCCACTCTGGCCCATGATTAGCCGCCGCGGCCCTAACCTGCTCAATTAATTGTTCCAGGGAAGCCATGTCACGTCCTAACTTCAGCACCACGTTCTTCACCATAATATGGTATTGCTGGCCCTGCCTTCCATCAGTTTGGACCCAACTACAAAACGGGGCCAGTTCTTCTATTTTTTCCATGGCCACTTTAAGTTCCCAGTCCACCTTTGTTCTCAGCTGTAAAGTATCTCAGCTTTACTGGTATAGTAACCCGCTTGCTGCTGCAGGAATTTGATTCAACTTGAAAAGGAGGAGGACACAATAGTGTAGACTACAGGAGCATTTAAAATTAAGAAAGTTTAATCTCCATATTCACAAAAGTGATAAAACATTTATCAAAGCAAGGCTACATTCACACGAACATATTCTGTTTCCGTGTCAGTGCCGTTTGTTTTGCGGATTGGATGAGGACCGATTCATTTCAATGGGTTCGCAAAAAATGCGGACAGCACACCGTCTGCTATCCACATCCGTATATCCGTTCCGTAGCCCCGCAAAAAAAAATATAGAACATGTCCTAGTCTTGTTACACACAAAAACAAGTAATGCCACCATGACTGAGTGGGGATGTGGCAACAACATGAGGAGTCAACACAGTGGCTAAGTCACAGAGTGGTGAGGTTGGGAATCACATGAGGAATCACATGAGTTGTCAACAAAGTCCCAGAGTGGTGAGGGTGGGAATTGCATGAGGAATCGTATGTGTCGTCAACACATTGGCCCAGTCACAGAGTGGTGAGGGTGGGAATCGCATGAGGAATTACATGAGTCGTCAACACAGTGGCCCAATCACAGAGTGGTGAGGGTGGGAATCGCATGAGGAATCGCATGTGTCGTCAACACAGTGGCCCGGTCACAGAGTGGTGAGGATGGGAATTGCATGAGGAATTGCATGAGTCGTCAACAGAGTGGCCCAGTGACAGAGTGGTGTGGTGGCAGCAGCATGAGAAGACCACAGAGTGGTGAGGTGGCAGCAGCATGAGGAGACAGTGAAGTGGCCCAGTGACAGAGTATTGAGGTAGCGGCAGCATTAAGAGACTGCAGAGTGGCCCAGTGACAGAGTGGTGAGGTAGCAGCAGCATGAGGAGACCACAGAGCGGCCCAGTGACATAGTGGGGAGGTGGGGGGCAATACCAGTAACAGCTGAATATGGTGAGGTGGCAGGAGCTGGATAAGACCACAGAGTGATGAGGTGGCAGCAGCATGAGGAAACCACAGAGTGGCCCAGTGACAGAGTGTTGAGGTGGTAGCAGCATGAGGAGACCACAGAGCGGCCCAGTGACATAGTGGTGAGGTGGGGGGCAATACCAGTACTAGCTGAAGATGGTCGGTGGCAGTAGGAGCAACTGGCAGCAGGTGTTTGGCATCAGGTGGGTGGCATCATCAGAATAGTAGCTGAAGCAGGTAGCCAGAAGAAACATGTCTCTGGTGTGTGGAAATCCTGGGTGATCCATGCCTGATTCATCTTCACAAAGGTCAGTTTCTCCACATTTCGGGTGGACAGGCGAGTTCTCATTGGGGTAACTATGGCCCCCGCCACACTAAACACCCGCTCTGACGCCACACTAGTGGCCAAGCAGGAAAGCTTGTCCAGGGCAAACTCAGCCAGTTGTGGACACAAATCAAGTTTGGCCGCCCAGTAGTCCAGGGGATCTTTGATGTGGGGTGGCAGGGTGCAGTCCAAGTATACCACAACCTGCTGGTTCAGGTTCTGCTCCATGTCTACCTGCTGCTGCTGGTGAGTAGTTTCTTCACTAGGCGGGTGAAGAAATCTGCTTATCAGCGACTCTAGACTTAAGTTGCTGCTGATGGAGCTGGTACTGCTCCTGCCTCACCCCACCCCATGGCAGTGGAACGTGAGTGCAGAGGGCCCCCTGGTCAGACCTGCGTGAGGATGGGGCACATAGGCAGCGGCCAGCTAACTACATAGGATGTTTAGATAGTAGTTCAGTTTGTCCTCCCTCTTAGTCGGTGGAAAAGAGGCCCCCATTTTGGACCGGTAGCGAGGGTCTAACATATGGAGAGCCAGTAGTCATCCCTCTGCCGAATGGTAACAATTTGCCTGCCATTACGCAAGCAACTGAGCATGCATTGGGCCATTTGCGCAAATGACTCGGAAGGACACCCTGCCTCCATCTCCACTGCATACTGCCACGGTGTGTCTGGGTCCTCTTCCTCGTCTTCGTCATCGCCCTGTAGCTCCTCCGGCTGCTCCTGCTCCTCCTCTCCTGTCACCTGTATTGAAAAACCACCCATTTCTCTATGCACTGCTTGTGCTCGAATGTCCTCCTCCTCTAGTTCAGTCCCCACAGGGCTCATGTGGCCATGAGATGTAGTCGCCATGTTTCCTGACCCCTGGCCAACCAGATTTAGCAGCATCTGTTCCAGGACATGAAGCAGTGGAATGACTTTGTTCATCCCGTAGTCCTAGTGACTGACAAATAAAGTGGCCTCCTCAAAGGGCGCGAGCAAATGGCAGATGTCACGCATGAGCTGCCACTGGCTAAGATCAAAGTTACACACGCGAGTACCTCTGTCCCCCTGTATCATCAATTTATGGACTTTCTCTGTCCATATACCCCCTCGCCCGGCTTCAGCGCTGTGGCACGCCAAGGGGGGGGGGCAGAGCCGACAGAGGGACGGTGCTCGGCGTCCTTACGCCACCCCTCACATAAAACTACAACAGTGCGAGAGGCCGCGAGAGGCGGATTCGACTCGGGACCTTCACGCTGCCTACACACCCTGAAAAGGCTTACCTGCACTTACTAAAGTGGCGACCCCTCTTGGGGGCCACCACACCAAGCACTTGCACTTTTTGGCACAATTTGCAATTTTCTCTGAACGCACCTGCACTTTGCGGACTCTGCCTAAGAACGCCCCCAAACACGGCTCCAGCGCTGTGGCACGCCAAGGGGAGGGGCGGAGCCGACAGAGGGACGGCGTTCGGCGTCTTTACGCCGCCTCACACATAAAAAATGTACACGTACCACGGACGCGCCCGTCTGAGCCCGTCCGGGCCAGGAGGGACCAGAGAAACCAGAGCGGTCACCCTGGGTCTCATACCTCAGATCTGCGAATCAAGTACGATTCACAACAACTGTTGGCACTACAAAACAGGGGTACAGATATCCCTGGTACTATTTTAACCAAAGCTTTTAAATTTAAGATTTTAAAAACACCTATTTTTAACCATTCGCCACAAACCATAGATAGCACAGACCCAAAATATCCAGAACAAAATAAACGGCCCCCGAAAAGAAAATCCCTCCACACTGACTTAAGATGTGCCTTAATAAACGCCAGATCGGCAGTTAAGAATAAATATGAAATTCGCGATTTATGCATAGATAGAAATTATGAATGTCTGTTCATTACGGAATCATGGTTTACAGAAAAGTCCAGGGTAGACATCGGGGAAATGCTCCCAACTGACTACAAGATCATCATAAAGAACAGATCTAACAAACAGGGGGGAGGGATAGCGATTGTACATAAAAACACAATAAAAATAACAGAAATTAACCTTCCTACGGAAAACCCATCATGGGAAACACTCACAGCACGTTTGACGATCGAAAATAAATACACAATAATAATAGCGTTATGTTATAGACCCCCAGGACCCCGCACTTATTTCACAGACAACTTCATAGAATGGGCCACGGATCTCACAATAAAACATCATAGACTCCTTATTCTAGGGGACCTTAACCTTTGGTTCAACGATAAGCAAGATACCCCAGCCCAAAAAGTCACCACACAGCTCGACTTAGCCCAACTCACCTTAAGGGTTGACAAACCCACACATAAAGCGGGTCACCTGCTTGATCCGATTTTTGAAAAAAAATCTAAACTTAATGGTAGAAGATCAAGAAGAATTGCTCTGGACCGACCATAGACTCATAGCCTTCGAACTCCACATCCCAATTAACACGAAGCAGCTAACCACAGGAGAAAAAAAAAATTGGCGAAGAAATAACAACAACTTGACATATGACAAAATCCTACCTACCCTAGAAGAACACATCAGTAAAATCGACTTTAAATTGCCCTGCGAGAAACTCACATTACAATTTGACGACATCGTCAAAAAAACGGCGGACCAACATGCCCCCTTGAGACTGGTAAAGAAATCAGGGAAAAAAGCACCGTGGTATACGAGAGAACTAAAAACAGTGAAAATAGAATGCAACAGACTAGAGAGGGCATGGAGAAAAAATCCGAAAGAAGAATCACAGCTAAAATATAAGACCCAACTGACGATTTACCACAAAGCAATCTTTAAGGCCAAACAAGACCATTTTGCTAGCGAGATCGAAAACGCTGCTCAAAAGCCTAAAAAGATCTTTCAGATCATTTTCGATCTGGCTAACCCCGATGGCCTTAAAACCACCATCCCCAAATCCCAAGACCTCTGCAACGACATCTCGAAATTTTTTAAACAAAAAGTCGACGATATCCAAAACGACATCCTGCTAGCTCAACAGGCAACTGTCCCCCCCATAGAGAACAAAGTTACTCACACCTTCACCCTATGCCCATTAAAACTTGAAGACCTAACAAAAAGCATGAAAAACATGTCCAAAGCAACTTATCCCCTCTCCAATATCCAAACTAAATCTCTTATTGAATGCACGACCACCATTGCCCCGTTAATTCTAACAATCATAAATGACTCCTTTCTCAGTGGCAACGTCCCTGAGACTCTCAAGTTAGGAATCATAACTCCCCTCCTCAAGAAACCAGGAGCAGACATAAATATAATGGCCAATTTCAGACCGATTACCAACATCCACCTAATAGCTAAAATCATGGAGACAGCAGTGGCAAGCCAACTCCAGCTGCACGTAGAAAAGCATTGACTTCTAGATGAACACCAGTCGGGCTTTAGGCCAACACACAGCACGGAATCAGCCCTGGTCAGCCTATGGGATGAAGCCCTAGGGGTTGCAGACGAGGGAGGGGGGACCTGGTTGGTCCTCATAGACATGTCGGCAGCCTTTGACACTATCAGTCATCCCATCCTCCTAAATAGATTAAAAGCTGACATCGGAGTAGATAGCCACGGACTTGCCTGGTTTGACTCCTTTCTGAAAAACAGAACTCAGAGAGTCAAACTGGGCTTATTCTTTTCCCCAGTTGAGAAGGTGGAGTGGGGAGTCCCTCAGGGATCTCCCCTCTCGCCATTACTCTTTAACATTTATGTCCGACCTCTGCTCGCTATTCTGAAGGAGTATAACATCAGCTATGAGTCTTATGCGGACGATACACAGATTCTTTTGAGAGTATCGAAATCCGCTGATGACTATAAGCTCACGCAAGAAGGACTAAATAAGGCCAGGAACTGGCTAGCATATAACCACCTCAAACTCAACCCGACCAAGACTGAGCTTATTGCACTACATGAAACACCTGAGGCTGCCGCCCCGTCTATCTTCGGGGAAAATGTTGCCATTGCCACACAAGGAAAGAGTCTGGGGATAATCTTGGATCAAGAAATGAGCCTCCGTCCCCAGATTAAAGAAGTAATACGGAAAGCAAACTTCGCCCTATTCCTTCTAAAAAAAGCCCTACCGTTTCTTCCCAACACATGCAGACAGGTCGTGGTGGGAGCTCTAGTCAACTCCCACCTGGACTATGGTAATGCAATGTATGCGGGGCTGCCAGAGAAAGATCTGGGAGTTCTACAACACTGTCAAAACAGAGCCATCCGGCTCATCAAGAAACTAGACTGGACAGATTCTGTCACAAAAGCACGCAGGGAACTCCACTGGCTCCCAGTGAAAGAGAGAGTGCAGTTTAAGCTGTGCTGCTTAACACACAAAGCTCTCTACAAAACAGGTCCCATCTACCTGCAAAAGAAGATAACACGTCACCATCCTCCTAGAGAACTGAGATCCACCTCAGCCTCCCTTTTGTCGGTGCCAAGAACCCGCCTCAAGACAAGGGGGGACAGACGTTTCTCAGTAATGGCCCCCAAAATCTGGAACTCCCTCCCAGAACACATTAGAACAACATCAGATTACCTGGAATTCAGGAGGTTGGTTAAGACCTGGCTTTTTGTGTAGGATGACGAGGGGCCCACCAATATAGCCGTCGACAAGCGCTTCGATCGGATTGAGTTCCTCTAGAGCGCTATATAAGGACTTAGTAACATAACATAACATAACATAGTCGGTCCAACATATGGAGGGTGGAGTTCCAACGGGTGGAAACATCGCATATCAGCCGATGTTGGGGAATGCTATTGAAGCGATACACCCTTTGTAGCAGAAGGGTTTCACCGCCAAAGATGTCCTTTTCCCAATGGTGAGAGGTGCTGCAGGAACTCTAGGGTCATCCATGAGGGAAGCAGGAACAGCTCTTACAAGAGCTAGTGAACTGTGATATAAGTTTTCCCCAATAAGAGACAGAACTCAGTATTGAGAGTGAAGATGAACTGCCTTTATTGGTGCCACACTTGGCCTTATATACAAGCCTCCCATCTGGACCTGATGGGGAACTGCGTGACAAACACACAGACCAATGGAAACTGGACACACAATCCCTCTCCTCTGCCTGGGAGATAATTAGGTCAGGGAGAGAATTAGGTCAGATGCAATTACCAAACACAATTAACAAAACACAATAGGCTCTGCCTGTGATACAATTACCAATCACTCACAGGCCGAAAAAAAGGTTTTAAAGCCAAATACATTACAGGGGCCATATAGAAAAGGGAACAGTCGGCATCCAATGAATAACCAGGTGGGCAAATAAATAGTGGTGAGATCCAAAAGGCAGAGAGTCTGTCACAATGCTCCCTTTTTGTGGAACACCCGGCAGACCCGGATTGACCCTATTCGGATTAACTTGGGGCTGTCCGGACTCTTGTTATGGGCTGAGTTCTGTTTGCCTGGATAATCCATCTGCATTACCGTTTTGTCTACTGGGCCTGTATTGGATTGTAAAATTATATGGCTGCAGGGCCATTTCAATAGTCGTCCATTGTCCCCTGCGACCCAGGGCTTGTGGTCTGTGATCAAGGTGAATTCACGCCCATACAAATATGAAGTAAGTTTTTTCAAAGCCCATACCAAGGCCAAACATTCTTTTTCCACTGCCGCATAGCTCACATCATGAGGTAACAGTTTCCTACTGATACACGACAGGGTGCTCCGCTCCATTTTCTCCCACTTGCCTTAGAACTGCTCCCAGTCCGAACATCGAGGCATCTGTGTGCACGATCAAACGTTTGTCAGCGACCAGGGCAGCCAAGACAGGAGCATTCACTAAGGCAGTCTTTATTGCTTGAAAGGCCTTTTCGCAGTCAGGGGACCACAGGACCTGTCTGGGTAGGTTATTTTTCGTCAAATCAGTCAAGGGTTTGGCCATTGCACTATAGTCTGGGACAAACCGTCTATAGTACCCTGCGGTTCCCAGGAAGGCCAGTACTTGGGTCTTAGTACGTGGTGTGGGCTAGTTAGCGACTGCTTCGATCTTGGCAGGCTCTGGTCTCTGTTTCCCACACCATACCCGATGTCCCAAATACTGGACTTCTGCCATACCTACATGGCACTTATCTGGTTTCAGTGTCAAGCCGGCAGCCTGAATCTGATCTAATACTGTCCCTACATGCCTTAAGTGTTCTTCCCAGGAGTCAATGTAGACCGCAATGTGATCCAGGTATGTACAGGCAAATTCCTGGATGCCATCAAAAAGTCTATCCACCAAGCATTGGAAAGTGACCAGGGCGTTTTTCATCCCGAATGGCATGACCTTAAAATGGTACAAGCCAAACAGGGTGACAAAAGCCGACTTGGGGACAGCGTCTTCATCCAGGGGAATCTGCCAGTACCCCTTGCAGAGGTTTATGGTGGTCAGATAGTGTCCCCTGGCGATACGGTGTAGCAGTTCGTCTACTCGGGGCATGGGGTAGGCGTCGGTCACTGTTTTATCATTTAGCCCGCCGATAGTGTACGCAGAAGCGGGTAGTCCCATCCTTTTTCGGGACTAGGACTACTGTAGATGACCACGGGCTATCAGATGGCTCAATGACGCCTAACCTCAACATTTCCTGTATCTCCCCTCTCATCCCTTCACGGACAGTTTCGGGTATCCAGTAGGAGGGCTGTCTAAGGGGACTTTGCCTGGGGGTTTATACCTTGTGGGTGGTGAGAAAGGTACAACCGAGTTCTTGGGAAAACATTTGCCGTTTACTCGCTAGTAAGTGGAGCATCTGCTCCCGTTCAGTGGGATTTAGTTGGTCCTCTAACTGGACTTGGCGGGTGGGGTCACTCTGGGGTTGTCTCTCTAAAAGGTCGAGTAAGGGTAAATTGTCTTGGTCATCAGTAGCTGGGGCACATACGGCTGCTACGTCCTCCTGCCTTTCCTGATATTCTTTTAACATATTTATGTGAAAGGACCACCTTATCCTCTCATCTTTACAGCTAGCAATGGCATAAGTGGGGTCACATAGTTGCTCTACTACTTTATAGGGACCTTGCCACGCTACCTGTAGTTTATCGGTCTTGATAGGTTTCAAGACTAACACCTTCTCTCCTATCTGGAATGTATGCTGACGGGCACTCCTATCATACCATACTTTCTGTCGTCCCTGGGCCACCTGGAGTTTCTCCTTTGCCATCTGGGCTAATTGCTCCATGCGGTCCATGAGGTCTACCACGTATGATACGATAGGAGTCCCTTCCCTCTCTGTCTCTCCCTCCCAGTGCTCACAAATGAGATCAAGGGGACCTCGTACCCTTCTCCCACGTAACAGCTCACAGGATTCCTGCGGCACCTCTCGGTATGCAAACAAGAGGTGCGGTAGGAATCTTTCCCAGTCCCTGTAAGTATCTGTGAACGTCTTCAACATTTTCTTTAGGGTCCCGTTGAAGCGCTCACAGAGACCATTGGTCTGGAGGTGATATGGGGAGCTGAACAAGGGCTTAATATCACAGGCTTCCCATAAATGTTGGGTGAGGTCTGCGGTAAACTGCGTCTCTAGTCAGATATGATTTCTTTTAGGAAACCTACCCTGGTGAATATCTGGGCACTGGCAACAGTATCTGCCTGGATATTCGAGAGGGCTACGGCTTCCGGGTATCGGGTGGCGTAGTCCATAACTGTAAGGATGTACTGCTTACCAGACTGACTGGGTCTCTTAAAGGGTTCTTTTAGGTCAACTGCTATCCAGCTAAATGGCTCCCCAATAACTGGCATAGATAGCAGTAGAGCTTAAGGGTGGTCTCCCCTCTTCCCTACTCTTTGACATATATCACAGGTCCTGCAGTGGTGACGCATATCCTTGGAGACTCCCGGCCAGAAAAAATGCTGGGTTATTCTCCCAGCTGTGCGTGATACCCCCAGGTGTCCTGCGAGTGGGATATCATGTCCGATTCGCAAAAGCGCCAGCCAGTATTTTCGTGGTACAACCAGCTGGTGTTTCTGTGAAGGGACTGTCCCGTGGCTCCGGGTGACCGACACCCTAAATAACTTACCCTGCTCCCACATAAATGTATCTCCTTCCAACCCTCCCTCCCCATCTATGCCCTATCCCTGGGTGGCTTGCAGATGAGTGGAAGACTTCAAGAACCTCTTTACAATCAGATTGAACACATGCGCCATGACAAATAAAATAGCCTCCTCAAAAGGCGCGAGCCATGCGTCCTGCATGGCTCAGACCTCCTTGACGCAGCGCCGACACCATGTTCTTCTCGTTGTCGGTGACCATGGTTACAATTTTGAGTTGTTGAGGAGAAAGCCAGGATTCGATTTCTTGATGAAGGACGCAGAGCAGTTCCTCCCCTGTGTGACTCTGTTCGCCCAGGCAAACTAGGTGCAGAACAGCATGGCACCGCCGTGCCCTGCACATGTGGTATGCTGGAGATGCATTGTGAATTGTCCCTGTAGTGGAGGCTGAGGACACTGTAGAGGATGAGGAGCCAGAGGCAGACATTGTCGCAGGACCAACGACATGAGAACATTGAGGCAGCAGCGGCGCCACCTGACTAAGTTGCTGGTGTGGCTGGGCAGAACCCACATTTACCCAGTGGGCCTTAAAGGACATATATTGTCCTTGACCTTAGTTACAGCTCCACACGTCGGTGCTGCTGTGCACTTTGGCGGACACCGACAGGCTCAAGGACTGGCCTACTTTCTGTTCGACATGGGTGTGCAGGGCTGGTACTGCCTTTTTCGCAAAGAAATTACGGCTTGGGACTCTCCACCTCGGCTCGGCACAAGCCATCAGTTCTCTGAAAGGTGCAGAGTCCACCACTTGGAAAGGGAGGGACTGCAGCACCAGCAACTTGGCCAGAAGCATGTTCAGCTTCTGTGCCGTTGGATGAGTGCATGCATACTGTTGTTTCTTGGCAATCGCTTCAGTGATCGATTGCTGATTAAATGACTGATGAGGAATAGGACGAGGAGCAGTAGCATCAGGACTAGTAGATGATGGGAAGGACAGACCGCTTCCTTGGCTGAGGTGGTGGAGCCTTGACTTACGGAAAAGGGATGCGGGATGGGGATTGTGGTTGCTGTGGCAGGCTGGACCACTACATTAGCACCACGGTTCTCCAAGGCCACTTTATGGTGACGCTGCATGTGTTGACTCAGGGCTGTTGTGCCAACATTGGCACCCTGGCTACACTTCACCTTCTACCCACAGATTTGACAAATGGCCATGTTTACCTCCTGTGGGGTCTTGACAAAAAACTGCCAGACCGCCTAATATGGTATTTTCCCCCCAACATGCTGCGCTGACTGCATGCTACCGCTGCCTCCGTAAACCCCTGCACCGCTACTTTCCAAGCAGGTAGGCTCCTGCGAAGCGGGTGGGCTACCCTGGGCATGTTTGGCTCCTGACCTCCCGCTGCTGCCACCCTGCTGACTCACAGCCATACAATGACCTTGCTGGCTCAGCCGCTGCCTCATGCGCAAGCTGCCACCCTGTTCGCCTGATGATTATGAAGCCCCTTCTTCACCCGGCTCCCAAGTGCGATCGGCTACATCATCATCATTCGCTACTGTCTGCACATCACTGATGTCCCCCTCAACGGTCTCAGGGCCAGGAGCCTGACTGCTCGCAACACCAGCTCCCACGCGACTCTCATCATCACTACTTGCCCGCCTACCGGAGAAAGCAGAGGATGTCTCCTCCAGATCTTGGCTGGGCAGTAGCTGCTGACTGTCCTCTTGTAGCTCGTCCTCTCTGAAAAGTGGAGCCGAGCCTACGGCATATAATACTTCTCGCGCTGAGGGAACAGAAATTTACAGAGGCAGGTTGAGGACAGTTGGGGGCACAGGGCCTGCTCCCAGGCCATGCCAACTAAGCATTGTATCAGAGGAACCCACCAACTCTTGGCTGGGGATGTCTGATGTCACTTGCGACGAAGTCGAAGACCGAGTCAACCATTCAAGCACCGCTGGGTTGCTGGTCAAGACATGACTGCTAGATAACACTAGGAGCTCAGGCCTCTCGCTGCGACTCCTGCTAAAACCCCTTCCCCCTCGTCCCCTCTACTGCTGCTACTTCTGCCTGCGACAGAAACATTTTGGCCACTGCCCATTCCCTTTGAAGGGCCTATCACTTGTCTGTCTGACATACTGTAAGATAAAATAACTAAATTCAATTAAAAGTAAATTAATGCACCCCAAAAAAGGTTGTAGTACAATGTAACTTCACTACAGAACAGCTAAGATTTTTACTATTAATACCCCCCAAAAAAACTGTAGAACAATTTAAATTCACTGCAGAACGGCTAATAAGATGTACATATATTTCCTATTAATACACCGCATAAATGGCTGTATAGCAATGTAAATTCACCGCAGAACGGTTAATAGGACCTATGTATACTTCCTATTAATACACCCCATAAATGGCTGTAGTACAATGTAACCACCACAGAACGGCAAACAAGACATACTTTTTTTCCTATTAATATACCCCAAAAAAGGCTGTATAACAATGTAACCACCGCAGAACGGCTAATAAAACATACTTTTTCTCCACTAATACACCCCAAAAAAGGCTGTAGAACAACGTAACTTCACCGCAGAACGGCTAATAAGACATAGTTTTTTTCCCCTATTGATACACCCCCCAATAAAACTGTAGAACTATGTTAATTCACCGCAGAACGGTTAATAGGACGTAAGTATATTTCCTATTAATACACCCCATAAATGACTGTATGGCAAGCTAACCTGACCGCAGAACGGCTAATAAGACGTACTTTTTTTTAAAACTTTTAATACACCCCAAAAAAGGCTGAAGAACAATGTCAATTTACTGCAGAACGGCTAATAAGACATACCTACATTACAGACCAAAAGTTTGGACACACCTTCTCAAGAGTTTTCTTTATTTTCATGACTATGAAAATTGTAGATTCACACTAAAGGCATCAAAACTATGAATTAACACATGTGGAATTATATACATAACAAAAAAGTGTGAAACAACTGAAAATATGTCATATTCTAGGTTCTTCAAAGTAGCCACCTTTTGCTTTGATTACTGCTTTACACACTCTTAGCATTCTCTTGATGAGCTTTAAGAGGTAGTCACCTGAAATGGTCTTCCAACAGTCTTGAAGGAGTTCCCAGAGATGCTTAGCACTTGTTGGCCCTTTTGCCTTCACTCTGCGGTCCAGCTCACACCAAACCATCTCAATTGGGTTCAGGTCCGGTGACTGTGGAGGCCAGGTCATCTGGCGCAGAACCCCATCACTCTCCTTCATGGTCAAATAGCCCTTACACAGCCTGGAGGTGTGTTTGGGGTCATTGTCCTGTTGAAAAATAAATGATGGTCCAACTAAAAGCAAACCGGATGGAATAGCATGCCGCTGCAAGATGCTGTGGTAGCCATGCTGGTTCAGTGTGCCTTCAATTTTGAATAAATCCCCAACAGTGTCACCAGCAAAGCACCCCCACACCATCACACCTCCTCCTTCATGCTTCATGGTGGGAACCAGGCATGTAGAGTCCATCCGTTCACCTTTTCTGCGTCGCACAAAGACACGGTGGTTGGAACCAAAGATCTCAAATTTGGACTCATCAGACCAAAGCACAGATTTCCACTGGTCTAATGTCTATTCCTTGTGTTCTTTAGCCCAAACAAGTCTCTTCTGCTTGTTGCCTGTCCTTAGCAGTGGTTTCCTAGCAGATATTCTACCATGAAGGCCTGATTCACACAGTCTCCTCTTAACAGTTGTTCTAGAGATGTGTCTGCTGCTAGACCTCTGTGTGGCATTGACCTGGTCTCTAATCTGAGCTGCTGTTAACCTGCGATTTCTGAGGCTTGTGACTCGGATGAACTTATCCTCTGCAGCAGAGGTGACTCTTGGTCTTCCTTTCCTGGGGCGGTCCACATGTGAGCCAGTTTCTTTGTAGTGCTTGATGGTTTTTGTGACTGCACTTGGGGACACTTTTAAAGTTTTCCGAATTTTTTGGACTGACTTCATTTCTTAAAGTAATGATGGCCACTCGTTTTTCTTTACTTAGCTGCTTTTTTCTTGCCATACTACAAATTCAAACAGACTATTCAGTAGGACTATCAGCTGTGTATCCACCTGACTTCTCCACAACACAACTGATGGTCCCAACCCCATTTATAAGGCAAGAAATCCCACTTATTAAACCTGACAGGGCACACCTGTGAAGTGAAAACCATTTCAGATGACTACCTCTTGAAGCTCATCAAGAGAATGCCAAGAGTGTGCAAAGCAGTAATCAAAGCAAAAGGTGGCTACTTTGAAGAACCTAGAATATGACATATTTTCAGTTGTTTCACACTTTTTTGTTATGTATATAATTCCACATGTGTTAATTCATAGTTTTGATGCCTTCAGTGTGAATCTACAATTTTCATAGTCATGAAAATAAAGAAAACTCTTTGAATGAGAAGGTGTGTCCAAACTTTTGGTCTGTACTGTATATTACCTATTAATACACCCCGTAAGTAACTGTATAGCAATGTAAATTCACAGCAGAAAGGGTAAAAAGACGTACGTATATTTCATATTAATACACCCTATAAATGGCTGTATAGCAATGTAAATTCACTGCAGAATGGTTAATAAGACGTACGTATATTTCCTATTAATACACCCCATGAATGGCTGTATGGCAATCTAACTTCACTGCAGAACGGCTAATAAGATGTACTTTTTTTTACTATTAATACACCCCCCCAAAAACTGTAGAATAATGTAAATTCACTGCAGAACGGCTAATAAGACATACATATATTACCTATTAATACACCCCGTAAATGGCTGCATAGCAAGGTAAATTCACTGCAGAGCGGCTAATAAAATATACTGTACGTATATTTCCTATTAATACACCTCGCAAATGGCTGTATAGCAATGTAAATTCACCGCAGAACGGCTAATAAGATGTACATATATTTCCTATTAATACACCCCGTAAATGGTTGTATAGCAATGTAACTTTAACGCAGAACATCTAATAAGGCATACTTTTTTTTCCTATTAATGCACCCGTAAAAGGCTGTATCACACAGCACTTGCACCCCAATAACAAGCAAGGTTTGCTGGAATTACTGAGCTATCATTTAGTGCAATTTGGATCCTCAGGTAGTGCAGCAAGGTGTAATTGAATCGCTTCTATTACCCAGGCTGTACACATCCCTATTGGACCTTTTTATAGTGTGGATAATGCCTCCGTATCCTTTCTAGACACCTTGGATGATCTTTTCCTGAACATCTAAATCGTTTTTTCAGCACAATAAAGTCTTTCCTAGCACTGTCCCTATTGCCTGTTACATCTCTCCCTGCACTAAGTACACTGGAAAATGGCAGAAATCAAGATGGCTGAGGCTATTTATAGGGCTGTGACATCACAGGGGCTGGCTGACTGCTGAATGGCTGCATGCATGGCATTGTGTGTGATCCCTCATTCCCAGAGTTCTTTGCTCCATGTCCTAACATGTGCAGCAGCCATTTTAAGAAAAAAGACGTTTCATTACCACGAAGCGAGAGGAAATTCGACTTTGGTGCGAATCGAATATTTCCTGAAATCTGGATCGAATTCCACTTCATCAACTTCAATTCGCTCATCTCTATCAGAGACAATACCAATTCTACATGGCTGGAATATTGTCTGTCTTCAGTGCATGGAACACAGATGGATTTTACAGTAATCAGCTGAATATAGCCTACAAAACTCTTTCTTTATTGATGTCTATATATTTCACATATATTTATATATGTAAATGAGATCACCTGTATGACATCTTTTTACCAAGCTGAAAAAGCCCAATTTTAAGGTTCTCATTATGAGAGACCTTCCATTTCATTTAATAATCTTGTCCCCCGTCTTGAAACCATTTTTAGCTCTCCTACTGTTTATTCTTTATAGCAGGGATGCCCAACCTGCGGCCCTTTCGGATGTTGTAAAACTACAACTCCCACCATGCCCTGCTGTAGGCTATCCAGACAGGCTGGGAGTTGTAGTTTTGCAACAGCTGGATGGCCGCAGGTAGGGCATCCCTGCTTTATAGCATGTGAACTTTAAAACTGAATTCCTTATTCAAGATGTGTTTTTATGAGGGATTTATAAAGGAGTAATATTACATTGGAATCACAGGTTTTTTAAATGAAATTGGTATTGTTACTTTATGATACATCATGTTACTTTTTTACTAATATGTTAATGGTGTCTTTTAACATATGTACTATTGTGTAGTGTAATTTGTGCCAAAATGTAGTGCATTTTTGATGCAAATTGGCTAATCTCATTGTACACATATTTATAAAGTAAGTAATCCCAAAAGAATAATCCACTTTAAAGGGCTTCTGTCACCCCACTAAAGTGATATTTTTTTTTTGGGCTAGTGAAATTAGTTATATTGCGATATCTGACAATATAATTGTGCCGATGACGTCTTCTATTTCGGTGATGTCATCGGCGCAGGCGCACTGAGGGAGTTCTGAGGAGACGAGCCTCCTCATCTCAGAGCGCCTGCGCCGAATCAACACAGGCGCGCGATTTTTGAAATGCCGACAGGGCTGGCCGGAGGAGGAGATCCCGGCTGGCCCTGTCAAACAACACAACGAGGGGGCGGATTTCTGCAGCAGCTACCAGCAAGTAGCCGCCCTACTTGCTGGTAGAGACCGAATTTACATATATTAAAACTTCGTTTTTTGCAGAAACTGCTGGATCAAAGTAAATAACACAATTATATTGTCATATATCGCAATATAACTAATTTCACAAGCCCAAAAAAAAAAAAATCACTTTAGTGGGGTGACAGAAGCCCTTTAATGATAACTTCCCCTATTAATGCCATTTTAGCTATTTCCTCAAATAGTAGATCATCTAATTCTTTGACTTGGCTAGGTGGTCTATATATCACACCTACACGAGTTACCTTATGATTATCAAGCTGTAACGTAACCCAAACTGACTCTAAATTGGTCTCGCTAACTTGTATTAAATTAGATTTTATGCTATTTTTCACATACAGGGCCACCCCTCCCCTTTCTTGCCTTCTCTGTCTTTCCTATATAGAGAGAACCCTGGTATTGTTATATCCCAGTCATTACTCCCATTGAACCATATTTCAGTAACAGCCACTAAATCTATATTCTCAGATGCCATTATAGACTCAAGTTCATAGATCTTTTTCCCTAAAGTGCGAGCATTTGTAGTGCGTGAAAATTGCAGCAGGTTCTATATTCTGTGTTTTTCACGCAGCGCTGGCCCCATAGAAGTGAATGGAGCTGTGTGAAAATCGCATCATTTGCTTGCAGATTTTTTCACTGACAGTTGCTAAGAGATGTTGTTTGTAAACCTTCAGTTTTTTATCACACGCGTGAAAAACGCATTAAATCGCATTGCACCAGCGCGGAAAAAACTGAACAACTGAATGTAATCGCAGACAAAGCTGACTGCGCACGCAAGCAAAGATGCACATTTTTAACGGCACGCATCCGGAACGCATCCGGACCGAATCCATCACGATCGTGTGAAAGGGGCCTAAAAGTATTATTCTTAAATTTTTTTTGTTTTACAGATTGAGACTAGCCCGAATGAATTTGCACTATACATTATCCATGCCTCTGGAGGTAAGTATATATGTTGGTCAGTGTGTGGTCAGCATGAATGTCATAAGCATGAGAGTCCTCCTCAATTTTATGGACACAAATAATTTTTCGTGTCATTGCCTTCCAGTTGCAAAAATAATACTGACCTACTAAGCCACTTCTTTCTAGAAAATTAGGTCTAGGTCATGAGCAAAATTCCTACTTCAGTAGTGATGGTTGCATTATTCAATACAGCCAGTCCCTGGGAAATAATTTTCTGGTTTTAAAAAAACACCAATTTTGGACAAAAAACTAAATTTGCAGCCTTTGCCGCCTCTGTCAGTTTGAGATACACGCGTTACATACTGCCGTTCTATTCTGTTATTAAAAAAACACCCATTTTGGGCAAAATGCGTATTTGTGCAGTCTATGCTGCATCTGTCAGTGTGAGATACACGCTGGAAATACTGCAATAATATTCTGGGTTAAAAAAAAAAACTATTTTTGGCAATCCGCTACATCTGGGGCCTATGCTGCATTTGTTAGTGTGACATACAAGCTTGAAATACTGCAATAATATTCTGGGTTTATTAAAACATCCATTTTTAGCAATACCCTACGTACAGGGGCCTATGCTTCATCTGTCAGTGTGAGATACATGCATTAGATACTTGTGTTCTATTCTGTTATAAAAAAAAACACCCATTTTGGGCCAAATACTAAATTTGCGGCCTTTGCTGCATCCGTCAGTGTGAGATACACGCGTTAGATACTGGTGTTCTATTCTTTTATTAAAAAAACACCCATTTTGGGCAAAAACTTAATTTTCAGCCTTTGCTGCATCTGTCAGTGTGAGATACACGCGTTAGATACTGGTGTTCTATTTTGTTATTAAAAAACACAAATTTTGGGCAAAAAACTAATTTTGAGCCTTTGCTGCATCTGTCAGTGTGAGATACACACATTAGATACTGGTGTTCTATTCTGTTATTAATAAAACACCCATTTTGGGCACCAATGCCCAACCACTTATGTTTCAAGATGAGTACATAGGAGGACCACCGCAGCACTTCTCAGATGATGATGAAACACAGGTGCCAACTGCTGTGGCTTTCTGCAGTGTGCAGACCGACAAGGATGGCAGGGGTGAAGACTGGGTCGAAGATGATGTGGAGTCCTCGACCCCCATGGAATCAAGGTCATGCGAGTGACCTGTGTAGTTTGTAGAAAGAGGCGGTGGTCACACAGAGCCACCAGCACAGCAGAAGAGGGAGAAGGGTGCAAAAGCGTAGCGGCCATCCCCTAGACAGTACAGCTGCTACTGCCCGCCGCAGCAAGGGACCGAGCACACCAAAGCCAGCTCCAAGGAGTTCCCTGGCTCCAAGGAGTTCCCAATGTGCTGACGACAAGACATGAGTGGTTTGCACGCTGTGCAATCAGAGCCTGAAGCGAGGCATAAACGTTCTCAACCTGAGCACAACCTGCATGACCAGGCATCTAAGTGCAAAGCAAGAGCTGCAGTGGAGTAGACAGCTCAAAAACCAAGAAAGGTCTCTGGCTCCTCCTGCTTCCTCTTCTGCTGCAGTCTCAGCCTCTTCATCCACCTCTGGAGTGACAGTGCCACCCTGCAAACAGAGGATCTGCCAGCAACACCACCACCTGGGTCACCAAGCATCTCCACAATGTCCCACGGAAGTGTTCAGCTCTCCATCTCCCAAACACTGGAGCGGAAGAGGAAGTACCCGCGATCCCTGGCCCTGAATGCCAGCATTTCAAAATTACTGGACTTTGAAATGCCGTCATTCCGTCTGGTGGAGACGGAGAGTTTTAAAAGCCTTATGGCGGTGGCTGTGCCACAGTTCGTCGTGCCCAGCCACCACTACTTTTCCAGGCGTGCCATCCCTTCCATGCACAACCAAGTGGGGGACAAAATCAGGTGTGCACTGCGTAACACCATCTGTGGCAAGGTCCACCTAACTACAGATATGTGGACCAGTAAGCACGGCCAACTTCAGCACAGCCAGGAATAAACGACAGCAGGCAGTTTTAAAACGTATCTATTTGGGGGACAAACCCCACACCGTGCAGGAGCTATGGACGGCCCTTGAACAACAGACCGATGAGTGGTTGGTGCCTGTGAACCTCAAGCCCGGCCTGGTGGTGTGCGATAATTGGCGAAATCTCATAGGAGCTCTGGGACTAGCCGGTTTGACGCTCCTCCCTTGCCTGGCACATGTGCTGAATTTAGTGGTGCAGAGGTTCCCTAAAAATTAACCCCGAAATGTCAGAGCTGCTACATAAAGTGCGGGCCGTCTGTGCGCGCTTTCGGCGTTCTCACCCTGCTGCTGCTCGCCTGTCAGCGCTGCAGCGTAACTTCGGCCTTCCAGCTCACCACCTTATATGCGACATGCCCACAAGGTGGAACTCCACCTTGCACATGCTGGCCAGACTGTGCGAGCAGAAGCAGGCGATAGTGGAGTTTCAGCTGCAGCACGCACGGGTGAGTTGCTCTGCGGAACAGCACCACTTATGACTGGGCCTCCGTGCGAGACCTGTGTTCCTTGTTGCGCTGTTTCGAGTACTCCACCAACATGGCCAGTGTCGATAAGGCCATTCTCAGCGTTACTATCCCACTTCTATGCCTCCTTGGAAAAAAAACGCTTCTGGCGATGATGGAAGAGGATGTGGCACAGGAGGAGGAGGAAGTGGGATAATTTTATAGGGTTTCCGGCCAGTCATTCACAAGTGGCTCAGAGGGTGGGTTCCTGCACCCACAAATGCCAGGTACACAATTGTCCAGCCAGGGCACAGTACTGGAGGATGATGAGGTGGAGGAGGAGGAGATGAAGGAGGAGGAACCGTGTTCACAGCAGGGTGGCACCCAAACCAGCTCATGGCCATCATTGGCGTGTGGCTGGGGGGATACAGAGAACACAGAAGACAGCTTGTTGTTTCCTCTGACCAGCCTGGCACACATTAGCGATTACATGCTGCAGTGTCTCCGCAAGGACTGCCGAGTTGCCCACATTCTAACTTGTGCTGATTACTGGGTGGCCACGCTAGTGGATCCCCGTTACAAGGACAACGTACCGTCCTTGATTCCGTCACTGGAGCGTGATCGTAAGATGCGCGAGTACAAACGCACGCTGGTAGACGCGGTGCTGGTGGCATTCCCACCTGACAGCAGGGGCACAGTAGAAGCACAAGGTGAAGGCAGAGGAGGAGGAAGAGGTCGCCAACACAGCTGGGGCACCACCAGCACCTCAGAAAGCAGGGTTAGCATGGCCAAAATGTGGAAAAGCTTTGTCAACACGCCACATCAACCAGCACCACCATCTGATATGGAATGTCTTAGCAGGAGTCAGCATTTCAGCAACATGGCGGACCAGTATGTGTGCACACGCCTACGCGTACTAACTGATGCGTTTTCCCCCTTCAACTTCTGGGTCTCAAAATTGGGCACATAGCCTGTGCTTGCCCTTTACGCCTTGGAGGTGCTGGCATGCCCTGCAGCCAGTGTATTGTCTGAACGTGTGTTTAGCACAGCAGGGGGCTTTATCACAGACGAGCGCAGCCGCCTGTCCACAGCCAATGTGGACAAGCTCACGTTCATTAAAATGAACCAGGCATGGATCCCACAGGTCTTGTCCGTACCTTGTGCAGAATAGACATGTATACCGGCCTTACCCAGCCATTGTTATACTACAGCGCAATTGCTCATTGTTGTAGTTTTGGATATTATCCACTCTTTTGGAGTGTGCCCTAATTAAAAAGATTAATAAAGAATTTAAACCAAAAACCAGTGTTGGCTACCTCATCCACCTCCACCGCCGCTTCCACCTTCACCGATACGTCCACCGCCTCCTCAAACTCCTACTCCATATGGCCCTCCACCTCATAAATCAAGATGATTTTTCTTTATTTGTACATATTTGATTTGATTTCATTTCACTAATTTGTCTGTTACATATTCGGGTGAAATTCACCAATTTTTGGCTGTGATATACCACTGCTATACCTAGTAGACAGGTAAAAAAAAATCACTATTTTGTCTGTTACATATTCGGGTGACATTCACCAATTTTTGGGTGTGATATACTCCTGCTCTGCCTAGTAGACAGGTAAACAAATTTCACTATTTTCGGGTGAAATTCACAAATTTCTGGGTGTGATATACCCCTGCTATACCTAGTAGACAGGTAAAAACATTTCACTAATTTGTCTGTTACATTCTTGGGTGACATTTGACCATTTTTGCCGTGAATAAACCCCTGCTCTGCATAGGTGACAGGGACATAAATTTAAAAAAATCGTCTTATACATTGTCAGGTGACATTTTACCAATTTTGCCGTATACAAACCCCTGCTCTGCATAGGTGACAGGGAATTAAATTTCCAAAATTCTTCTTTAATTGACGCGCGACCCCTCCTTTCATTCAATGCTTAAACTTTAACAACTTGTCCCACATTTGCGCTTCAATAATTTGTCCCACTTTTCCGCTCGATCACATTTAATTTCAAACAATTAACCTCCCTTGGATGTGGTATCCCTTTCTCACGCTCCCTCTTCAGCGTGGAACCCTGATTCGCCGCTAACCGTGATCACCATGGTAGGCGCAGAAAAGAACATCAAGAGGTGGCTGTATGGTTGCATAGATGCAACTGTAGCACTGGGGGCATGTCCTGTATATAACGAAACTTTTTCATCAGCTGTGGTTCTTATACTTAAAGAGGTCTTACACTAATATAAATATGTCTCACCCAACAGATATCCGTGTTATATGACTTTCACCAAATACTACCATTTAGACTACATTCACACGACCATATGTGTTTTGTGGTCTGCAAAAAAAGGGATAACGCTCCATATGCCATCCGTTTTTTTTGCGGATCCATTGTAACAATGCCTATCCTTGACAGCAAAACGTACAAGAATAGGACATGTTCTATCTTTTTTGTATCCGCAATAAACGGGCCCCGTTCCGTGGGCATTCCGCATCATGGATGGGGACCCATTCACTTCAATGGGTCCGCAAATTCGGAGATGCACAATGGTGCGGAACAGAAGCACAGAACAGAAACCCACAGAAGCACTATGGAGTGGGGTTTCGTCCCGTACTTCCGTTCTGAAAACAGATAGAACATGTGCTATCTTTTTGTGGAACAGGCGGATCGCGGACCAATTAAAGTGAATGGGTCCGCGATTCGCTGTGGCTGCTCCACAGTCAGTGTTTATGCATAGCGGCCCGCAATTTTCTGGCCGCAGCACGGCCACGGGGTGCACACGTTTGTGTGCAGAAGGTCTTATGCTAATGTTATTAAAGCTATTAGGCTACCATTTCACCCTGTGGCAAATCTGGTTTGATATTTAGTTGCCATTGGTTACGTCCTGCATTGGAGCCTTGCAATGTAGGACGTAGGAAACATCATTGGTAAGAACAAAGTGCGCGGTTAGTGTCACATGTCCTGCTAATGTCAGGACACATCTTACTTCCCTAAGGCATGGGACAGCAGGCACATGACAGCACAAGAAGTAATATTCTATAAAAATAAAAAATAAAAAATCCAAGGAGGAATGGGAGCTAGAGTCATTGATGAAAATACACTGAGTGAATAGTAGTCTATGGGACAAGGCCATTTAAATATATTATTGAATTATTGTGACCTAGTGAAATATTTGTTCTTTAGAAAAGAAAAAGCTGAAGAGCACAGATTGTCCGCTCTGGGAAAGACTCTTACAAGGCCCTTCAGGAAACATTGCAAGGATGTTCCTCATGGACAGAGAAGCAGAAGAGATCAGCAGTGATGTATGTCCACATTACATTTGGAACATAGTTATGTTTAGAGTTGCTAGGAAAGCATATCACCAATACTTGATTCTTCTGCTCAACAGGTAGCACAGTATATTAAATTTAGCCTTCCACTTTTGGAAACCATTTTGCAGCGACTGAATGATGAGGAAGAGCGAGAAATACAAAGGACAATCGCTAAGTAAGCAACATTGTCTTTTATAGAGAGTCATTATTCGGCATCGTTAAGGACAACTGTTCCTGTCATCTAAATGGGGCTTACAGAAATCGATGTGGATGGCCCCAAAATGACTATTCAAATGAATGGGAATGATTTTCACTGGCAGAAATGGGGCAGACTAGCCGTAGACCCTACAAGGAAATTTCTTGGTGGGCTGATGCTCAGGGGCCACTGGAGCCCTCCTTACGGCCACTGGTTGCTTGCCTAACGATCTGATCCTCTCGGCATAAATTAATTAATACTAGAAGCATCAGGTAGTCCCAGAACTCAACTGTATCACTCTCTTCAGGACAGTGATACAGTTGAATACTGCAGCACAGGCAGCAGTATTTTGTGCTGCACTGTGGTATATGGGTCTGCTAGGGCAGTATTTTGAGCTGCACTGTGGTATATGATTCTGCTGGGGCAGTATTTTGTGCTGCATGAAGGTACTGCTGGTTCTGCCTAATTTTTGCCCCGCATTCTGTCAGTCTGGATCGGCCTAATACATGGGCCACTTTTATTTTTTATTTTTTCCAGGGCCACTTTAAGTTCCCAGTCTGCCTTTGCAGAAATGTCTGTACCAACTGTACCATATATGAATGTACCTTAAAAGGGGAAGTAGGCAAAAGTCCCTTAAAGTTATGGTCCCGCTTTGGGAGGCCTTTCTATCACACTGTCCCCCCAACTCACCAGGCCTGTGCAGGGAAGCATACTTACCTACTCCCCACCACTGGGTCCAGACTCCTTCGGCCCCTATTGACATTCTCCTGGCTTCGTGTATAAATATCCAGTTTGACGGGGATCATGTGATCCACTGCAGCCACTGACTGAGTGACATGTCCCTCATATGTCACATCACGGGCTCCTGTCAAGCACAGGGAATATGTGAACGCCAGTCATTGGCTGCAGCGTCACACGTGGCCCCCGTCAAACCAGACTTTATGAGCAGGGACCGGTGCACATCAATCGCAACACGTGACCAAAGGAGCCCAAACCCAGAGTGGCAGGGAGCGGGTAAGCATGCTTCGTTCCACAGATCTGGAGAGGTGAGGCAGTCTGGCCAAAATGTCCCCGAAGTTGGATAACCCCATTAAGGGGCAGCAAACCTCTTTGGGGAGTAAGGGCAATTTTTTATTTAGTGTGTATGGTCCACTTTTAGATCCTCTAAGGCTGAACTCACATCACCATTTAGCTTTCTGTTCTTTCGATCCATCAGAAGAAAAAAACGGATTATTTATTTTGTGCATTAGTTTGCACTTAAAATAACTGATCCGTCTGTTTGTGCCGATTCCATCAGATATCAGTTATTTTTTATGGGAGAAAAAGTACTGCATGCAGGACTTTTTCTCCATTCAAATTGCTGCTGTCCCATTTCTCTATTAGTTCAGGGATACCCCACTGGGTCCAAATGGACCTTTATTGTAGACTGCTGGAAATGTATTCATTAATATCAAGTAGGAATAATAGAGGAATGGCACAAAATAAAGTTATAGGAAAAGTTTCCAGAATTGTTATTACACAGACATGTCAGGAGAGGTTACAGGTTCTCTTCAAGTATCAGAAATGGCTTTTGCCCCAGTGTACATTTATAAAGAGTAAACATTATGACTCTCAAAATTACTAGACAAAGTTTATCTTACTATTGTATATATTGTGTTCATTTTTTTTTCTTATTTCTCAGGTATATTCATGAGAAATCCATATTACGACAATGCCTTAATTCAAAAACTGCTAAAAAAACGGAAACCACAGTATAAAAGTTTAAAAATTTCATAAAGAGGAAATGGATGAAGCTGTCATTTTTTTTAGATGGCAATGGACTACAATGTGCTCCAGATCCATAGTCATATAATGGACAACACATCTTGACTACAGGGATGTTGGGACTTGAGCTGTACTCTCATCAGGCTGTTTGGAAACATCAGTCATAATGATTTCTTTATTTATTTCCCAGCTATATGATATATGTGAATGCTGATTGTTAAATATGAATTGACGTGCACCATGTGCAAATGGAGACAGCCACATGATTGGACCACTTAAAGTGTATATTTTCAGACATTTCATGTAAACCTCAAGGTTCAAAGTGACTGTATTAAACAACCTCAAGATTAAAATATAAACGCTTATGTCATAATTGTATTTCATTTTGGGTGGGAGGGCATAAGTTTAGGTGTAGGTGGGATCGTTAGTTGGCAGGAAACTTTGTGCTACATTTAAAGGGCATCTCTCAGCAGATTTGTCCCTTTGAAGTTGACCTGTTACATTTGCACTTGGCATGTGTGTTGGTCCCATGTTCATATGTGGCCACATTGCTGAGAAAAATGATGTTTTAATATATTCAAGCAACTGGGGTATAGCCGTTACACCTAGAGGCTCAGCTCTCTCTGCCACTGCCGTGCCCCCTGCAAATTGATTGACAGGACCAGGCCTGTAGGTGTAAGGGCAATGCCCCCATTGCTCCTAGTGGCTCATTTGCATATATTAAAAAGTCAAGCGCACATGCAACAGGCCAGCCAGTTTCATAGGTACAAATCTGCTGACAGATACCCTTTAAGGCCCTTGAGGCACCTTCTTCACACTTTCTTCGTGAGCTGCAGGGTATAAGGGAGTGCAAAGCCAACAGCCGTTGGAAGAGCATGGCCCACTGCCCTTTATGAGGAGGTAGCTACTTACAAAATAGCCCCTCAAAGTACCTGTATAGGTCTGTTTTTTTGTGTGAGAGCATATTTGTTTTTCTGAGCATGTATTTGTATGCATGTATATTTAGGTGTTTATGTATGAATGTATGTGTGAACTCATGTGTATATATGTATGTGTATGTACAGTAAAAAGAGCCCACAGGCAGTGGCGTAGCTACAGGGGTCGCAGCGGTCGCAATTGCGACCGGGCCCCTGAGCCAGGGGGGTCCACGGCCCCCCACCGCCTCCTATTCAAAATGTGATCTAAATCATCTAATAGTGCCGGCCCGGGGCAGTGCTTTATAAATAATACAGTCTATTGTATAATGGTTCTATAGCCCTCATGTAATGCCAGGCTTATTACAGCATAGCCCTCATGTAATGCCAGGCTTATTACAGCATAGCCCTCATGTAATGCCAGGCTTGTTACAGCATAGCCTTCATGTAATGACAGGCTTGTTACAGCAAAGCCCTCATGTAATGCCAGGCTTATTACAGCATAGCCCTCATGTAATGCCAGGCTTATTACAGCATAGCCCTCATGTAATGCCAGGCTTGTTACAGCATAGCCCTCATGTAATGCCAGGCTTATTACAGCATAGCCCTCATATAATGCCAGGCTTATTACAGCATAGCCTTCATGTAATGCCAGGCTTATTACAGCATAACCCTCATGTAATGCCAGGCTTATTACAGCATATCCCTCATGTAATGCCAGGCTTATTACAGCATAGCCCTCATGTAATGCCAGGCTTGTTACAGCATAGCCCTCATGTAATGCCAGGCTTATTACAGCATAGCCCTCATGTAATGCCAGGCTTGTTACAGCATAGCCCTCATGTAATGCCAGGCTTATTACAGCATAGCCCTTATGTAATGCCAGGCTTATTACAGCATAGCCCTTATGTAATGCCAGGCTTATTACAGCATAGCCCTCATGTAATGCCAGGCTTGTTACAGCATAGCCCTCATGTAATGCCAGGCTTGTTACAGCATAGCCCTCATGTAATGCCAGGCTTATTACAGCATAACCCTCATGTAATGCCAGGCTTATTACAGCACAGCCCTGGTGTAATGCCAGGCTAATTACAGCCTATACATCCCCCACTCGCAGGCTTATTACTGTATATACGCCATACAGTGTCAGACACGTCACAGAGCGATCGCCGATTACAGACTCACATGTACAACATCCACACTCTGTACTCACTTCCCGTGCAGCAAAACGTTCCCACTCTCCCGCCAAAGTCTCCTCTTCCTGCGTTCGACCCCTCCCTAATCTGTCGTCGTTGCCATGGACGCGGGACGCTGATAGGCCCCTTTCCGTGAATGAGTAAATTTGCGGCCATAATGCGTGTGGCGAATGCCGATTACTCCTGTGCACACGACGGGAGCATTACGCCATGTTGTGTGTGAAGGAAAGTTCCGCTATTAGTGTTTAGTGATCCACACAGCGACACCTAGCGGGACAGTGGTCTCGGTGCATAGGGGAAGTGAGCGCGTACTGCGCTGTGAGCTTACTGTGCAAGTCTAGTTTCACCCCCTCAGGACTGGGGTTATTTTCAAAAAAAAAATAATTTTTATTTTACATCCACATTTTACTTTTCAGTTCAGGTACCCAAATGAGGGTTTGTTTTTTGGGGGAAAGAAAGTAGCCATTTTCCATTTTAGTTTTTGGTGGTAAACTGGGAAAAAATGTAAATGGGGCGAGATTAAAAGAAAAACACGATTGCACCATTGTTTTATGGGTTTCATTTTAATGGCATTCCCCAGGGGCGTAGCTATAGGGGGTGCAGAGTTAGCAGTCGCTGCATAAGAAGACACACAAAGCACTGAGGGAAGGGGGGCCCAAGCCTAACTCTTGCACCAGGGCCCATGAGCCTTTAGCTACGCCCCTGCCCACAGGGGAAAAAAAGGGACAACATAGGTCCTTTGTTTCTAAAGTATATAAAACCATCACTGGATAGTGACACAGACCTTGTTTATATCTTAAGTATTGCAATGTAGTAAAGTGCATATGTGCATACCGTAACACATCGAGGCAATGGACTTACATTCTCAAAACCCCAGGAGTGGGATGAATCCTGATGTGCATTTTGGCCAAATAAGTGTAAAAAGGCTTTTATGAATCAAGGTTATTACAACCGAAAGGCGTGGCAGGGTAGACAGATCTGTTTCTTTAGCTTTGTTTCTATAACTATTCATCCACCGGTGGTCCTGTTTTTCATGACTATCCTGATGATTGTTTCCTCACTACTGTTGGTTGTCAGTCTTGTTTACTTTAAGTGAGGAATAAGTCTCACTTAATGCTTGTACAAGGGTTCACCAGGATTCCAACTCTAAGGCCTCTTTCACACGGGAGTCTTATTTTTGGCCCGGATAAGAGGCGGGTGCGTTGCGGGAAAATGTGCGATTTTTCCACGCGAGTGCAAAACATTGTAATGCGTTTTGCACTCACGTGAGAAAAATCACGCATGTTTGGTACCCAAACCCGAACTTCTTCACAGAAGTTCGGACTTGGGATTGATGTTCTGAAGATTGTATTATTTTCCCTTATAACATGGTTATAAGGGAAAATAATAGCATTCTGAATACAGAATGCATAGTATAATAGTGCTGGAGGGGTTAAAAAAAAATAAAAAAAGTTAACTCACCTTCTCCTCTTGATCGCGTAGTTCCCGGTCTCTTTACTTCTTGAATGATGAGCTGTGGACCATGTGATTGGAGCATGTAATCTGACGTCACCAAAGGTCATTTAGCCCACAGCTCATCATTCAAGAAGTAAAGAGACCGGGAACTACGCGATCAAGTGGAGAAGGTGAGTTAACTTTTTTATTTATTTTTAACCCCTCCAGCACTATTATACTATGCATTCTGTATTCAGAATGCTATTATTTTCCCTTATAACCATGTTATAAGGGAAAATAATACAGTGAATAGACTGTCACCTAGCAACCATGCGTGAAAATCGCACCGCATCCGCACTTGCTTGCGGATGCTATGCGATTTTCACGCACCCCATTCACTTCTATGGGGCCTGCGTCGTGTGAAAATCGCACAATATAGAGCATGCTGCGATTTTCACTCAACGCACAAGTGATGCGTGAAAATCATGTGCACAGCCCCATAGAAATGAATGGGTCAGGATTCAGTGCGGGTGCAATACGTTCACCGCACGCATTGCACCCGCACGGAATACTCGCCCGTGTGAAAGGGGTCTAAGGCTACTTTCACACTGGCGTTTTGGCTTTCTGTTTGTGAGATTCACTCAGAATGCATCAGTTTGCCTCAGTTCCGTCTCCATTCCGCTTTGGAGGCGGACACCAAAATGCTGCTTGACGCGTTTTGGTGTCCATCTGACGAAACGGAGCCAAACGGATCCGTTCTGACACACAATGTACGTCAATGGGGAGGGATCAGTTTTCTATGACACAATCTGGCACAATAGAAAACGGATCCGTTCTCCATTGACTTTCAATGGTGTTCAAGACGGATCCTTCATGGCTATGTTAAAGATAATACAAACGGATCCGTTCTGAACGGATGCCAACGTTTGTATTATCTGAAATAATCCGTCTGTGCAGATCCATGACGGATCCACACCAAACACGAGTGTTAAAGTAGCCTTAGGCCTAGTTCACACGAACGTATGGCTTTTATAGTTTTTTGCGGTCCGTTTTTCACGGATCCGTTCCGTTTTTGAGTTCCGTTGTGTTTCCGTTCTGTTTTTCTGTTCTGTTTTTCAGTATGGCATATACAGTATACAGTAATTACATGGAAAAAATTGGGCTGGGCATAACATTTTCAATAGATGGTTCTGCAAAAACGGAACGGATACGGAAGACATACGGATGGATTTCCATATGTGTTCCGTTTTTTTTGCGGACCCATTGACTTGAATGGAGCCACGGAACGTGATTTGCGGGCAATAATAGGACATGTTCTATCTTTCAACGGAAAAACGGAAATACGGAAACGGAATGCTTACGGAACACGTTCCGTTGTTAATGCGGAACCATTGAAATGAATGGTTCCGTATACGGAACACAAAAAAACGGCACGTACACTCGCAAAAAAAAACGATTGTGTGAACTAGGCCTTAAATGTAACCCCTGACCAAGGGAGCGACCTTGATTGCTTTAGAAAGTTACCTACTAATAAAGAATGGACACTGTTGCCCCAGCTTTGTTTCTATGACTATTTGTGATTATCTATTTGTAACACTATATTGAGTAGTGTACAGTGTATACAGGTATATTCTGTTTTGATAGTTATTCTTTATCTTTAGGTGACAGCTTTTGATTTACATAACCTTCCCTTGCTAATTTATATTATGGTTCCATTGTACATCATTATGGGGTGGGGATTCCAATTTTCTCTATTTACGGTTGGGTCAATTTGATTAAATTTTTCATCTAGAGCTATCAATATGGTATATTATACAAATTAATGTTTTTTTTTTTTTTTTCATTTTATTGAAAGGTAGTGAGAAAGCTAGTGATTTCTCCTGCGTACGGATGTACAACACTGTTGATGTAATTTCTGACGTTGTCTTGATCCTTCTAATGTAAGCACATCCTCAACACTATAAGAATGTTGTAAGAAACAGAGGTGAGGAAGAATGCAGAGGTCACTATCCAGGACCACCGCCAGCAAACTCTAAATCTTCTACATATCTTTCTTCACCACTCCGGTTAGTAGATATAGGGCCACCTCTATGTATTTACCAGAGCTTATTGTAAGGCGTATTGGATTTTGCTACTACAGACCCACGTTACCTCTACAGAGTCATGTGGCAGGTAGCAGAGTCTGCACACCTATCAGATACAAAGAAGTAGCAGGAGAGAAATACAAGCCAGGAAAATCAGTTGGCGCTACATCAGTAGACACAGAGTTAATCCAGATCAAGCCAAAGTCAGTTCACCAGGAGTTTTAAATAGGAGTTAAAAGTAGCACAACTCAGAAATGCAGTAACAAATACCAGGACACATATGAATCACAGGCAAGAAGCAGATGGATGCTGAGCCAGGAACCCAATTGGCTTGGCATCCAGGCTCACTGATAGGTTGACCAGCCGGGGCTTGGCTGCTTGGCATGTCAAATGCACTAGAAGACCTGTGCATTGAATCTTGGCTGGGTAAGTTCTATACAAGTGTATGTTGCAGATTGTTGCTCCATTTCTGCTTTGCGGCCATGTGCTTTCCCCGAAAATAAGACATAACCATAAAATAAGCCGTAGCAGGGTTGCGGCTTATATGCTCAATATAAGACATACCCCGAAAATAAGCCATAGTGATGGGCGTGGCTATGTACCGGCACAGAGCGGTAAAGAAGACGCGGGCAGCCCTTCTCATCGGCCCCATTGTGACAGCTGCTGTAGATGCTGTCTCATCTGCCCCACATCTGTAGGTGACAGGGGGGTTGCGGGCAGCGCCATCAACACGATCGGCTCCCCCTGTCAGGTCCCAGTCGTTCTGTGTACAGCAAGCTGAGTGAGAAAGTGTAAGTGAAAGTCTCCTCAGCATCAGTGTGCAGATTGGACCCAGTTCTCAATGGATCACTGATAAATAAGCCATAAGACATCCTCTGAAAATAAGCCATAGTGGGTTTTTTTTTAGGAAAAATAAATATGACAGTGTCTTATTTTCGGGGAAACACGGGTATGTTTATTGTGCATGTAACTTGGTCCACCAATTTACACATTTTAAATACTGGGGCTAAGATTTACTAATGTTTCTGTGCCTAAAATGTGTAAAAAGTGGCGCAATTTTGGTGTAATTTGGCACAGATACGGTTTCTACACTTTTCCTCAACATGCTCCTAAAAGGGCTGGAGCTTATCAGAGAGGTAGCAGAGCTTCAACGTAACGGTTGCGGTCTAAGATGTGCCATTTTGCGCCAAAATTGAAACACAATTCTGACATAAAATTTTGTATGAAGCAAGCCAATCACTAGTTGGTATAGGGCTGGAGAAAAGTGTCTTTCCCTTTACCACATTAATTAATTCCACATAAGTTTACACCATTTAAAGAATTATCCCCCCAACAGTCACATCAAAATTGAAAAACGCTCCGAAAATGGCACTATTTATTTATTTTTATTGTAGATTTAGATTGATAGATTTTATTTTATTCTAGATTTGATTGTTGCTGATACAGCTACACTGAAAGACTGATACAGCTGTGCTCCTGTACAGGGTGGTAAGAACCAGGGCCCTTGGGCAATGAATCTCAGTGGGCCCCCTTGTGGCATTTGTCAAATGTCACCACGGCATCTGTTTTTTTAAATTAAATAAATTTATTAAATTTGGTAACAAAAGATTTACAAAAAAAATAACTTGACAGTGCCGAGTCTAAATGGATCAATACAAGTTCTGCCAACGTGACAGAGATAATACCTTATAAATTACATCATACAGATAAAAATAGTAATCCAATACATAATCAATAATCATATCAAAACATTGACAAAGCTTCCAATTTTCTTCCGTATTCCATTAAACTCGTTCTCCCACTGTCGGTCCAAACTTATCACCCCTATTCCCCCAGATGAACACCGTAAAAAATGTAAAATAAAAACTGTGCTAAATAAACCATTTTTTGTCACCTTACATCACAAAAAGTGTAATAGCAAGCGATCAAAAAGTCACACGCACCCCAAAATAGTGCCAATAAAACCATTATCTTATCCCGCAAAAATCCTACCCTACCCAAGGTAATCGCCCCAAAAACTGAAAAAATTATGGCTCTCAGACTATGGAAACACTAAAACATGATTTTTTTTGCTTCAAAAATAAAATCGGGGGCGTGGCCGGATGCCGAGCGTGACGGCTGCATAACTGAAGGGCTCTGTGTGCCCTGGCTGAAAAGCGGCTCTCAGCGCTACCTAAAGTAAAGGAGACAGCATACATTACCTCCTCCTAAGCCTCCACAGCTGCCGGGGGTGCCGCCAATGATGACCAGGGGCATGAAAAGAGGCACCGGTCCACAGAAGATGACGGCATTCTTCTCCTCAACCAAAGCCTGCAGGCAAGATGGCGCAGATTCCCGCCAGACAGAGGATTCTCCCCACTCCTCGCCGAGATCTTCAGGCTCCAGCCCACCTCTGCTCAAGTCAAATGGTCAGCGGGATTCCTCCAGCTCTCCCCTGCAAGATAAAAAGCAGAAAAGGGTGAGTGATTACCCTGCACAATCTTCCTCTCCTATATCAGCCACAGATTCTCCCATTAACCCTAAAGAAACCACCCTCTCAGTGGCAATCATGCAAGATATGCTCACTGAACTTAAACAATCTATACATAGGGACTTTAGGGACACTATCTCTACTATTCATGCAGAAATTGTGGCCATAGGTGAAAGAACAGCCCACCTAGAGGACAAAATGGAGGAATTTGTCACTGCACATTATTCTCTTGTAGATGTTCATAACTCAGTGGAAGATGAACTTTCTGCCATCAAATTAAAACTGGCAGATCTAGAGGACCGTTCCAGGAGGAACAATATTAGGTTCCGCAATATCCCTGAGTCAGTGAGTGACGCACAGCTGTCAGAATTCATTACCAACCTCATGGCGGCATACCTCCCTAAAGCCACTAGCTCTGACCTGACTATAGATAGAGCACACCGCGTGCCCAAACCAAAATCGCTGGCTCCCTCAGTTCCCAGAGATGTTTTGGCCAGGATACACTTCTTTCGCGTCAAGGAAGATTTAATGAGATCCTCTCTTAAAAAGGACGTTCTCCCAGAAAGATTTCAAAATGTTCTTCTTTTTACGGATCTATCTCCAGCCACTCTTGCTAAAAGAAGAGAGTTTCAACAATATACAAAAATCCTCCGTGACAACAATATTCCCTACAAATGGGGATACCCAGTCAAACTAATAGTCAGACATCAGAACGCATCGCATGTATGGAACTCTCCACAAGATGCTTCAGCTTATCTTTCCAAATGGAATTTGCCTTCCCCTGAGACCCGCAAAGATCCCCAGGATAATGTAATATCTGATTCACCTTCAAGAAAAAGAATCACAAATCTCTCTCATGAATGGTCTACAGTAGGCTGAAAATTGCTTGATAATATGGCTGGTTTATTACCTTGTTATATCTGTTGGTAGCAGCGGACAAGCTTATTTAAGCCGGGCCCACGTTGGTAGCCCACTGACACTTTTCTAGTCGCTCTCTAATCCTAAATCTTAATCCACCCTCCCAGAAGTCACTGTATAACTTCTTAAAGACTCTGGTCCTCTGTTGGACCTCTGTTATAATGTTATTGAAATTTTTGTTCTATTTTGTTCTATCTCTTTTTTTAGTTTTCATTTGCTCAAATAGGTTACTAGAATCCACAACACGTTGATTACTTCCGGACTCAGAAGACCTATACTGGAAGACACGTATTTGCCAAGCTTCACTACACAAGCGTTCGTATGTGACTACTAACCTTTGTGTATTCTCCTTTCTGTTACATGAGTTTCTGCATATGTTATTTGACAGGTTCACTTCACAGCATGTAGACTTATTCTCATTATGGGGTTAAAACTGTTATCCTTTAATGTAAAAGGGATTAATAGTCCTTTTAAAAGATCTAGATTGTGGTCTGAAATTAAGAAACAAAAAGGAGATATCATGTGTATCCAAGAAACACACCTAAACGACTCAGATACTTACCGTTTACACCATAGAGAGTTCCCGTTCCTTTTCTTTGCTTCCGCTGTTCAAAAGAAAGGAGGTGTGATGATAGGGTTCAGGAATTCAATCTCCTTTGTTCTTCACAAAACTATAATAGATGATAAGGGTAGATATGTAATTGTCATATGTGATATTAAAATACTCGCTATACATTAGTCAATTTATATGCTCCCAATACGCACCAGCTCAGGTTCATCAGGAAAACCATTAAATTAGCTCAAGACATCAAGCAAGGTGCATTTCTAGTATGTGGGGATTTCAACTTGTGTCCTAACCCTAATCTAGATACATTTTCACAACTCCCATTATCATCTAAGCCCTCATTATTCCAGGATTATCTATTTGAGGAGGGATTATTTGATACATGGCGAGTTCTTCATGCTAATGAAAGGGACTATACTTTCTATTCTAATCCTCACAACTCCCTCTCAAGAATAGATTTATTTATTGTAGATAAATGGCTCCTACAAGAGTCCCTATCTTCTGAGATACATAGCATAACCTGGTCGGACCATGCACCTATCACATTAACAATCAGAGACAATTATTCTAATACAATATACTCCCCCTGGAGAATGAACAACTCCCTTTTGCAACATACTTCCTTTAGAACTAGTCTTGTGGATTCCCTTACAGAATATTTCCTCTTAAATGACAACAATTCAGTACTCAATACTACCTTATGGTGCGCACACAAGGCCTATATAAGAGGTCACCTGCTGAAACATGCAGCTACCCAAAAAAAGATGAGACAAAAAAACACTGATTCCCTGACATCCCTAATTCGAGAATCGGAAATTAAACATAAAGTCTCCTTAGAGCCCGCCATAGGTTCTCAATTGAAAAAAGCTAGACATGATCTATATCTACACCTTCATCACAAATATGAATTCCATCTCTGTAAACTAAAAGCCGACCAGTATTGGCAAGGAAATAAAGTTTCTAGGCTTTTGGCGAATAGGATTAAGAAGAAGGAACTAAAAAAACAAAATCCCATTTTTATATGATAATAGAGGTGGTAAAATCCTTAATCCCAAATTAATTGCAGATGAATTTGCGAACTATTACTCAAAATTATATAATCTTAATAAATCCCCTGAAACTTTTCAGCCTAATCCTGATACTATTTCTAAATTCCTTGGCGAAATTTCCCTCCCCTCTTTGACCCCTTCTCAGAGTTCAATCATTAATGAAAAGATATCAGAAACAGAAGTAACCAGAGCCATCAATTCATTAAAACTTAACAAATCGCCAGGTCCAGATGAACTTCCAAATGAATACTATAAATCTAGAGAAGAGATGATAGGAATAGCTCACTCCTGTGCAGATAGGGACCAGGTGCTCTAGGCCAAGAATACTGTATCACCCATACAGAAAAAAAGTATTAAAATGAATGGATAGGTAGGACTGGCACTCTGTATGCGTGGGATAATATGGATAAAATAGTAATACGGTACAGTGATCACACAATTTAATTCAGCAGAAAAATAATAAAAACATGTTAAAAATACATCCTGATGTGTATATATAAAAACACATTAAAAAAATAGATAAATATAAAATAGAAGATTACAACAGCAGTATTAATTCATAAAATGATCCAGACTTATAAAATTCAATAATCAAATGGACCCAAGAAAAAAGTTCTTCTTGTATATAATTTCTTTGGTTGGGAAAACAAGATCAAGAGAAAATATGTCCTTTCACTCAATAATGTCTATATGAAAAAAGGTGGTTATCGTTTGATTTGGCTATTTTAGATGTTGTCCACAAATAAAGAGCAATATGAGTAGGGTTTAGTTCCAAGAAATATCCTTGATCACGACTTGGTTTAATGTATAAATAAAGTGCTGTGTGCTCAGAGGTAGAGGAAAAAGTATATCTTACCTCGGCCTGGATGGTAGTTTCGAGTCAGGGTAGGTACCGCTTACCCGATAATTAGAGTGAGCGCGGTTCCGTGCTGTTGAGGCCAGTCTATGGCAGACTTTCAGTTTCCGGTAAGCTGCCTGTATCCCAGGGCACCCGCGTCTCACGTGGTCTGTGACGTACCTCTGGCTTGAAGGCTGTAGCGAGGTATCGCGGGAACTGACGTGTTCCTGGTCCGTAGCTGTAGTCAAATCTCACGGGAACTTCGCTCTACGATGTCTGTATATGAAGTTTTTTTCTTTGGAGCGCTCCAAATATTAAAATAGAGTGTTTAAGCTGACAACTCCTATTTTCACCAAGGCCTTTGCATAGAGGACACAGATGATATAAAACCTGTAAACACTCTATTTTAATAGTAGGAGCGCTCCAAAGAAAAAAAACTTCATATACAGACATCGTAGAGCGAAGTTCCCGTGAGATTTGATTACAGCTACGGACCAGGAACACATCAGTTCCCGCGATACCTCGCTACAGCCTTCAAGCCAGAGGTACGTCACAGACCACGTGAGACGCGGGTGCCCTGGGATACAGGCAGCTTAAAGGAAACTGAAAGTCTGCCATAGACCACGCGATCCTAGCGTCTGGCCTCAACAGCACGGAACCGCGCTCACTCTAATTGTCAGGTAAGCGGTACCTACCCTGACTCGAAACTACCATCCAGGCCGAGGTAAGATATACTTTTCCCTCTACCTCTGAGCACACAGCACTTTATTTATACATTAAACCAAGTCGTGATCAAGGATATTTCTTGGAACTAAACCCTACTCATATTGCTCTTTATTTGTGGACAACATCTAAAATAGCCAAATCAAACGATAACCACCTTTTTTCATATAGACATTATTGAGTGAAAGGACATATTTTCTCTTGATCTTGTTTTCCCAACCAAAGAAATTATATACAAGAATAACTTTTTTCTTGGGTCCATTTGATTATTGAATTTTATGAATTAATACTGCTGTTGTAATCTTCTATTTTATATTTATCTATTTTTTTATGTGTTTTTATATATACACATCAGGATGTATTTTTAACATGTTTTTATTATTTTTCTGCTGAATTAAATTGTGTGATCACTGTACCGTATTACTATTTTATCCATATTATCCCACGCATACAGAGTGCCAGTCCTACCTATCCATTCATTTTAATACTATAAATCCTTTACTACAATTCTATCTCCCTATCTTACACGCACTTTTAATCTAATTGCCTCCTGAGAATCTGTTCCAAGAGATATGCTGCATGCCCTTATCATTACACTACCGAAACCAGGTAAAACATCAGACTCCCCAGCTAATTTTCGTCCAATATCCTTATTAAACTCTGATATCAAAATTTATGCAGAAGTCTTAGCAGATAGACTTTCTAATCTGCTCCCCTCCCTGATAAATAGTGATCAAATTGGCTTTGTTCCCAATAGACAGTCATCAGACGGAACAAGAAGATTCATAAATTTAATTGATGTGGCTCAGATATCGCGGACGCCTTCTCTGCTTCTTTCCCTGGATGCAGAGAAGGCGTTTGACAGAATACATTGGGGATACGTGAGGGAGACTTTGGTGAAGTTTGGCTTCAGCGGATTCTACTTGAATGCTGTAATGGCTTTATACTCAAATCCCAGTGCATCAGTCTACACTTCTAACGTCTTGTCAAATCCATTTGAAATAAAAAATGGAACCAGACAAGGCTGCCCTATGTCCCCACTAATTTTCGCTTTGTCCATGGAACCATTCGCTGAACATATAAGAACACACCCTGACATAAAAGGCTTAATGGTAGATAAACAAGAACATCGCATAGGCCTATTCGCCGATGATGTACTGATAATCACATCAAACCCGATTTCATCTTTACCTATTGTTAACAGCATAATCAATAAATTTGGCCAGGCCTCATATTACAAGATAAACGCTAACAAATCACAAATGCTAGATTTAGGCTTGTCACACCATACAAAATTAGCAATCACCACATCCCAAGAATTTTCATGGGCGCAAGACTCCCTTACATACTTAGGCATTCACCTCACTTATCCAATCAGCAACTTATTCTCCCATAACTACTTACCTTTATTGGATAAAATTAAAACGAGTTTAAATAACCTCAGACTTCATGCTTTGTCCTGGCTGGGGAGAATAGCAGCAATCAAAATGGTGATCCTTCAAAAAATTCGATATGTTTTCCGAAATGTGCCAATCTGGATCCCAGACTACTTCCTTAAAAAGCTACAATCTCTCATTAATTACCACTCTTGGAATAAACGTAGATCAAGGGTTAAAGCTTCTATCCTATACAAACCCCTTGGCCAAGGCGGCCTAAATTTCCCTTCGCTTTCTAATTACTATAAAGCAAACATCTTAGCTCAACTTAGGTCATTGATAATGCCCGATCTATCAAAAAAATGGGTAATCATAGAAAATAGTTATTTAAACTCAACAAATATATACTTACACCTTCTAGCTCAAAGCATTTTTGGTTCTCCACTCAAATCACCACTGCTAACCAATTCCTCCATATCCAAAGTCTGGAAACAGACTTTGTGTTACCCTTGAGTAGTCCGGATATATTTCTATTTCCCTACCGTTGTACATCAGAGGAGATAAAAGTCTTTTTTTTTTTCATAATGTTATCCCTATCCCGAACATTTATCATTTTGGCCAAGATCGCTCTTGGAGGGCTCCCTACCGGTAGCTGTTTAGTTGGTATCCAGTGGGCCCTTTCCACGGAAAACCCCATATCACTCCAAGCGCTTCTAATAACCATTGCTGAATAAACCCTGTCGGGTCTTCTTTTTCAGACCCTTGAGGGAACCCAACCAGATGAATATTCCCACCAATTTCCTGTATGTTTGATGGATCTATTTGATCTATTTTATTCTCCCTATTGCCCTTCTGATTAGTCCTTAGTTTTATGTTGCGGTGACTTCAGGAATGTGTCCAACAGGACTACCTCCAGTTGCACCGATGGACTTCCTATTTGGAACTTTTGCTGGCATTATAACATAAAACTTACAACATTAACACTATTAAATAAAAAAAATATTTTAAAAAAAATAACAATTGTCACAGCTGCAGACAGATTCCAAAAGTATTATAGTGATGTTATAGCGACAGATCATATCACGTAAAGTCACAGTCCAGAATGTAACGTAAATAATTAAGAACCAACGGCTCCTCAACCAGGGGGAGTTAGAGTGGTTAATAGGACAGTTCATAGCCACAATATTATCCAATAGTTGTTTTAAATCAGCCCCTCTCCCCCTCTCTCCCCCCTTCCAATAGATGCACAAACAACAAATATCGGCAAGCCAAGAGGGGTGAACAGGACAAATGTTAATAGATGTTAGTAAATACTGCTTTTATTTCTCCTTGATTTCCTGGTAGTATATATAATTAGTCAGAACAGATGAGAGCAAAAGTGTAAGGGACTCTGCGGTTTTGGTTCCCTTGCGGGCAGATACGGTGGGGCGTCCGCATGGGCGCCGGAGGGGAGGGCCGCGGGGATCTCTGAGGCAGAATTGCCGGGCTGATGGCAATACGTTGCGGTCGGTCCTGCCTCCGGTGTCTCCTGCGGGTTCCGTTCCGGTGTCCATGCTGGCACAATCCTGTGCCGAGTCTGTTGGGCGTCTGCGTGCACGCCCGAAGGGTTATTCGCAAAGGAATGTGCGGCCGAGTGTGCGTGCATCAGGTAAAGCATCTGTGCACAAATTCAAAGTTGATTAGGGATTTGCTGCACAGGTGCTAATGAGTAGGATCATCGCATGACCTATGAGGTTCTGACAAGCAGCACTCTGTGATTGGCCAGCAGGTGTTTAACCCCTTAAGGACATAGGACGTACCGGTACGCCCTATTTCCCGAGTCCTTAAGGACCAAGGACGTACCGGTACGTCCTGACTTTAAAATCGGCATTCCGGCGCCGCAGGGGTTAATTTGAACAGGATGCCGGCTGAAATCATTAGGCCGGCATCCTGTTAAAACGCCAGGGGGGGTCATGTGACCCCCCGTGTCGGCGATCGCAGCAAACCGCAGGTCAATTCAGACCTGCGGTTTGCTGCGCTTTTTGCAGTTTCTGATCCCCGCGGTCCCTGACCGCGGGGATCAGAAACTTTAGAGTGCCTAAAATCAATATAGTACACCCCCCCCTGCACCCCTGCATGATTTGATGGCGGCGGGTGGTGCAGGGGGGGTGACGCAGGCGGTGGGGGCGTTGCGGGAGGCGGGCGGTGCGGCAGGCGGGATCGCGATCCCCCGCCCGCCTCCCATTGCATAATCGTTGGTGTACAGTGGGTATACCAGGGTGCCAGCACATTGCTGGCACCCTGGTATAAACGGCTGACATCGTTGATGCGATGTCAGCCGTTTAACCCTTTCCATACAGCGGTCCGTACGGACCGCTGTATGGAAAAGGTTAACAGTAAGAGGGAGCTCCCTCCCTCTCTGATCGGGGGGCTGCTGTGCCTTTGCAGCCCCCCGATGGGAGAGGGAGAGAGCCCCCAGACAGCCCCCCCAGAGCCCCGTCCTTACCCTTCCCCGTCTGCGAAGTTCTGACCATAACTGAGCAGACGGGGAAGGTTCCCATGGCAACAGGACGCCTGCTCAGGCGTCCTGCTGTCCATGGTGCTGAACAGATCTGTGCTGAAAGCATAGATCTGTTCAGTGTAAAAAAAATACAGTACAGAAACCTATATAGGTTCTGTACTGTATTTTACAGACATCAGACCCACTGGATCTTCAAGAACCAAGTGGGTCTGGGTCAAAAAATAAAAAGAATAAGTGAAAAAAGTTAAGATAAAAAAAAAAACATTTATCACTGAATAAAAATTAAAAAAATAAAATAAACTCCACATATTAGGTATCGCCGCATCCGTAACGACCTGATCTATAAAACAGTCATGTTACTTTCCCCGCACAGTGAACGCCATAAAAATTAAAAAATAAAAACTATGAGAAAATTGAAATTTTGCCCACCTTACTTCCCAAAAAAGGTAATAAAAGTGATCAAAAAAGTCGCATGTACGCCAAAATAGTACCAATCAAACCGTCATCTCATCCCGCAAAAAATGAGACCCTACTCAAGATAATCGCCCAAAAACTGAAAAAAACTATGGCTCTTAGACTATGGAAACACTAAAACATCATTTTTTTGTTTCAAAAATAAAATCATTGAGTAAAACCTACATAAATAAAAATAAAGTATACATATTAGGTATTGCCGCGTCCGTATCGACCGGCTCTATATAAATATCACATGACCTAACCCCTCAGGTGACCACCGTAAAAAAAAAAAAAACGGTGTAAAAAAAGCTATTTTTTGCCATCTTACGTCACAAAAAGTGTAATAGCAAGCGATCAAAAAGTCATATGCACCCCAAAATAGTGCCAATCAGTCATCTCATCCCGCAAAAAATTAGACCCTACTCAAGATAATCGCCCAAAAACTGAAAAAACTATGGCTCTCAGACTATGGAGACACTAAACAATTTTTTGGTTTTAAAAATGAAGTTATTGTATAAAACTTACATAAATAAAAAAAATTGTATACATATTAGGTATCGCTGCGTCCGTGACAACCTGCTCTATAAAATTACCACGTGATCTAACCTGTCAGATGAATGTTGTAAATAACAAAAAAAAAAACGTACCAAAAAAGCTATTTCTTGTTACCTTGCCGCACAAAAAGTGTAATATAGAGCAACCAAAAATCATATCTACCCTGAACTAGTACCAACAATACTGCCACCCTATTCCGTACTTTCTAAAATGGGGTCACTTTTTTGGAGTTTCTACTCTAGGGGTGCATCAGGGGGGCTTCAAATGGGACATGGTGTCAAAAAGCCAGTCCAGCAAAATCTGCCTTCCAAAAACCATGTGGCATTCCTTTCCTTCTGCGCCCTGCCGTGTGCCCGTACAGCGGTCTACAACCACATATGAGGTGTTTCTGTAAACTACAGAATCAGGGCCATAAATAATGAGTTTTTGTTTGGCTGTTAACCCTTGCTTTGTAACTGGAAAAAAAATATTAAAATGGAAAATCTGCCAAAAAAGTGAAATTTTGAAATTGTATCTCTATTTTCCATTAAATCTTGTGCAACACCTAAAGGGTTAACAAAGTTTGTAAAATCAGTTTTGAATACCTTGAGGGGTGTAGTTTCTTAGATGGGGTCACTTTTATGGAGTTTCTACTCTAGGGGTGCATCAGGGGGCTTCAAATGGGACATGGTGTCAAAAAAACTGTCCAGCAAAATCTGGCTTCCAAAAACCATACGGCGTACCTTTCACTCTACGCCCCGCTGTGTGGCCGTACAGTAGTTTACGGCCACATATGGGGTGTTTCTGTAAACGGCAGAGTCAGGGCAATAAAGATACAGTCTTGTTTGGCTGTTAACCCTTGCTTTGTTAGTGGAAAAAATAGGTTAAAATGGAAAATTAGGCAAAAAAATGAAATTCTCAAATTTCATCCCCATATGCCAATAACTCTTGTGCAACACCTAAAGGGTTAACGGAGTTTGTAAAATCAGTTTTGAATACCTTGAGGGGTGTAGTTTATAGAATGGGGTCATTTTTGGGCGGTTTCTATTATGTAAGCCTCGCAAAGTGACTTCAGAGCTGTAGTGGTCCCTAAAAATTGGGTTTTTGTAAATTTCTGAAAAATTTCAAGATTTGCTTCTAAACTTCTAAGCCTTGTAACATCCCCAAAAAATAAAATATCATTCCCAAAATAATTCAAACATGAAGTAGACATATGGGGAATGTTAAGTCATCACAATTTTTGGGGGTATTACTATGTATTACAGAAGTAGAGAAACTGAAACTTTGAAATTTGCAAATTTTTCCAAATTTTGGGTAAATTAGGTATTTTATTATGCAAAAAAAATTATTTTTTTGACTTTATTTTACCAGTGTCATGAAGTACAATATGTGACGGAAAAACAATCTCAGAATGGCCTGTATAAGTAAAAGCGTTTTAAAGTTATCAGCACTTAAAGTGACACTGGTCAGATTTGCAAAAAATGGCCTGGTCCTTAAGGTGAAAATGAGCCTGGTCCTTAAGGGGTTAAAAGGTGATCTCCCTGGCTGACCAGTGCTCAACCAGTCTCTACAACCTGTGAGTATGCTGGTTCAGATTCCCTAAGTTTGTTCCATGCATGAACTCTGTGTGTCTCCATTTAGTGAATGCCTCTGGAAACCTCGTCTCTGCTCTACAGTTGCACCATGTGTGGCCTCGGATCGGACCTTGGATACTTCAGTCTCATCCTTAGGTATTTGGTTTCACAGACTATTCTGTATGAACTTTAGCCTGGTCTGGCTTTTCTCTGATGTTTTCCCACAGAGGTTATTATTTGGACTACGTTATTTCTGTATGATTTCTGGCTTGGACTTTACTGCTGTGTTTTCAATAAATCCACGTTTGTTCAGATCTTTGCCTGGTTGCTTGGGGTTCTGCAGCATTACAAAAAGTTCATCAACTGGCATAGTTAAGAGGGCTAATATCGACTAGTTTTAGCCGTTTTAATTGCAGATGCTGACTCTGCGTCTGTGATTCCAGGACACCGCTACGCAAAAACAGTCCATCCCATGGACCACCAGGGACGGCGGAGCAATCCAAACAGGGCTAGCGACGCAGGCACAGCACAGGCACAACAGACAGCCCAGAACCACCAGCCACAGAAGAACCGGGCACACACCAGCAGATGAGCAAGGGTTAGCAAATGTTAACATAAATTAGTTATGCTTGCTTTGCAGAGTAGGTTCATGCGGAGTTAGTTCATAGATCGCAGAACTCACTCCTCGGGCTATTCACGTACTCCAAACCAGCGCAGCTCACAGATCTCCCAGGCGAGTAGCTCTCAAGCTGCCACCGGACGCCGCTACCAGCACATGAACACATGTGCTCTCCACGGCGTCTCCGGCAGCCGGGCTGAATCAGACCAGAGCAACGGAAAACAGAGCCAACGGAGCCAGGGGAGCTTAACAATCGCCAAACGAACCCCGCCGCCAGGACAGATAAATGCTGACACCGCCACTCAAAGTCCCACCATCGCGAGCTTCCATCCACCCTCCATCTCAACTAGGGCTCGTCATCCAACATCAGGCCGGGGGCAGGACACGAGGAATGCCGGCGGTCAACAGGTATGAGCGATCCGACACATGAGGCGAGGAGGTGGAAGAGGTGGGAGGGACCGCGGCACACCTACGTCCATCTTGTCATGCCGCCTACGCATCTGAGAGTGTTAAAAAACAGAAGCCTCATAAGCTCCTTCCACCAGCGGAGATCGGGGAAAGCACCCTGTTCTAAAAATGAGCCGCAGCCTGTACTAGGCTTCCAGGCTTATTATTAGTATATCTCAGTTCAGGCCACTAGGTGGCAGCACTAAACTATGATATAGTGATTTCTATACAGAATAATGGAGCAATTTCCATTATTCTGTATTAGTTGCAATCTGATGAAAAGTAATAAAAAAACTTAAAAAGTAAAATCACCCCACTTTCCTCAAAGTAAAAATAAACAAAAAAAAATAACATTATGGGCATCGTCACATGCGAAAACACTCATACTATTAAAATATTTTTAAAAAGTTAGCTCATATGGTGATGAATGTTTTCATCTTTATCGCCCAAGAAAATTGAATAATAAGAGATGAAGTCATACACATCCCAAAATGGTATTGTCAAAAAAGACAGATTTCCCTTAAAGGGGTTGTCCGGGTTCAGAGCTGAACCCGGACATACCCTTATTTTCACCCCGGCAGCCCTCCTGAGCCTAGCATCGGAGCATCTCATGCTCCGATGCGCTCCTGTGCCCTGCGCTAGATCGCGCAGGGCACGGGCTCTTGTGTTTACAATAACACACTGCCGGGCGGTAACTTCCGCCCAGCAGTGTGTTCGGTGACGTCACCGGCTCTGAGGGGCGGGCTTTAGCTCTGCCCTAGCCGTTTTACTGGCTAGGGCAGAGCCAAATCCCGCCCATCAGTGCCGGTGACGTCACCGGGCTGCCTGTCAGCCCCATAGAGAGCACGGTATGTCACCGGAACTCTGAAAAATGCCTTTGCCCTGCGCGATTTAGCGCAGGGCAAAGGAGAGCATCGGAGCATGAACTGCTCCGATGCTCATGTCAGGGGGGCTGCTGGGGTGAAAATGGAGGGCTGTCCAGGTTCAGCTCTGAACCTGGACAACCCCTTTAAATGAGAGCCCCACACATCTCCGTAGACATAACTATAAAAAAAAGGGGTTCTGTTAGGGTTGCCACCTATCCCAACAAAAAAATAATAGTCACACAAATTAAAAAGGTTGGTGTGTCTATTAAAGTTTTATTTAGCATCTGGTTTTCAAACTCACAGCCATCTACATTAAAGTCAAGAACCTTAACCACTATAGAGCTTCATGTTAACCTGCTGTAACTATATTATGGCTAAAACCTCAGTAGTAGTTTTCCACATATTATGCATTCATATATATCAGAGGTATGATTTTATATTTTTTTGTAATTACACATTTATTTTGTGCCATACATTTCTTTTCAATTACTAAAAAAATAAAAATTATACCTCTGCTGGTATAGGAATAGCTAATACATGAGAAACTACTATGACATTTTTCTGTCACAACTTAGCTTTGAGTTCAATAGTGCAGTGGTTAGGGTTCTTGCCTTTAATGTAGAAGGTTGTGAGTTCAAATCCCAGCAGGAACATTTTAGAAAGAGAGAGTAATTAGACTAAAATACAAAGGGTGTCCCCAAGCATGCTGACAATGCTTCATGGTCACAGCACTGATTCCATATATGGACCCATTCATATATGGAGTCAGAGCAGGGACTCCTAGACCAGGAAGAGTCCTGACTCTTCGGGATTCCCCACTGTTCAGCAATCTGGGACTAGACCTGAGTGGGCCCCCCCAAGAGCAGTGGAGCCTTGCACTTGCCGTGCTTTGCCTGGTAACAACGCACAAACACATGCAGCTACTCTATCAATAATATCCTACCCATGTTGCAACATTGTATGGCATATGTTGCTACAATTTTACTATCTGCTATGTTGAATACGAATAACCAACAAAAACTATATATCCAATAACCTTTATATTGTGGGAATATGACTTCCATTTATGAATGACTACACATTCTCTCCGGAGGACAAAATAGAAACATTATGTCTAGTGGTGATATTTGACTTATTTTAATATATTGTATTAATTGATTTGAACAGTAAGGGTCCTGCTGCTGCTACTAAATGGCTGCTACCATATTTAATTTTGTTTTAATAAATACATATTTTTTATATAGTGGTTTGAGCCAAGTGATTATAGATGGGGGTGTGCCTAATACAACTATAACATTATTAAACCCTGTCTGGTAGTGGGTCAGTCAGATAGTTGAGCCCACCCTTATCCATAGTCTGGTAATGGTCTTGTGTGAGGGCCATTTTTTGTAGGATGAGTTGTCATTTTCATTGGTACCATTTTGGGCACATATGACTTTTTGATTGCTCAATGTTATGCTTTTTTTAAGGCAAGGTGACCAAAAATGGCTGTTCAGGTGCAGTTTTAATTTGTTTTTACGGCATTTACCTGATGGTGTAGATCATGTGATTATTTTATAGAGTTGGTAAATAGCTTGATCAGGGAAAAGGGGCACTTTTTTAAATCATTTTTATAGATTTTTTTTTTTACTTTTAATTTTTGTCCCACTGGGGCTGTTCTGTCTTCTTACATGTCCACACAGTGTGCATTCTGACATTCAGCATAAACCATCCCTGTCTTCCAAATAAGAGGACTGTTCTTTGTAGTCTAACTTGTTTATTGGTCAACAGGATGTACTCTCTGCACGGTGCGCATGAGTGAGAGGTTGTATATGTGTGGTAAAACTACAAGAATACAAATAGCATGTATAAGTATTAAGTATAAGATAGCATGTACTATAACATTACATTAACAGTGAAAGCACATGATAAAATGGCTGCCTATACATAGGATTGTATACCTAGCTGACAGTCATAACACCCTGAGTAACAATTACAAACTAACTGAACAGCTCTGCATAACGCAATATCCCTGAAACAGAGATCTCTTACCAGATATGCTTTTGCAAGGATAGTGAAGTTTGAGAAGGAGACATGCATTGGACAGTTCTGTACTGTGTCCTGGAGGCTTCTCTTCCCCAGGATGCTTTGCAATAACCCACAGTGCAAAGCACTACCCACAATGCAGTAGTCTTGAAACAAGAATACAAAGTGTAATACAATTTAACATGGCTAGATAGTGCTAGATCACAGAAGTGATCTATAATCATTTTCAGTCAGCATTGACAGCGGCATCTAAGGGTTTAATCCACCAACAGGTGCTGGAAGATGCTGGGTTGAAGCATGTTCCTGCCATGATCCACAAGTTTTTCATGATTAGGATCCATTAACACGTCCGTTATGTATTTTGTATCCGCAAATTGTGGATCCACAATACACCGGGCCGGCACCCTTATAAAAATGCCTATTCTTGTCCGCTATTGCGGACAAGAATAGGACATATTCTATTTGTTTCAGTAGCCATGGACCGGAAGATCAGGGCCGCACACCGGAAATGCTGATGCAGACAGTACACTGTGTGCTGTCCGCATCTGTTCCGGCCCCATTGAAAATGAATGGGTCCGGATCCGTTCCGCAATGTTGTGGAACGGATCCGGACCCATTCTACGGACATGTGAATGGACCCTTAGTCTAACACATGGGTCAGGAATATCCAGCACTCCATCTGTGGTGAAACTACAATTCCCAACATGTACACTTGCTTGGCTGTCCTCGGGACTACCACATAAGTGAATGGAGCATGCTGGGAGTTTTAATCTCACCACATCTGGAGTGCCGTAGGTTGCTGACCCCTGGTCTAACACATGTTGCTAAATATCATATTCAGCATTGATAGGCACTTTACTTAGTGGCAATACATGTGGGGCATTTCTGTCCCATCCCTGCTATGCTACAACATTCACACTGATCTTTTATCCTCCAATTGGGGCTGATAATGATATATTTTGTATTTTGCCACTGCCTATTTTTGTACACATTATCTATGTTAGGTTTGGACTGGGGTTTATTGGGTTGATATTTGGCCTACATTTAGTCTACACAGCTGTATGTTTCACTGCTGCGCTATAGTCCAGGTCTTCTCTGGTGAGGAAGTACTTAGTGATATCTTGTCTCTGATTGTACTGTAAGTGACTATGTATTGTCTAGGGATGGATGAATGTGACGCTCATTAGCTTATTTTGCTTTTACCATGAATTGTACCGTCATGATGCTTTTTAATTGTGCCTGTGTTTGTTATAAAATCTAAAGCTTTCATGTATTTTTAAAATAACTTTTCTAAAACCTCTTTTCCTTTTCTCACACTGTACCCTTTGTTTCTGTGTGCACTGTTTTTGGTGTGATATAAACAGAGCCTCATTGGTGGTCCCAGCCTGTTCTTTAGGGTTTTTTTGCTGTGTAATTATAGCAAAAAATCTCAGCATGTGAATGCACCCTTATCTCTTGACCGCCGTTTGTCTTATTGTGGTGCCCCTGCTTGTAGCCTAGCAGATGCTCTGATAACATGTACTCTCCTTCAGCAGCCAGACTTCTTGCAGACATTCTTCAAATCTTAGAAGGGCCACCACAGCACATGAGATTTCCCAGATCCCTGAATATCTTAACATATATTCCATTGCAGCACGTCTAGGTTTATCTCACTTCCAGATCAGTGAAGTGGACACCTCCATAAACCATCACAGTGACCTGATGGCAACATTTCATGTCAACCTTGCAAGCAGGACACCTGCAAGTGGCTGACGCACTTGTCAGACTTACTACTAGACCCACCCCAACTTACACTTCATCTAAAGCAGGGATGCTCAACCTGCGGCCCTCCAGCTGTTGTAAAACTAAAATTCCCACCATGCCCTGCTGTAGGCTGATAGCTGTAGGCTGTCCGGGAATGATGTGAGTTGTAGTTTTGCAACAGCTGGAGGGCCGCTGGTTGAGCATGCCTGATCTAAAGGAACCATTTATACCTCTTGTTCCCCTATGATTAAAATTTCCAAATTCTCCTGGATGTACGCTAGTGCCTATATGTGTATGCATTAGTGATCTACACAATATTCTGGTTCTCTTCCAGTGCAACTACCAATGCCTTAGCGCATGTCACCTTTGACAACACAGTCTAAAGGCAGCTTACAACTGGAGAAATGTCTCATATCTTTGATGCTACTCCTTTAATCACTATAGAATACCTTATTAGCCCCTACTTTAGCTTTTGCAACCCTTAATGTAAAGGCTCAGCTCTATTGCACTCCACAATATTTTTGCATTAACCCCCATGTCTCCTAGCAATGACACTTTAAATTCTTTATCCAGCCCTGCAACTGGTACACAAATAATATTGTATCCAGGTAGAACATCACTTTCATTACATGATGGCTTAAAGCAAGTGTGTCACCAAAATATTATGGGGCAGTTAAAAGCAGATAGTAACACGTATCATTTTTTCTAAACTGTTTAATCTGTTTTTATTTTCTGATTGTTTTATTCTATTTACTGAACATGATTATGGGGGCGGCCATCTTGCCTAAGTTGTTCTTAACAGCATTTAGAAAGCATTAAAAAAAATGCTTTACGGCAGCCCCATGGGCCATAGACACAATGGTCAGGATGGGACCTCATTGACTTCTATGCAGAGGTCATTGTACAAGGAAAGAATGTGACAATCACCTATTGTGAATGGTTGATCTTCTCTTATCTGTCATTCTAATCCTGCCTGTAATTATATCGTCTCTGTGTATAGATAAGCAATAACTGCAGTAAAGGGATCTGTACAGACCAAGACGTGGCACCTATTATTTTTCTTATTGGCCAGTGTGAAAACTGAAGGATTTTATGGTTTTTGTTTAAATATACATAGTGACATGGAAAATTAGTGATTTTCTGGTTACACATTCCCTTTAAATGGGTATTCTAGTTATTATAGGTTATCACTTATCCACAGAATAGGTGATAACTATTAGGCCTCATGCACACGACCGTTGTGTGTTTTTCGGTCTGCAAATTGCGGATCCGCAAAACACGGATGGCGTCCGTGTGTGTTCCACAATTTGCGGAACGGCATGGACAGCCATTGATATAACTGCCTATTCTTGTCCGCAAAACGGACAAGAGTAGGACAGGTCATATTTTCTTTGCGGAAAATAACTTACTGCCAGCTGAAAGATAATCGCCCATGCAGTAATTATCCAATAGGAGGCTCATAACTATTTGCTTAGTTAAATCCAGGTGGCGACTCTTTTTTTTTTTTTGGACAGGCAGTGTATAATCTCCATATATGTTTTTATTATGTCTTTCCAAAGTATGCACAGTTTTTTTTACCCCAAGAAAGCAAACAAGTGGCTGAGCTTTAATTCACAAGATTTTTATTTCATGTTTTAAAACAGCTCTGTATACTTTTCATTAGAGACTTCTGAAACTTGTACTAATGATCAGATTCTGGTCTTCCTCCTCCTCAGCGAGGCTGCAGTCTATAGGAGAAAGAGAAAGGTTAAACTTGATTTTTAATGATGAACTATCATGAATAGGCAAACACTTGATACATTTGGCAGCCTGCGAGTGAGGGTAAAATCATAGGATATCTGTGACAGTGATGGAAGAGGTTAGACTTTTTATTCTATCTCATCCTATATTAATATTAACAACGATAAACAGGGAGAATGGAGCGTTCTATGCAGTAATATCCTGTATAGCTTATCACAAATGCAGAATGTTTTGCTAGTAATGCCAACTCATGGCTCACTATGCAATACAAATATAATTCTACTACCTATATAAGTAAATTAATCCTATTTACCTAAATTTTCATTTGCTCTAAAAAGACAGTCAAATATCACATATTTACCTCTATTATTATAGTATACCGATTCCAAGCACTGCCTTTAGTTTCTGAAGAAAAGTTATTCTCTGGAGGAAAAAAAACAATGTAATCAGCTAAGGGACATATAAGAGACATTCATAAATTATTGTTCATAAGAGACATTCATAAATGCCTACATAAAAACCTCCCTTCTTAAGAACCTTTGGTCATGGGCCTGTATTTATCATATAGTAGTATACATAGCTGTAGTGTAAAGGATGGGGGATGGACAGCGTATTAGCCAGAGTCACTGATTAGACAAGAGGAGTATTTTACACTACTTTAAACCTTTGTAGCCTATAATATTATGCAAAAAAAAACCTGCAATTACTGTTCATAGCTGTGTCCTAATGGATCAAACTTAACAAGTAGTTAAAGGGGTTGTCCCATGAATAACAGTCTACGGTTTTCAAATCTGCATTTAATTAGAAATTTAGTATAGCTACTGAGTTATTCAATTAACTCTATCTGTATAGCGCCACCTGCTGTTTGCTTTTTTCTAATTTCTCTGTCATGTTCACTGAGATGAAAGCACATGCTCAGTTTCATCCTTGAACTGCCACTCAGACATGCCCTCTGAGAAAGGCTTAAAATAACTCTACAGAACGACTAGAGAATGGGGAGATCTCTGGATCCATGTGAGGTACACGGCTGGTTCTAGCTTTGATAGAAAGAAGTTGTCACGTACTAGATTATGTATGATTTTCATTTTTTACATTAGCCAGGGGATAACGCCTTTAAGCAGTCACAATGTAGGAGCCCATTTCACTTGAATATGAACACTGGCAATGGTGAAGAGTGGCATTGTTCCTTGAAGAAACGCAGACCCTTTTTCTAAGGCTACTTTCACATCTGTCATAGGATCTCAATAGAGGGGGTAAACACTTCTGTTTTGTCCCCATTCATTGTCAATGGGGACAAAACGTAACGAAACAGAATGCACCAGAATGCATTCCTTTCCGCTTGGTTGGCTCCCCATCGTGGACAGAATAACGCTGACCGCGATGTGGCGCGGAGCAAGACGGATCCTTCATGACTCACAATGTAAGTCAATGGGGACGGATCCGTTTTCTCGGACACAATAGAAAACAGATCCGTCCCCCATTGACTTTCAACGGTGCTCATGACGGATCCATCTTGGCTATGTTAAAGATAATACAACCGGATCCGTTCATAATGGATGCAGCCGGTTGTATTATCATGACGGAAGCGTTTTTTTTGCTGCAAAAACAGCAAAAACATTGGTGTGAAAGTAGCCTAATCTGTTAATTATTTTTGTTTAAAACCTCAACTTTATTTTGCTTTAAAGTGTAACTGTAGTTTTAGTTTATTTTAATATAGTGTAGGGACAGGGATGTTAAACAATTTTGTAATATACTTAAGGGAAATATTTTTCTTATTTACTAGAAAACTGCATCTAAAGAGCCTCCTTACTAATAATCCAACTGAGCATTGCTAAGGAGAGTCTGTCTTTACCATCTATTGAGCACTGAAGTGAACTATGTGCACATACAGAGCCTGGCTTCTCAGCCTGCCTCTTGTCTCACTACCCAGGTCCCTGCCACACTATATGTGCCCTGTCTCTGCCTATGCAACTTGCTTCCAACACTGACCGCTGGTAGCTCTGTACATGTCACTCTTCCCTGTACTTTTCCCTTAGTTCCTGAGCACAGGGAAGAGAGTGAAGAACATTTGTGAGGTTATCTCACAAGCTCTTTTAACCTGCAAAGTACAAGCAAACACAGAGAGGCAGTGAAATGTAATAAACCTCACATGCCTTATGAGCCCACCAGCTTCTATCCTCCATTCCTGGAGTGCGAGCGCACCAGCTCTGTACCTCAAATTTTTAGTTCTATATGGTATACCTCTGCCAACCAGGACACAAATTTGTCTTCCCATTCCCCTAGCAGTCAATGTGTCCAATGTCCAATGTGATGCTGCGTCAATGTGTAAACGTCTCTGCTTGTCAGAGAATGAGAATGCCATTGCACTTGCTCATCACCTCCTCTGATAAGCAGAGAAAATGCTGCAGGATCTCAGCCTATTCACTATAGGTGAAGCAGAGAGCTGGGAATCGGCACATGCTTATCCAGCTCAAAACATTTAGTGAAGGGGGCGACTAGAAAAGTACGTGGTGCTCTAATATGTTTAAGGCTGTAGAACTAGAGAAACTTTTTTAATGGGTTTAAATTCAAAATATGGTTATATAAATATGGCTATAATGTCTTCCTTTACTTGAGTACAAAATTTCGTTTTTCGAGTAAACTAACTCACTGTTCAAGAAACAGAACAGTAACAAAAAGCTTACTTCTCTGGCAAAGCAAGCTTCATGATCTTCTTCGGCACAGCATTTCTCTCTCACTTTTGTAAATTCACCAACACACTTCATCGTTTCTTCTTCTGACAGAGCAGGCTTGACTTTAAACAAATGAATAAGCAATCTGTAATTTAATTATAAAGTGATACATTAATAAATGCAACCAGCTAAAAATAATTGCAAACAGTTATATAGCATTGCTGTTGGCTAAAGTATGGGTCACTTCTTTGCAGTTACAGCACCATGGCCCATCATATATGGCACATTGACTCTTCTAGTTAAAGATAATTTTCTATTATAATAAAATATATGATATGAAGTCCAGCAGCTCTGTTTAAATCTTAACTTCCTAGATAGGTAGTTATTAGGGTATTTGGGAACTATGGGGTACTTTCACACTAGCGTTAAAGTTTTCCGGTATTGAATTCCATCATAGGGGCTCAATAAAAACCCTTCAGTTTTGTCCCAATGCATTCTGAATGGAAAGCATTCCATTCAGTATGCATCAGGATGTCTTCAGTTCAGTCCCTTCTCCGGCCAAAATTCCGGAACACTTTCCATTGAAATGTATTAAAGGGATTCTGTCACCAAGTTTTAGGCTATAGAGATACGGACATGCACGGCTAGATCGCCGCTAGCATGCCCGCAATATACCGGTCCTATAGGGCTGTGTGCTTTTATTTTCTTTAAAAAAGGATTTTTGAGATATGTAAATTAGCCTTGTAAGGTGCCCAAGGGGCTGTACGAACCTTCCTGGTGCCCAGCCACGCCTGCCTGTGAAGGAGCCCAGCACCGCCTATGTCCTCCGAATCTCCTCCTTTCGTCACCGATAGATTGCCTTAATCTCGCGATGCACGAGCTCGCGCATGCGCAGTGCCGGTATAGTGTTCCTTCCCTGTGCTGGCATCAGCATCAGAGAAGGAACTGTGCATGCGCGTCCGTATCTCTATATAGCCTAAAACTTGGTGGCAGAATCCCTTTAAGGCCAAGTGTTCCGGAAAAATTGATCAGGTTTCCCGGTCTGCACATGCGCAGACCTTTAAAAATATGAAAATAAATAAATGCTGGATCCATTTTTCCGGATGACACCGGAGAAATGGATCCGGTATTTCAATGCATTTGTCAGACGTATCCGCATCCGGAAACAAATGCTATCCATTTGCACACAGATTTCCGGATCCGGCAGGCAGTTCTGGCAACGGAACTGCCTGCCGGAATCCTCTAACGCTAGTGTGAAAGTACTCTAAAGTAATAATGGCATTGGTTTGAGCCAGAATTTGATTTCTTAGAACTTACGTAAGTCTTTTGTTTTTCTTCTCATCTTCTGTCCCTTTACAGATATCAGCATCAACCTGTAGGGCATTTTCATCAAACGGTGGTGGTTTGTAGGAAGGGTCAGTTTCAAGTTCTGTAAAGCATTGTCTTCTGTTCCAATAAGATTCAGTACAACACCGACGAACCTGGTCATTTACGAATGTATGTTCTTGTTTTTCGCACATTTTTCCCAATAACCTATCCAGCTGGTAATAGATTAAATAAATATATTTTAATTGACGAGCAACTGTTACTATACTCAGTATTATTACAGCACTATGTATGAAGTCTGTAAGGAAGTGCACAGAGACTGTATGACTCCCTGACACAGAGTAGTATGGCACCCAAGAGCTTCTGTATAAGCTGCACTAGGCACTGTATGTTTGGACATATTCGCCCCCAGAAGTAGTGCTGCTAGCAGAGAATCCCTCCCTGATAAAACATGCCATGATTTATTTTCAGTCAGATTCATAAGTCGGCAGACATCCCATGGACCTCTTTTCCTGCCATATTACAGGTCTGTAAAAAACCAAGGAGTAATGCAACTAAGTTTCAATAAAACATTTCTTTCTTTATAAAAATAGCAAAGAGTTATCTCACAGGAAAAGAGAACTGTCTCACTAGTTCCACCTTATGTAAGTGGCTTCCTATAAGACAAAATCTGACTTTTTAACAAGCCTTGAAACATGACAAGGGAAAATAGCCAAGACAATATCCATCTTCAGACAGCTATTTTGAGGTTTTTACCCCTCATCAGTATAGAGTAGAATTCTGCCTGGATGAGTGCAATGCCTTGAACGCAGCTTAGGTAGGGTAATTGCGCTCCTTAGGCCCTTAAAGGGGTACTTCAGTTTGTTTAAACTGATGATCTATCCTCTCAATAGATCATCAGCATCTGATCGGCGGGGATCTGACACCCAGGACCCCTGCCGATCATCTGTTTGAGAAGGCAGTGGCGCTCCAGGAGCGCCGCGGCTTTCTCACTGTTTACCGCAGGCCAATTGACGTCACGACTAGTATTACTGGCCTGGGCGCGGCTAAGTTCTGTTCACTTGAATGGAGCTTAGCCACGCCCAGACAATTGATACTAGTTGTGACATCACTGGGCCTGCGGTAAACAGTCAGTAAACAGTCAGAAGGCCGCTGCGCTCCTGGAGCGCCGCTGCCTTCTCAAACAGCTGATCGGCGGGGGTCCCGGGTGTCGGACCCCTGCCGATCAGATGCTGATGATCTGCAGAACCCATTTTTCACCTTAAAGGGGTTCTGCAGTTTTTTAAACTTGATAGATCATCAGCATCTGATCGGAGGGGGGTCCCGGGTGTCAGCTGTTTGAGAAGGCAGCGGAGCTGGCAGTAGTGCCGCAGCCTTCTCGCTGTTTACTGCTGGCCCAGTGATGTCACGACTAGTATCATTGGCCTGGGCGGGGATAAGCTCCATTCAAATGAACAGAGCTTAGCCCCGCCCAGGCCATTGATACTAGTCGTGACGTCACTTGGCCTGCGGTACACAGAGAAAAGGCAGCGGAGCTACTGCCAGTGCCGCTGCCTTCTCAAACAGCTGATCGGCGAGGATCCCGGGTGTCAGACCCCCAACAATCAGATGCTGATGATCTATCCAGAGAATAGCTCATCAGTTAAAAAAACTGCAGAACCCCTTTAAGGACCAAGCTAAATTTTGGAAATTTATGTGGTAATCATTTTGGAACACTTTTACTTATCCAAGCCATTCTGAGACCGTTTTCTTGTGATGGTGGCAAATTTTTGTCAGTATAAATCACCTTTAATTTTTTTTTAAAATCTTAAATTTACTGAAAATTTTATAATTTTTCAAAATTTTAATTTCTTTACTTTTGTCAGAAAGTGATACCTCACAAAATAATTATTACTTTACATTCTCCATATGTCTACTTTATTTTTTCATCATTTTGTACATTTATTTTATGTCATTTAATTTTTTAAAGACATTAGAAGGCTTAGAATGTTAGAAGCAATTCTTAACATTTTAAAGAAAATTTCCAAAACCCACTTTTTAAGGACCAGTTCAGTTATGAAGTCACTTTGTGGGGCTCACATAGTAGAAACCACCAATAAATTACCCCATTTTAGAAACTACACCCCTCAAGTTATTTAAAGCCAATTTTACAAGTTTTGTTAACCCTTTAGATGCTCCACAAGAAATAAAGGAAAATGGAGATGAAATTTCACTTTTTTGGTAGATTTTCTATTTTCATTCATTTTTCCTGTAACACATCAAGGGTTAACAGCCAAACAAAACTCAATATCTATTACGCTGATTCTGCAGTTTACAGAAACTCCCCACATGTGGTCGTAAACTGCTGTATGGGCGCACAGCAGGGCTCAGAAGGAAAGGAGTGCCATATGGTTTTTGGAGGGCAGATTTTGCTGGACTGGATTTTAGGCACCATGTCACATTTGAAGAACCCCTAATGCACCCTACAGGAGAAACTCCCAAAAAATGACATTTTGGAAACCATGGCACATGACAGTTTTATTGGTACTATTTTGGGATACATATGATTTTTGATTGCTCAATATTATGCTTTTTGTGAGGCAAGGTAACCAAAAAATAGCAGTTCTGACACAGTTTTTAGTTTCTGATCACGTTAGGTTAGATTATGTGCTATTTTTATAGAGCAGGTTGTTACAGGAGCGATGATACCAAATATGACTACTTTTATTAATAAAGCATTTTAAAAAAAAAATATGTTTTTGTGTCTCCATTTTCTGAAAGCCATTTATTTTTTGGGCAATTGTCTCATTTAGGGGCTCATTTTTTGCAGGATGAGGTGACGGTTTGATTGGTACTATTTTGGTCTGTATTGGACTTTTAGATCGCTTGGTATTACACATTTTGTGAGGTAAGTTGACACAGTTGTGGCACAGTTTTTATCAATTTTTTTTATGACATTCACCTTAGGGGAAGATCATGTGATATTTTATGGAGCAGCTCATTACGGATGCGGTGATATATAATATGTCTATTTTTTTAAAATTTATTTTGGTTTTCCACAATAAAAGCAAAGTCTTTATGAAGGGCTAAGATGTTATAGCCCGAAACGCGTCACAGCAAAGTGTCCTATTTGATGTCAGATTTAATGGAAGTCGAATAAAGCATTTTTATTAAGAAGAGCTGGAATCCAAGGTTTTTTCATATACTGCAATACACTGCTTCTGTTAACCCCTTCCATACAGTGGCCCCTATGGTGCTGGCACCGATGTTGGCTGTAGCAGCAGAGTGTCAGCTGTATATTACAACTGACACTCTCTGCTACTGCTCGGCCATCCTGAAGATGATTGGGGGGTCAGTGGCAGGGGCCTGCTCGGCCATCCTGAACATTATTGGGGGCCTGATCATGCACGGGCCACATTGGGGGCAGAGGAGGGGCATAATATATACATTATACAAGGTTCTAATCCCCACAGTCACGAACTGTGGTGATCAGAACCTGAAATCAGCATTACTATGCTCTGATTGGCTAGTCTGTACAGATTAGCCAGAGCAAACACTGGCCCTGGACCACCCTCATTGATTGGTTAGCTGAGATCTCTGGCTGTGTGTAACAGCCGGGGTCTCAGCGCTGTCACCATGTCTGTAGACATGGTGACAGTTCAATGCCATGACAAATATACTCTTAATGGAGCACTAAGTAGCAGTGGTCCATGACGAGTATATACGTCATATAGCGTTAAGGGCTTAAAGAGGTATCTTCCAGGGAAAGTGGCATCACACCTTCTGGAAGTTCAACTTTTTGGCAAGCCTTGGAACATGACAAGGGAAAATAGCCAGGCCAAATATACATCCATAGACAGCTGTTTAGGGTTGCTTGCCCCTGATCAGTAAGGAATAGAACTCTGGATGGCTGAGTGTGATGCCTTGAAGGGATGTTAGGCAGGTTGTTGGCTCTCCTTAAAGAGACCAGATTTATAATAAGATAACTTTGCATCATTGTTATTCTGCTCTGTGTGAATTTACACAGTGTCAATGTGGAGGGGACACCTAAGATTATAGGTACAAGACGTCAAGCTGATTGTCTTTGTACATTCTTTTGTCAGTGCTACGCTGATTTAGGATAATTATTTGCTTTGAACGTTTTTTTCATTCTGAACTGCCCTGATTCATAAACAAACCATGAAGTAGAAAGCGTCAGTAGCCAATTTGGGAGATGAGTTTAAGAATTAGTAGAAACCAGCAAACCTTTTCTTCTGCACAAGCATATCTCTGGCTCTCGGGAAGTGCACAACATTTGCCAGCAATTTCTGTCATTTTACTAGTGATTTCAAGCATGGTCGCTTCTGACACCTGTGGCATGCTTTTCATATATTTTATTAGTAGACTGTTGAGAACAAAAAATATTTATTAGATCTATCTATTAAGTGATTTTCAATTGTTGGATAATCTCTTATTCCCATGTTAAAATATCAATTTTAGAATCATATAATACTATTCAGCACTGTGAGAAGGTTATTGTCCTCATGTAACTTAGGCTACTTTCACACTAGCGTTCATAGGTCCGTTCGTGAGCTCCGTTTGAAGGAGCTCACGAGCGGACCCGAACGCCTCCGTCCAGCCCTGATGCAGTCTGAATGGAGCGGATCCGCTCAGACTGCATCAGTCTGGCGGGGTTCAGCCTCCGCTCCGCTCGCCTCCGCACGGACAGGCGGACAGCTGAACGCTGCTTGCAGCGTTCAGCTGTCCGCCTGGCCGTGCGGAGGCGAGCGGATCCGTTCAGACTTACAATGTAAGTCAATGGGAACGGATCCGCTTGAAGATGTCACCATATGGCTCAATCTTCAAGCGGATCCGTCCCCCATTGACTTTACATTGAAAGTCTGAACGGATCCGCTCAGGCTACTTTCACACTTAGATTTTTTTCTAAGTTATTAATGCAGACGGATCCGTACTGAACGGAGCCTCCGTCTGCATTAATATGATCGGATCTGTTCAGAACGGATCCGATCGAACGCTAGTGTGAAAGTAGCCTTACATTGCTATCTACCTGGCTTCTTTCTCTCTATTTTAATCAAAATGGCTGCTCTGATGGCTCCACCCCAACCCAGCCTGTTTATCATTTGAACCTCTGTCATATAACAGTGGCTTTGATTGGTCAAACCCCTACATTGAACTCATCCTCTAAGATACATAGCCTAGCAAACCATTAGAAATGGTTAAAAGTGCTAAATGGATATAATTTCATTGAAAACTTATAAATATAATTGTAAATCTGTTCTGTAGGATACTAATTATCAAGCTAAAATTAATACATATAATACCTATTACTATTATCTCCTCTACTATTATCCTTTTAATGGATCTGCATGTTCTGTCATGTTCTGTGCCTTACATTTTCTGACCACCACCCCACCATAGTCAAGGTATTCACAGAATTGCTCTGCAATACATACTGTATTTGATATTTATAAGATCCAAGCTTTTCAAAAGCTTCACATTTTTGCTTTGCTAGATCGTGGGCTGCTTTGATTCCAGCTTCCAGTAGTTGAGGCTGCAAAATAATAAAGCCATTAAATAGTGGTAAATAAAAATGTGCACAATATGACTGTCAGGTAATTGCCTAGGTAAGGTGCCATACCGCAGACTTGAGACACTCCACGGGATTTGACTCTGCACAGCACTTGGTCAGCACACCCTTATAGCCTGTTTTTACTCTCAGAATGGTTAGGAAAGATAAGTCTTGATGCCTTATTGCAAACGCAAAAAGAAACCTACAACAGCACAAATATTATAACAATAATAGTTGCTTTAAATTATATATGTACCGTATGTATTTTATATAGTTATATTCTGCAGCGCTATATACCGTATATATATATATATATATATATATATAGATAGATAAGTAAATAGACAGTTATCTGTAGATAAATATGATAGATCAATAGATAGATATGAGATAGATATAGTTGATAAATATCTAGAAAGATCGGTATATAGAAAGGTATCTGTAGATAAATATGATAGATATATGATAGATAGATAGATAGATAGATAGATATAATAGGTAGATAGATATAGATATCTATATAGATAGGTATATAGAGGGGTATCTGGAGATAAATATGAAAGATAAATGTAAATAGATAGATAGAATGCAAGTTGCTGTTGGCCTAGATTATGCATATACATTTCTAAATGTAAATATATGGATATTTACCTGGCTAAGAAATCGTCTTCTTTATCTGCAAACTGTTTGCACGCCTCTTCACTTATGAACTCGTTTATGTCTTTAGGCACACCTTCTGGGGGCGGGTCATTAGGTAAGGAATATATACAGGCTGTGCGATCCAATATAGGCTTTTCACAGCAAGCTTTCAGGTTGGATGATATTTTCTCTTGATTGGCACATATATGTTGGTTGAGTTCCAGCTGCCAGATAAATACATACAATATTATTAATAATTTTTAATGGTATATAGCTATACCTATACTTACATACACTTACAATGGAATCTGGCCTGGAAGGATTTGCTCAGGGTATGCTTGGAAGTTTAGAATGTGTGCTACAGATTCCATGTACATAGGTATACTGGGCTTGCAGGAAGTGCCTTACTCACTCTTAACAGGGCATAGTTTAATTAAAGCCAAAGTTTACATGTTTTTTGAGAGGTTTCTGTGCTTGTGTTCTGATGAAAGCACTGCTCTGTTGCACCTGAAGCGTAGTATTATCATAGCAGACAATCAGAACCCAGCTACATAAGAAAATGTAGGAAGAACTTTGACTGGTTGACCTGAGGCCACCACCTGTATGATAACACTAAACTGGCAGAGCTCAGGTGGAGGAAGTATGTGGGATTTGAGGACAGGAGCTTTATCCACAGAAAGGTAACTTGTAATGTAAGAATGATAACTTTGCACAGGAATAAGATACCTAAAGGTCTCCAGTCTGTAGATACTGATGACCTATCCTTAGTATAGGCCATCAATATCATATCGGTGGGAGTCTGACAACTAGCACCCTCTTGGTCAGCTGTCCTCTGTAGGAAACAAAGTAGTGGACGTTGCTGGAAGCAGAAAGCTCTCTCCACCTTGCAGCAGACGGGCCATCATACTGCATTTCAGCTTCTATTCAACCGAAGGGGAGCTAACCTGCTTCTGCCATTGTCCACTGTTTTGTTTCTCATGCTGGCACCGATTGAGAAGAGCTGGGGGTTAGACCCCCACCAATCTGATATTGATGACTTATCCTAAGAATAGCTCATACCCTTTTAAAGCTGTACAAAGACTGTAACATACTGTCCTGTGTGTAGTTGCATAACAGACATTTGTGATCACATACTGCACCTCTGTGATTTGATTGTACGGTATATGGCATATGGAATGCTCCATTATTACAGGGATTGTCCCCTAACAACAACAGATGTGTATGGGATGAGCAATCGCTCTGACAATCGCTCATCTCCATACAGCAGAGATGATTGCTACATGTAAATTTAGCTTTCATCTTCTGTAACAAGCAGGCAACAAATCATTTGTTCCCGATAATATCCCTTATATCCATATATATATCTCGTATACTATCTCAGAAAGCCCATTCATGAACAGAAACCTGCTTTATGGTGCACAGTGGTTAGATCATTTTTACATGTCCTATTCTATTGATGATAGATGTGTAGTATAAATCAGTACTACTGCCTACTCAAATATCCTATTTTACTGAAGCTACGGTAGCTTTAATTTATAGTAGACTTTAGTACTATTGCTTACTGATATACCCTATACCAGGGGTAGGCAACCTCCGGCTCCCAGCTGTTGTGAAACTACAACTCCCAGTATGCATACTTGCTCTGCTCTTCTAAGAACTCTCATATAAATGAATGGAGCATGCTGGGAATTGTAGTTTCACAACAGCTGAGAGCCGGAGGTTGCCTACCCCTGCCCTATATCCTATTCTATGGATGCTAGATTGAATGTGTAGCGTAGTTTACTAATACTGCCTAGTGACTCCATCAGTGTATACCACATAGATATGTCTATTTCTACATGCAGCAGTTGTCATACCCTTTCAACCATGCATTCGACCACATTGCCTTTACAGCAGTCCTTAGCGGAATGCACAGATTCAACAGCGAGTTTATGCGCTTCCTCATAACAAATGCCACCGTATCTCTGGGCAAGTTTAGCTAGTTTTCTGAAGTGGAGAAAAACAAATCAGGGAATAAGAACAGGTCAGTGATTTATTGATGTAGTTCAAAACATGAAAATCTTTAATAAGATACAAAAATAATTTTAATTAAAAATAATTTTGGATGTCATTTACCATACTCAAATACTCCTATATTAGGCCTATTTCAGGCGCAGATGAGGCCCAACGCTTAGTTGCACAGCTATGTGCAATTTTGCCCCACTCACATCAAGTCTAAAATTGTGGGCTGGGCTGGGCTGGGCCAGCAGGCCTGTCTCATTCATTATTTTCTACGCCTGTTTTAGGCGTAGAAAATGGTCTAAATGTAAGATATCTCAGAAGCTGTCTTACATTTAGAACTGGTGTTGGATGAGCTGAATTTATGGAGAGGCCGGCGTCTCGCCATAACTTCAACAGATCCACCACCAGCACAGGGCTTTATTAAGACCAGTGTCTAAAAAACGCCGGTCTTAATAAATGTGCCCCTTTGTGTCTACATCTTCATCATATGCCAACCTATATGTCTCCATAGGAACAGACAGCTAAAAAAAAGCCTTATACAGTCTGATCTGTCCCCGAGGGGACAGGTGGAAGTCAAGCAGTTCTATTGTCACAGACATATGATGTGAGTCACATGATGTCTTATCTGTGCAATTAGAGAAGTATTTTTTCCCCCCCGTATTAGATGCAAACTTTTGTTCTTTTTTGTCAAGGAGTGTTAATGGTCTAGTCATGGTATTGGTTAATTCACGTGAGGGAGCTTTGTTCAAGAAATTTCTCCAACTGTCCTACTAATCCTAATGGGGCTCGCAGGAATCTATATGCTTAGTGCGAAAACAACCCCTCTTCAGACTTATTTTCAGTTGAGATAAATCTGCCAAGTATGAATGTAGCCGCCATGTAGCAGGTGCATTGAGCCACATCTGAGTCAAGGAATTCTTCTGGGATGCTGCATCACTCAATAACAGAAACTGGTGTACAGTAAGTTATATCTGAAATACTTTCACACTCGCGTTTTGGTTTCCTTTTGCGAGATCCGTTCAGGGCTCACACAAGCGGTCCAAAATGGATCCGTTTTGCCCTAATGCATTCTGAATGGAAAAAGGATCCGCTCAGAATGCATCAGTTTGCCTCCGTTCCGGCTCCAATTTCGCTCTGGAGGCGGACACCAGACACCAGCAGCGTTTTGAGGTCCGTCTGACGAAACTGAGCCGGATCCGTTCTGACACACAATGTAAGTCAATGGGGATGGATCCGTTTTCAATGACACAATCTGGCACAATAGAAAACTGATCCGTCCTCCATTGACTTTCATGTTATGTTAAAGATAATGCAAACGGATCCGTTCTGAACGGATGCAGACGTTTGTATTATCTGAACGGATCCGTCTGTGCATAACCATGACGGATCCGCACCAAACGCGAGTGTGAAAGTAGCCTAACTTAGACGCATCTCCGGCGCACAGAGATCAAGACTGGCATATGTGAACGCCAATCTTGATAAATGTCCCTCATTGTGTCTAAGATCCATGTGACTGCTATCAAGCATATCTCAAAATACTGTTAACAGCAGCTCAAGCAAAATGGCCGGCCTCCATAATCATGTGCAGTATATTAAAAAAAAAAGAATCTTGTATCAGAAAATAAAACAGATAAGTGCTACATTTCATTTCTATATGAACGAATAAATGCAAATGAGTAACTATTCAGCAACTTACATGTTCAAAAAGACCTCTGGGAAATGATCAATAATATGGCAAGTGTGCTTCTGCATGCCTTCCAAATAAAGTATGTTTTTAAGGATTTCAGTGAACTGGAAGAAAAGGTTAATAAGAGTAAGTAGAAATATAGATTACAAAAGTCATATGCACAGAGCAGTATTAATGAAATAATAGTTATTTTCTTTCTACAGTTTATGCATATTTGACCTTAAGAAATGAGGCACCATACCTTAGTCTCAAAACATGTCACCTTATTTTCTTCTGCACAGCATTCAATGACAATAGTGTGATATTGACGAGCAAATGTCAAAACCGATAAGGGGAAGAGCTGTGAGTGCCTCCTTGCAATATGATAAACGTAGCTGAAAATGCACAAACCATACAGTGAGAATAGCGAGGGAAAGTTTTAGAAAGCGTCACCACCGTATACTGCTGATTATGTAACCTCCTGACATATTTTCATTTACTAATCATTTTTTGGATCTTCTTGCTGTCAATAGATGGTGGACATGAACATAATCAAGCCATAGGATGTAAACAAGCTGTGTTTCCATTCACTGATAGCAAGCTTTGGTCTTGAAAACTGAGGAATTCAAATAAAAAGCATATTGCAAAGCTTCATAACGTTTTATTCTACAATGAATAAGATATCCTTATCTAAAACTGTGAGACCCCTTTAACCCTTTCCTGATGTGTAAATTATCCGCTTTTGCGTTTTAGTTTTTCGCTCCCTGTGATCCCATAGCCATAACTTTTTTATTTTTCCATTCACATAGCCCTTGTTTTTTGCAGGAGAAGTTGTACTTTCTAATGCCACCATTTAATATTACATAAGATGTAGTGGGAAACGGGAAAAAATTCCAAATGGGGTAGAATTTGAAAAACAACTGCAATTCCGCAAGTTTTACGTTTTTTGCTTTTTTGTTTTTACAGCGTTCACTATGCCATAAAACTGACTTATGATCTTTATTCTCCAGGTCAGTATGAATATATATAGTTTTTCTTGCATTTTAATACTGAAAAAATATATAAACTTTGAGATTTAGTTTTTCTTTTCATCGCCGTATTCTGACCCCCATAACTTTTTTAGATTTATGGAGATGGATGCAGGTTCATTTTTTTGCGGACCGATCTGTAGTTTTTGGTAATACTATTTTGTGGTGTGCATGACTTTTTGATGAAAAAAAAAAAGCAAATCAGCAATTTTTTTTCCATTACGCCATTCACTGTGTGGGCTAACTTTTTAATATGTTAATAGTATGGGTGTTTTCGCATGCAGCGATGCCCATAATATTATTTTTCAAAAGTTTAATTTTTTCATATTTTTCCAATTTTTTTTCCTTTTTCTAACTTTTTTTTATGTTCCCAAGGGGACCACAACTTGCAATCATGAGATTGCAACTTGTACAGAATAATGAAAAATAGTCCGTTATTCTGTACAGAAATTGCTATATGCGAGTCCAGTGCTGCCACCTGCTGGCCTGAACTAGGATATATTAATAATGAGTCTAGTCTAGTACAGGTTCTGGCTCATTATTACAACAGGGAGCTTTCCCCGATTGCCGCCAAGGAAAGTGCGCCTGAACTTGGTCAGACCATGGCATCTGAGGAGTTAAATGTCCACGGTAGTTAGCCGCGGGTGTCTGCTGTATGAAACAGCAGGTACATAGTTGCTATGAGTGCCATCTTTAAAGACCCAACATCCGACGCACATGTAGAAAGGATGTTGGGAAGGGGTTAAAGGGGTTTTTCTTTTTTTTACTGATTATCTATTTTCTGGTTAGATCATCAGTATGTGATTGGTGGGGTTCCAACACCAGGGACCCCCATGATTAGCTGTTTGAAAAGGCACCATCACTTGCAGTAGCGCTGCTGCCGTCTGGCAGTTTTGCCTGGGCCATGTGACGTCATGTTTATCAGTAATATGGCTTAGGTGCAGCTCAGCCCCATTGGAGTGAATGGGGCTGAGCTGCTATACCAAGCACAGCCACTATACAGTGTATTGCACTGTGCTTCGTGAGCTGAGGGAAGGACCATAGCTACTACTAGGTGCCTTCTCAAACAGCTGATTGGTGGTGGTCCTGGGTGTCGGACCTCCACCGATCATTAAAAATACTCACAGACAAGCCCTTTAAATTGACAGGTTCTAGACTGATTTCCTAGCATTGTTTACATGTTAAAAAGGTTGTTTTACCAAAACTAAAACCTTAATAACAGGGAGATGGATGGGTGACAAAAGAAAAATCAGCACTAACTTTTTAAAAGTCCTGCCCTTCCCATTCAGGTCACTTTGTGCAGCCAAACACTGGCCTCAACAGCATATCATTGCTGGGCTTCTGGTCATACAATCAATATGTACAAATGATGTATACATGGAAACCACTAAGTAGTATAAATGAGTATGTTACAGACTTTGCATTAGTGACCAGAAGTTTCAAATTACCGTACATGTCTGCATATATTACACAAGTCAGGTCTGCCGTTATCAAATATAACTTGGTTACTATACAGTATATCAAGTATTGCGCCAATAGGTATACCAGGTAACAACATTACCTAAAAATGACACGAGGAAGTGAAAAAGATATGTATTAACTCTTACTAGTGATAAGCGTGCTTAGGGTTTTCTTTCAGATCTTTACAGACAAAATCAACTTCTGGTTTCTTATAGATCTCCACTTCAATGTCTCTATTATCATGGAAGCACTTCTCTCTCTCTGGCTCTTGCATGGCACAACACTTAGTAGTCCAGGGATATTCTTCTTCTATATGCTCATGTTTACAAACCGTATCATGGAATAATGCAATCTGCAAATGCACAAAAAACATAGCTTTACAATGGGATATGTATTTGGCTTCGAGGTGGTGTAACTCCTGAAGACAACATATTGGACTAGAGGAATACGTTGATAGGAAAATATTTTGCATCAGACATAGGGAGGTCCACTTGTCTGTGCCAGGAAAGGTTATTTCATTGGCGTTCATCATCATTTTGCACAATGCATAGAAGTCTACTTTGGATCCACACACGGTTATAATCTGTAAAGTGGGGCTGTCAATTGAATAGTTAAGCTATGACGTTATGACTAGCAGATGTTCTTACCAGTGGTTTCTTGCATTCTGCGTCCTCTTCATGATCAACACAATGTAGAGATATTTTTCTGAACTCCTCCACAATTTTCAGCAGTTGTTCAAGTGCACATTTCTGCATGTTCTGAGCGAGCATAGCCAGCACTCTGCAAAATTGCAGTATGTTATTAAAGGTGCTCATTAGAGATGAGCGAATTTCATATTTTGAAATTCGTTCGTGTTTCGTTTACTGGTAAAAGGTGAATTGCGTTATGGATTCCGTTACCACAGACCAGAACACAATTCTACGACGGAATGCTTTTAGAGGCATTCCGTTATTCATTCCGTCATAATAGAAGTCTATGGGCTGCAAAACTGATCCATCCCGTTTCCGTTATGCAGGGGAGTCCTCTCCTGCATAACAGAAACGGGCCAGATCCATTTTGCAGCCCATAGACTTCTCTAAAGGCATTCCGTCATAGAATTGCGTTGTGGTCCATGGTAACGGAATCCATAACGCAATTCACCTTTTACCAGTAAACGAAGCATGAACGAATTTCATAACCTGAAATTCGCTAATCTCTAGTGTTCATTATGGCAGCTCAATAAATATATTGCTTTCAATGTATCTTTATTCTTAAGATTGTGACTACTATTGTAAATTTTATTCCAGTATGATAATTAAAAGATTATGAATGTATGCATGGCCACATTAAGAATACCAAGAGTATGGAGCGGTCCATTTATTTGGGCCCCAACTAACTTGCGGCCCTCCTCCACATACTGGAGGACATTTAGTAAGACTCATAGCCTCAGACTATGCCAGGAGAAATTTTTAGTGCAGCGTGCACCATACTATAAATATAAAAACATCTACATACATATCTGCCCACCAACACTCACTATATTACATTCATCCATTACTTACTTATAGACCTATATGCTCATAATCATTCACTTAGATGTATAACATAACTCCTGGCCATTTTTGTTCACCCCCCCCCCCCTAAATACAAGTTTATTGCTAAACATACAGTTATAGAATCAGATCCATGTTTAACACATAGTGCCAGAACCAAGCTCAGTACATAGATACAGCCATAGAATCACTGGAACTAAGCATAGTATATAAATACACACCCTAAACAAGCTCAGTACATAAGCACAGCACTAGATCAAAACTAAATAAAGTACCAGAACCAAGCTCAAAACATTAATAGAACACCAGAACCATGCTCAGTGCATAAATACAGCACCAGAACCAAGCTCATTGCATACAGTTCCAGAACCAATATAACATAAATCCAGCCCCAGAATCAAGCTTATAACATAAATCCAGCACCAGAACCATGCTACGCACACTGTGCTCACTAAATATCATGGTGCTACACACACCATGTCCCCTAAATATTATAGAGCTACACACACCTTACCCCCTGAATATAATTGTGCTAAACACACATGCACCCTAAACATAATACAGATACACACACCATGCTTCCGAATATAATAGCGCTACACACACACTGCCCCCTGAATATAATAGAGCTAGACACACCATGGCCTCTAAATATAGTGGTAATAAACACAGATGCCGTTGAATATAATAGCACTACACACACCATGCCCCTTGATTATACTACTGCTACATACACACATATGTCCCCTGAATATAATAGTATTACACACACTGGCCCCTGAATATAATAATGATTCACAAACCCCATCCCCTAAAATATTTGTTACACAGTAAACTAGTGCTACACACACCCTGCCCTCTAAAAAATGATACTGCAAACATAGCATGGCTCCTTAAAATAATGGCATCAAACGAGTAAAAGAGTAGGGAATGGCTAAGAGTAGGAAACTGTAAATGTAGAGGAAATGTAGATAATGGGCAGCAAGGGTCCCACATACTGTCCTTGCTAACAAATGCTGCTGCCCACATAGGGCTAGGTCCATCCGTTTAACCAAATAAGTACTAACCTGAGCAAACACTTAGGGTCCATTCACACGTCCGTAAGTGTTTTGCGGATCCGCAAAACACAGACACCTGCAATGTGCGATCCGCAATTTGCGGACCGCACATCACAGACACTATAATAGAAAATGCCTTTTCTGGTCCGCAATTGCGGACAAGAATAGGACATGTTCTATTTTTTTCAGGAACGAAATTGCGGATCCCGAAAAAACGGATGCGGATCCCGAAAATGCGGATGCGGATCCAGGAAATGTGGATTTGCATCCGTTCCAGACCCATTGAAAGTGAATGGGTCCGCAAATTGCGGAATGAATGCGGACCCAAATCACAGACGTGTGAATGGACCCTTAAAGAGGCTCTAACACTTTGAACACAACCGGAAGCAAAATTTTATTTCCCATCACTTAAATTGGAGATGAGCTGCTCAACATAGCCGCAACAGAACTGTGATTCTGACTCCATTCAAAGTGTTAGTTCCCTCATAGTGCAGGGTGTCGGATAGATCATCGATATCAAGAGCCTGGAAAACCCCTTTTTTGGCCACTTTTTTTATTTTACAATTTAATGTCAGATTTGTTTTATGGCAGCAATCAGATCTAGGGCCCTTTTATGGGGCTGAGGATCAGGACAATTATTGGAGACGAACGTTCATGCAAACGCTTGTTCTTGATGATTGGCTTTTGTAAAGGTGCCAATGCTCATTTGTCAGGTGATTGCATCCTTCACTTGGCACCAAAAATCTTAGTTTGTCTGAGGCACTTTGCTCTTTGCAAACAGGGATGTTCTGCTGACCAACAAGTAAGGCTACTTTCACACCTGCGTTCAGGTGTCCGCTCGTGAGCTCTGTTTGAAGGGGCTCACAAGCGGCCCTGAACGCAGCCGTCTGGCCCTAATGCATTCTCAGTGGAGGCGGATCCGTCCAGACTTATAATGGAAGTCAATGGGGACGGATCCGCTTGAAGATGACACCATATGACTCAATCTTCAAGCGGATCTGTCCCCCATTGACTTTCAATGTAAAGTCTGAACGGATCCGCTCAGGCTACTTTCACACTTAGAAAAATGTTCTAAGTTATAATGCAGACGGATCCGTTCTCAACAGAGCCGCCGTCTGCATTAATATGAGCGGATCCGTTCAGAACGGATCCGATCGAACGCTAGTGTAAAGTAGCCTAAACTGTATGGGAACGAACGATCATAGTAACGATTGTTCATCCCCATAAAAAGTGAGCAATGTGGGGAATGAACTTCCTCATTGATTGTCCGCTTTGTTGGCCCATGTAAAAGGACATTTTCTCTGCCTCACTGGTTATTCTTTCTTCACACATAACACAGTGGAGAACACAAAGCTAAAAAGACAGAACACGATGAAAGACAGTAAATAATACTTACATGTTATCAAGGTTATCCTGGCCTATCTTTATAGATATTTCACCAATGACCCGGGCATGATGTTCTAGGCAAAATGAAAAAATTATAGTTCTGATAATTTGGCAACTATGTTACTGTTAAGCAATGGGCACCATTGGATCACTTTTTTTAAAACAATTCTAATTGGCCTAATTGAAAATGTTTCTTCATTTGGCTTCTGCAGCTAGCAGGTATATACACTAGTATGTACACCATACAGCCAACTGCAGAGATGAATCCATCAGACAAGCTGACAGCTCAGGTCTCCGGCCTCCTTTCTGACCCTTTGTAATCAATCTATAAAGCTGATTAACGATTTATAAAGTGATTTGGTCATAAATCGGTTTTATAGAGCCTTTGCGTGAGGTCAGAGAGGGGGTGGAAACCTGTAGAACAACTTTCTTCAGTTGACTGTGTAGTGTATATACCAGCATATAGACATTCCAGCTTCAGAAGCCAAATAAAGCAAAACATTTTTTAACTTAAAGTCAATTAGTCAGCCAAGGCAAGGCAAGAGCCTGGTTGGTTCCATGTAAGGTTATGTTCATACCTAGCAGATTTCTTGCAGAGATTTCTTCAAATGAGATCCATTCCAAATACCTGAATACAGTTGTTTCTTCAGCATGTGCATGGAATATTACAAACCTCATACCTATACCTAACCTACACCCAAAGGCTAAGGATTTAATATAACTGCAATTTTGGTTTAGAGCAGTTTAGATACCAGGACTTTGTAAACTATATGCTCATATATAAACTATACATCCTGTGCTTACATAAAGTGAAAGAACATGCTTGCATACAACTACTTATCAATAGAAGTAGACTAGTATAGCTCCATTCTTCAGGCAACAAACTAGAGTTTGAATCTGTCAGTTGATCAGTGGGATGTTGACCTGGGGCAATGATCAGGAATGAACTATCATAGGAGTGTTCCCCTTATGACTGAACCGTGTACGGTATGTGTAATAGTCCATATTGCTCTTTTAAAAAACTTCTACCCAAACATTGCTGTGGTCCACCTGATTAACCCTCTGTTTTTCTTTTGTTGAGCCAAGGCTCAGTTCATTTTTTTTTTTTAATATGGGTATTAAGTGTTTGGTGCAATGATGGCAACACCATTGCTCTTCTTGCACCCAAGCTCTTCTCCTTTCTTTGGCCAGCCCCTCTCTCACTGCTTTGCCATTGCCCGGTCCTGTCAATCAAAGCAGTGAGAGAGGGGTTGGCCAAAGAAAGGAGCAGAGGTATGTTTTGCTTGCAGGTTGACACCACACATGATTGTGTTTGTCTAGGTGAAATGGATTTTATGTGAGGGCATAAAAATGCTTGTTCCCATGTTAACAGGACATATGCTGCCAACATAATATAAAGCAAGGGCATATGAGCAATCACATTAGCGATTGCTCATTAGACCGCTCCTGATCACTGAGCTGCAAACATAAAAATAATAAGCGCCAACTGACTTGCATATGGTACGAAAAGGTGGAAGGAAAATTATTTGGACTACATTGATAACTACCTGTAGGTTTGTACTATTAACTATGCAATAATCTCTTACCTGCATCTCTCTTGTTGAAATACCTTGACTCAGTTACTATGGTGCATACGAGCAAGCAAATCAGAGTGACCCACTTCATGGCTGAAGATTTTTGGGGAGGACCTTTTAGAAGCCTGGAGAAGATGAGAAAACCTAATGAATTTATATGGTTTCTGGAACCATTCACAAATGATTAACCAGACTGATTCTATAAATTATTAATATTTACCTTGTGATTGAAACAACAAGATGGCAAAAACACTATATTTGATTAAATGTAGGTTAGGTTGGTACTGGCAGTAATCTCTTTAAAAGACCTTGTATATCAGATAGATGTCAACAGATGAGCTAAATCAGTCTTTGGTAATTATTATCTGTGAAACTACGGACAAAAGGTTAAGTAAAGTGATCCTTGATTATGACAGCTTCTCAGTCTTTGTTCATTGACTACTCCAAATGTGTATAAAGGTTATATAAGGGAAAAAGGCATAATGATTATCCGGTTTTTTCCAGTGTCTTTTATTCTTACTTAGCAGTAATAGATACTGTAAGGGACGAGTAATGGAGACTGTAATGGGGACAAGTGATCGCTTATGCCATCGCTTGTCCCCATACAGAATCATTGTTTAGATAGCACGATCTGCTGACAGCAAACAATGATTTAGGTGACCGCACCAGACATCCTATTACCCGATAAACAAGCAGATTATCCGTAAAGAGCGTTCATGTGAATGCTCGTTAGTGACAATCTGCCCGACCTTCGGGCAATGTAAAGCACCCTTAAGACATGCACGAAGAACACAGTTATTTGTTACTCAAATTATTAAAGTCACTTCCTAAATAAATAGTTGAGCTTATAATTAAAAATGTAAACTTTATTGGTAATCCTTAAAGGGGCTGTGAAAGAATGGAGGGTTTGGCAAACGTCCCCCACTTGGCCGAACCTGTAAAGGAAAGATGACTTAGCCGCTTACTGGTGCCAGCTCCCCACTCCTTCTCCAGGCCTATGATGCTACGCTGGGCTCCCCTGATGGCAACCCGCCCCCCTTCATTCTTGCACAATCCCTTTAAAGTCTCTAGATCTGGAAACCGTGCGCTGTCTGTATCTGTGCGGGCACAAATTATAGAACCTTTCCTATTCTTTTCCATTTTGCAGGCAAGAATAGGCTTCTTGTTAGTGGCTCCTATGAAAATTGTGGGTTGGACATGGACCACATCCGTATTTTGTGAATCTGCGATTTGCGGATGGATATGGTCAGGTGCAAGAGGCCTAAGACAGTCTACAGTATTTTTCGCTGGTGTCTGATAACCCCTGTGCTGTTGGAGGATGCGTGTAATTTATGGAAAAGTGCAATCCTCATCATAAATTAGATGCATCCTCCAGCCTCCCGTGCACCTTGATTGAAATCTACTCCAGCACCTGACTGGAATAGATTTCAAACGTCATTTACGCCAGCTTCACAGCCTGGCCACTGTCCAATGTTGAGGGTGGCGTGAAAACGACATGTGTGAAAAAAGTTTGTCACAAAATGGGGCTTTGACTTTTTTTTTTACACCAAACTGCCATTAGTAGATGACACCCAGAGAGTATTTAACTGAGCCAGATCTATCATTGTGGCTGATGCTAGAAAATAAATCTGGTGCATCGTTAGATGTATCTGCAGCAAAAAAATACTTTGCAATTTTTCTATCATTGTAAGGCCTCTTGCACACGACCGTATGGCTTTTTCAGTATTTTGCAAAAAAATACAGATGACGTCTGTGTGCATTCCGTTTTATGCAGAACGGAACAGCTGGCCCTTGATAAAACAGTACTATCCTTGTCTGTTATGCAGACAATAATAGGATATGTTCTGTCTTTGAACAGAACGGAAATACAGAAACAAAATGCATATGGAGTACATTTCGTTTTTTTTGCGGACCCTTTGAAATAAATGGTTCGGTATACGGACTGTACAGTCGTGGCCAAAAGTTTTGAGAATTACATAAATATTGGAAATTGGAAAAGTTGCTGCTTAAGTTTTTATAATAGCAATTTGCATATACTCCAGAATGTTATGAAGAGTGATCAGATGAATTGCATAGTCCTTCTTTGCCATGAAAATTAACTTAATCACAAAAAAACTTTCCACTGCATTTCATTGCCTGTCATTAAAGGACCTGCTGAGATCATTTCAGTAATCGTCTTGTTAACTCAGGTGAGAATGTTGACGAGCACAAGGCTGGAGATCATTATGTCAGGCTGATTGGGTTAAAATGGCAGACTTGACCTGTTAAAAGGAGGGTGATGCTTGAAATCATTGTTCTTCCATTGTTAACCATGGTGACCTGCAAAGAAACGCGTGCAGTCATCATGGCGTTGCATAAAAATGGCTTCACAGGCAAGGATATTGTGGCTACTAAGATTGCACCTCAATCAACAATTTATAGGATCATCAAGAACTTCAAGGAAAGAGGTTCAATTCTTGTTAAGAAGGCTTCAGGGCGTCCAAGAAAGTCCAGCAAGCGCCAGGATCGTCTCCTAAAGAGGATTAAGCTGCGGGATCGGAGTGCCACCAGTGCAGAGCTTGCTCAGGAATGGCAGCAGGCAGGTGTGAGCGAATCTGCACGCACAGTGAGGCAAAGACTTTTGGAAGATGGCCTGGTGTTAAGAAGGGCAGCAAAGAAGTCACTTCTCTAATTCTCTAAAAAAAAAAAAAAAAGAACATCAGGGACAGATTGATCTTCTGCAGAAAATATGGTGAATGGACTGCTGAGGACTGGGGCAAAGTCATATTCTCCGATGAAGCCTCTTTCCGATTGTTTGGGGCATCAGGAAAAAGGCTTGTCCGGAGAAGAAAAGGTGAGCGCTACCATCAGTCCTGTGTCATGCCAACAGTAAAGCATCCTGAGACCATTCATGTGTGGGGTTGCTTCTCATCCAAGGGAGTGGGCTCACTCACATTTTTGCCCAAACACACAGCCATGAATAAAGAATGGTACCAAAACACCCTCCAACAGTAACTTCTTCCAACAATCCAACAACAGTTTGGTGAAGAACAATGCATTTTCCAGCACGATGGAGCACCGTGCCATAAGGCAAAAGTGATAACTAAGTGGCTCGGGGACCAAAACGTTGACATTTTGGGTCCATGGCCTGGAAACTCCCCAGATCTTAATCCCATTGAGAACTTGTGGTCAATCCTCAAGAGGCGGGTGGACAAACAAAAACCCACTAATTCTGACAAACTCCAAGAAGTGATTATGAAAGAATGGGTTGCTATCAGTCAGGAATTGGCCCAGAAGTTGATTGAGAGCATGCCAAGTCGAATTGCAGAGGTCCTGAAAAAGATGGGTCAACACTGCAAATACTGACTCTTTGCATAAATGTCATGTAATTGTCGATAAAAGCCTTTGAAACGTATGAAGTGCGTGTAATTATATTTCACTACATCACAGAAACAACTGAAACAAAGATCTAAAAGCAGTTTAGCAGCAAATTTTGTGAAAACTAATATTTGTGTCATTCTCAAAACTTTTGGCGACTGTATATGGAACGCAAAAAACGGAACGGAAACAGAAAGAGGCCTAAACGGAGAAAAAAAACATTAGTGTCCAAGAGGCCTAATAATGTATTGTCTGCACTTTACTACACAGGACCCTACACGTTTCTGAGTCAAATTCCTCAGAGGTCTACTGGACTTGGATAAAGGCCCTGATTGGTTCAAGGATTGGAACATGGTTCAAGGATTGGGGCAATTATCGTGGACAAGCGTTCCTGAATTGTCCCATGTAAATATGCCACTGGTGATCTTATCTGTTGCTAGCAGCAGATTGCCCTGCATACACACTCACCCAACTGAGCTGCGCCCAGGATCTCACTTTGGCATGGTGCCTAAAATTGTATGTTTGTGGATCCTTGAGGGGGATCACTCTAAACATGACAGATTAGCAGAACAATGGCAGCTATCCATACTGTACTGCAGATCCTAAATATCGCCCTCCAAGACTTGTAGGCACTTCCTTGGGTCCTTGTGCTGCTTGACCAGTACCTTTTGTGGACACCCTGGGTTATACAATTAGGTGTCTACAACACCATAGGAGGGGATATTTGCCTAGAGCAGGGATGGCCAACCTGTGGCTCTCCAGCTGTTGCAAAACTACAACTCGGATCATGCCAACACTGCCTACAGCTTTCAGCGTACAGCAGGGCATGGTGGGAGTTGTAGTTTTACAACAACTGGAGAGCAGCAGGTTGGCCATCCCTGGCCTACGTGGTAAATTCCATAAGGGATCGGACGTCGCCCCGCCATACGCAAAAAATATCGTCGATAAATCGACGCCAAAATATGCAATATATTATCGACGATATTTTTTGCGTATGGCGGGGCGACGTCCGATCCCTTATGGAATTTACCACGTATTTAAATTCCATCTGGGATGAACTTAAATTCACTGTACACCATAGTTCTGATAAAATTTCCTTTTTGGATACCTGGGTGACTAGGGACAAAGAAGGTAAAATACAGATGGATTTATTCGTGAAACCAACGGATAGGAACAGTTTGCTGTCCTTTTCAAGTAGTCACCCAGCAACCATCAAGGAATCTATTCCATATTCCCAATACCAGAGGGTTAGACGGATCGTTAGCGATAGGGATATGTGTCAAACAAGATTAGACGATATGACCAATAAATTTAGAGAGCGAGGCTACCCCCCTGATTTATTGAAAATACAGCGTAATAAAGCTGAGACTACACCACCAGATAGAACTAAGAAAGAAACAAGGATCCCCTTAGTGATTAAATACCATCCCTGGTCCCAGCGCCTTAGGACTATTGTTAATCAACATTGGCACATATTATCCAAGTCCTATCCACAGATAGGAGAGTTCCAGAGGCCACCCATGATATGCTATAAACGGGCAGAAAATATTAGGGATAAAATAGTCCGGGCAGATATGGGAAGTAATAAAATAGAAAGAGGACAGAGTTTTTTATCTACACCTAGACGGGGCACTTTTCCTTGTTTAAATTGTGTCAATTGTTCCAGCGTTATAAAGGGTTCATGTTTTTCCCACCCTCACTCAGGTGAAAATATTCCAATAAGGGGCACGTTCACTTGTGATAGTAGATTTGTGGTTTACATTCTTAAATGTCCATGTGGATTACTATATGTGGGGGAAACCTCGATGAGAATGAAGGACAGACTAAGTAAACACAAATCTACTATCTGTAAACAGAATTTATTACTCCCAATACCCCTTCATTTTCATGATAAAAAACACAACATCTCGCAGTTGAGGTATCAGATTATTGAAGGTGTATCATTACCCCGTCGAGGGGGTGACAGAAATAAATTGTTATTGAAAAGAGAGGCTTACTGGATCCATCGTCTTCAGACAATGGAGCCCAGGGGCCTCAATCGTGAGTACAATGTGTCCTGCTTCCTATAAGGCATTCGGCCTATGCAATATGATAAATATATTTCTTTTTTTCTTCAGCGTGATTAATCACTGCAAGAATGGACTATGTGACTGAAAATCTTCGCCAGTATAGAGTGGATATGTGTTTTGCGAATTTTCAATTGCGAATTTTCAATTGCAAATTTTTCAATGCGAATTTTTCATTGCGATTATTCGATATGCGAATTTTTATTTAATGAGGGAGGCGGAGCTCCTTTGATGATGTCAGTTCCTTTGTGTTTCATTTATGTATAGATAGCTGGAGTGTAAGATGTTTCATGCAGTCTGATGAAAGCACATCTGTGCTGAAACGCGTCACTATGCCATTTGAATATGTGACTGAATAAATCTACATTGTGATCTACATCAGCGAAGTGCCGGTCCTTTCCTTTGAAATGTTTGTCTGGACGCCATTCCACGGACACGTGCACCGCGAATTTAAAGAAGGTAGTGCCGCCCTGCTTCTTACTAGAAAAATGGTAAAATGTCACCCAATAATGTAACAGAAAAATTTGTGAAATTTATTAACCTGTCGATGAGGTAGAGCAAGGGTTTATCACAGCCAAAAATTGGTGAATTTCACCCGAAAATGTAACAGACAAATTAGTGAAATGACATAATAGGTGCAGATCCATATGGAGTAGGAGGTTGAGGAGGTAGTGGACGTAGTGGTGTAGATGGAAGCGGCTGTGGAGGAGGACCAGATAGCCAACACAGTTTTATTGTTTTAATTTTTAATTTAAAAAAAGGTTTTAATTAGGGTACACCCCAAAATAATATACAACAACGGCTAGGTAAGGCCAGTATACATGGCTATTCTGCACAAGGTACGGACAAGTCCTGTGGGATCCATGCCTGGTTAATTTTAATGAACGTGAGCTTGTCCACATTGGCTGTGGACAGGCAGCTGCGCTTGTCTGTGATAACGCCCCCTGCCGTGCTAAACACGCGTTCAGATAATACACTGGCTGCAGGGCAGACCAGCACCTCCAAGGAGTAAAGGTCAAGCTCAGGCCATGTGCCCAATTTGGAGACGCAGAAGTTGAAGGGGGCAGACCGTCATTCAGTACGTGTAGACGTGTGCACACACTGCTCCACCATGTTGCTGAAAAGCTGCCTCCTGCTAAGACGTTCCATATCAGCTGGTGGTGCTGGTTGTTGTGGCGTGCTGACAAAGTTTTTCCACATTTTGGCCATGCTAACCCTGCCTTCTGAGGTGCTGGTGGTGCCCTAGCTGCGTTGGCGACCTCTTTCTCCTCTGCCTTCGCCTTGTGCTTCCACTGTGCCCCCGCTGTCAGGTGGGAATGCCACCAGCAGCGTGGCCACCTAGTTCTCAGCACAAGTTAGAATGTGGGCAACCCGGCGGTCATTGCGGAGACAATGCAGCATGTAATCGCTCATGTGTGCCAGGCTGCCCAGAGGCAACGAAAAGCTGTCCTCTGTGGGAAGTGTATCGTCTGTGTCCTCTGTATCCCCCCAGCCACGCACCAGTGATGGCCATTAACTGGTTTGGGCGCCACCCTGCTGTGAACATGGTTCCTCCTCCTCCATCTCCTCATCCTCCACATCATCTTCCCTTAGAACTGTGCCCTGGCTGGACAATTGTGTATCTGGCGTTTGTGGGTGCAGGAACCCACCCTCGGAGCTACTTGTAAATGACTGGCCCTATGAAATGATCCCTCCTCCTCCTCCTCTGCCACATCCTCTTCCATCATCGACAGAAGCATTTTTTCAAGAAGGCATAGAAGTGGGATAGTAACTCTGAGAATGGCGTTATCGGCACTGGCCATGTTGGTGGCGTACTCGAAACAGTGCAACAAGGAACACAGGTCTCGCATGGAGGCCCAGTCATTGGTGGTGAAGTGGTGCTGTTCCGCAGAGTGACTCACCCGTGCATGCTGCAGCTGAAACTCCACTATCGCCTGCTGCTGCTCGCACAGTCTGGCCAGCATGTGCAAGGTGGTGTTCCACCTTGTGGGCATGTCGCATATGAGGCGGTGAGTGGGAAAGCCAAAGTTACGCTGCAGCACTGACAGGCAAGCAGCAGCAGGGTGAGAACGCAGAAAGTGCGCACAGACGGCCCACACTTTCTGCAGCAGCTCTGACATATCGGCGTAATTTTTAAGGAACCTCTGCACCACCAAATTCAGCACATGTGCCAGGCAAAGGCAAAATGTGCGTCAAATCAGCTAGTCCCAGAGCTGCTACGAGATTTTGCCCATTATCGCACACCACTAGGCCGGGCTGGAGGAGAAGGAAGCAACAGGAGGCAAACTGACGCACCCTGCAATCCTCGGTGGTGGAAGGACATGCGCCAAACTGCTATCCGCCTCAGGCCCAGCCGCCACCACATTTACCCAGTGTGCTATTAGGGAGATATACTGTCCCTGACCGTGCTTATTGGTCCACATATCCATTGCCACAGATAGCGTTGCGCAGTGCACACCTGATTTTGTCCCCCACTTGGTTGTGCAGGGAAGGGATTGGTCGCCTGGAAAAGTAGTGGCGGCTGGGCACGACATACTAAGGGACAGCCACCGTCAAAAAGCTTTTAAAACTCTCCGTCTCCACCAGACGGAATGACAGCATTTCAAAGGCCGGTAATTTTGAAATGCTAGCATTCAGGGCCAGGGATCGCGGGTGGGTAGGGGGGTACTTCCTCTTCTGCTCCAGTGTTTGGGAGATGAAGAGCTGAACGCTTCAGTGGGACATTGTGGAGATGCTTGGTGACCCAGGTGGTGGTTTTGCTGGCATATCCTCTGTTTTCGGGGTGGCAGGTGCCACTGTCACTCCAGAGGTGGATGAAGAGGCTGAGACTGCAGCAGAAGAGGAAGCAGGAGGAGCCAGAGACCTTTCTTTGTTTTTGAGGTGTCTACTCCACTGGTCATGCAGGTTGTGCTCAGGTTGAGAACGTTTATGCCTCGCTTCAGGCTCTGATTGCACAGCGTGCAAACCACTCGTGTCTTGTCGTCAGTACATTGTCTGAAGAATTGCCACACCAGGAAACTCTTTGGAGCTGGCTTTGGTGTGTTCGGTCCCTTGCTGCGTTGTGCAGTAGCAGGCGTACTGTCTAGGGGATGGCTGCTCTGCTTTTGCATCCTGCTCCCTCTTTTGCTGTGTTGGTGGCTCTGTGCGACCACTGCCTCTTCCTCCGAACTACACAGGTCAATCAGAGTCATCAAAAAGCAGAAGAGACTGCTGCATGACTTGGGGCTCAGACTGCATGACTGCAAGTGGGTGAGGTGAAAGACTGATGGACATCGGCTGCAGGTGCCAACTCAGATCTTTCAGCAGGAGACTGGGTGGGAGACAATGTGAAGGAACTGGAGGCACTGTCAGCAACCCAATCTAATATCACCTGTACTTGTTCTGGCCTCACCATTCGTAAAGCCGCATTAGGCCCGACCAAATAACGCTGAAGGTTCTGTCGCCTATTCGCACCTGAGGAAGGTGTTTCACTTGTGCGTGTAGCTGGCACAGATCGACCACGTCCTCTCCCTGCAACAGGAGCTCCACCAGCAGCACCACAACCTGGGCCACGTCCCTTATTCAACGCTCTCCTTATTCTCCGCAAATTTTGGATCTTGCCCAAAATGAGTGTTTTTTTTTAAATAACACCAGTATCTAACGTGTGTATTTTACACTGACAGCTGCAGCCAAGGCTGCAAATTTAGTATTTTGCCCAAAATTAGTGTTTTTTTATACCCAGATTATTATTTCACTATTTGTAGCTTGTATATCACACTAACAAATGCAGCATAGGCCCCAGATGTAGGATATTACCAATAATGGGTGTGTTTTTAAACCCAGAATATTATTGCAGCATTTCAAGCATGTATCTCACGCTGACAGATGCAGCCAAGGCCGCAAATTTAGTATTTGGCCCAAAATGGGTGTTTTTTACAGAATGTTTACAGAATTTACAGAATGTGCAGTTTCCGCAATGAAAAGAACCCTGTCTCAGCCATAATGCATTATCCGTATGTATTTTAGGCAGAAAGCTGTGAACCAGATGGTTCCTCACATTCTGCCCCCTTCTATGTGTAATACTCGGATGCGTTGGCAAGACCTTCTTGAAATCCACATCACCGGTAAGTATTCTCCAATGTTTTCTCCAGGCTCCAGGCCGACCGATGGTTTCAGGCAATGATTCCCTGACGCAACCAGCTTGTGAATATGTTGAAGTATTACTAAGACCATTTGTTATAGCTTTACCTTCCTATCTGAAGGATACCAGCGATACATTGGTAAATCAATGATATCACGTTACCAGCCTCTGCGTTTTTAGCTAGTCTTGAGGCGCTATACAGCAACATTGAACATGAAACAGGCATTAAGGCAGTAAAAATCCTTTCTGGACACTAAAAGCACATTTTTTTAACACAATTTTCGTTTTGGATTTATTGAGATTCACACTTACACACAATTATTTTAGACAGGTCACAGATAAGAGCAGCAATGACAGTTAGTAGGGTCATGGGTTTGTCCAGCCTAAGCAGATACAGAGTTCATGTTTGGAGGCCAATAGTTGTGGTCCCAGTGTATGTGAATTGTGTGAATGAATGATGTCTGTGATTTAGAAATATAAGAATTCAAATCCACTCCTGATAACAGGTACCTGTTTTCTCAGGACCTTAAGGACACCATTGATTTCACCAATCTAGAGCACACTGCTGTGTGCTACACCTGAGGAGTTGTAGCGCTACCTTCCCTCACAGTAGTGGCGCTGCTGCTCAGGTAGTGTGAGTTCCAGCATTGTGCACTAGGTATCTGAAAAAGTGAAATCAAGCACCTCCCATATAGATTCCAGAGCAAGTGACAGCGGCCATAACTAGACAAGTAGCCTTTGCTTCCAGCCCAAATCTGTGGCCTGATAATTTAAAATAACTACCTTTAGGCATACTCTCCTCTGAGTGTTGGTTTTTAATAGCAAATAATAAAGGATTGTTTGGTTTGACTTTATTACTACTGTTGGGCGCGAATATTCGAATAGTGAATATTAATCGCGAATATTGGCACTTCGAGAATTCACTAATATTTAGGGATATATATTCGGAATTTTGAATATTCTAGATTTTTTTTCATCAGTAACCTCCCTTCTTGCTTGTGAGCCAATGAGAAGGCTGCAATGTCTTTGAGCTTCAAAACATCCCTAGCAACCAATAGGAAAGTTGCCTACCCCTTACTATATAAGAAACTCCCCAGCAGCCCTTGTATGCAGTATTTTGCAGATTTGAGAGAGACAGCAGTGTTATTGCTATGATCTGTGCTTTCCTGTGTCATTACATTAGAGAGATAGTTAGTTAGTTAATTAGTTAGCTTATATATATATAATACAGATAGTGGGAGATAGTCAGTGTAGGTTAGATAGTGATATAATGTAGCTGATAGGTTCTGCTGTCCATACACACATGCTACATACATAGTGCTGTGATGTCACAAGTTCACAACAATACTTAGTGTACCAATCACTAATAAGTAGTCAGACCTGTTAAAATTTGAAGTTGCACGTATTGTGCCAAAATATTTGCATTATTAGTGCCGATTTCACATTTGTGAATATATTGGAGCACTCTATCTGCATATAAAGCTATTGTAATCTTCTGCCATGCCAACCATTTTCTTAAGTCTCCGGAAACTTCTAGCAGCTTGAAAAATTTAACTATTAGGACCCACACCTGTATTTTGCACGCATTACGTAAATATTACATTGCTGATTTTTCGTGATCAAGAAAATAATCTTAAATTTGCGAATTCGTGAATATATGCCGAATATTCTACCAAATATTTGTGAAATATCGCAAATTCGAATATTGCCCCTGCCGCTCATCACTACTCATTACCAAGGTGCCAGACAAGAAACATCTCATAATGGGTAAAACCATTAAGCTCTCTCAAGACCTTTGCAGCCTTGTTGTTGAAAAACATACTGATGCATTACTTACAGGAGAATTTCTACACTACTGAAGGTTCTAGTGAGTACTGTTGGGGCTTTAAGGATGTGGGGCAAGGGACCTTAAATTAATGACTCTGCCTGTGTAAAATTGTATAATTACTGCAATGTCTCACTTTGGTCAGTAGATGGCAGCAAAGGATAACAGTCCACATGGAGCTGCCTATGGAGTAATGTTAATAACTAGTGTTGATCGATCATGCCCGGCCGAACACCTGTTCGGCTCGAGCATCTTACTGCTCGGCACATGGCAGTACTCGGCCAAGTACCGCATGTACTCGAGCGCCATGCTCGAGACTCCTCCCCGCACGTTTCTTGGCTGCTACGCAGCCAATAAACGCGCAGGTAAGTACTGCCCTCACTGTAATGCCAGTAGCCATGTTGACTACTGGCATTACAATGATTGGCTGGCCAAAACGAGTATAGCACCCGATGACGCATGTTCGGCTCATTCGTAGTCATAGAGAGCTGTGCAGAGGAAGGGACAGACAGTGTAGGGAGTGTAATTGAATATTTTTTTAGTACAAAAACGTTTCAGAAACCCAAAAGTCCTTGTAAGGACTATTGTGTGTGACAGCAGCAATATATGTTTGTAGCGCAACCTGCACTAAATTACTCAGCGTTAAGGAGAGCTGTGCATAGAAAGCGACAGACAGTGTAGAGAGTGTAATAGGAAGATTTTTATACAAAAAACTTTTCAGAGACCCGAAAGTCCTTTTAAGGACTATTGTGTGTGACAGCATATATTTTTAGCGCATCCTGCGCTAAATACCGTATAGTAGGCCGCTGCGGACAGTTAAATTATTCGCACCACATCTCCTGTTTAAAGTGTGCACATTCCTAAAATATCAGTGACATCCAGTGTACTTTATCCGCAGACGGACGGTGTCCGCTGCGGACAGTTAAATTATCTGCGCCACATCTCCTGTTTAAAGTGTGTGCATCCCTAAAATATCAGTGACATCCAGTGTACTTTTTCTGTAGACGGTTTCTGCTGCAGATAGTTAAATTATCTGTGCCACATCTCCTGTTTAAAGTGTGCACATCCCTAAAATATCAGTGACATCCAGTGTACTTTTTCCGTAGACACTGCAAACAGTGACATGACCTGTGCTACCTGTCCTGTTTCCTCATCACAAATACCTTAGAAATTTCTTTTGTGCATACATTTCCAAATCCTATACTACTGTACGTGTGACATACTTTCAAGCATATATTACATTTAAAATGAAGAAGGCGAGCAGTAAGGGACAGGGAAGTGGCCGTGATGCTGATGGCGCACGCAGAGGCCGTGGCCCTGGGCGCGGAGAAACTATGCCTGCTGCCAGAGCACAAGAAAAACAATCAGTTTGCAGGGCGGTGCAGGACAACACTTGCGAAGTCAGCCCAGTGCGAGCAGGTGGTCTGTTGGATTGCAGCAGATAATGCTTCCAGTCGTTTAAGCACAACCCTGTCTTCCACCAAGTCCAGTCTCAGTAGCCAGGAGTCTGGTCAACACAATCCTTACCCTGATCCTCCTTCCTCCCACCATGTACAGTCTGGCCAAACAAGTGATCCCACACTCAGATATTCCTAGGAGCTCTTTTCATCACCATTACTTGATTTGGCACTCTCCCCAAGCATGCTTGAAGAGGGACATGAGATCTTGTGCCCTGATTCCCAACCTCTTGAGCATCCACAGTCACAAGAACATGAGGGTGGGGAACGGCAATTAGTGTTTAATGAGGTGAATGATGATGAGACACAGTTGCCAATGAGTCAACTGCAGTTACTGTCTCAAGAGGTTGATGAAGAGGATGAGACACATTTGTCAATCACTGAGGTTGTGGGAAGGTGGAAAGCCGAGCGAGAACAGCAGTACAGAGGCTGGAAGAGGCAGTGGGGTGCCAAAAGGGAGAAGACGGGCCACTCCAAACAGGCCTGCAACTGTTCCACGGAGCACCCCATTGCGTAAATCTCCCTTGCCAAAGGGTAGATGTTCCTCAGTATGGCGCTTTTTTGAGGAAAGTGTTGATGACAAAAGAAGAATAGTAGTTTGCAACCTGTGCCATACGAAAATGAGCCAGGGTGTGAACTCTAGCAACCTCAACACCACCAGCACGATCTGCCACATGGCATCCAAGCACCGTAAAAAGTGGGACGAACGCCTGGGTCCACAATCTGTGTCTGTGGGTCACACCACTGCCTCCTCTTCCCCTATGTTACGTGCTGGTCAATCCCCTATCGAATGCGCAGGCCTGATGCCTCCCGCCCTGCACCTGGACCTTCGCAAGCACCATGAGCGACCACATCCACTTCCGTGTCCCAGCGCAGCATCCAAATGTCCTTACCCCAGGCCTCTGAACGCAAGCAAAAATACCCAGTCACCCACCCACAGGCCATGTCTCTAAATTTTTAGCTTTCCAAATTACTGGCCCTGGAAATGTTACCATTTAGGCTTGTGGACACTGAGCCCTTCTGCAGCCTGATGTCGGCGACCGCCCTGCATTACGCAGTTCTCAGACGCCACTATTTTTCAAGGTGGGCCAGGCCCGCCTTACACCAACATGTGACCCGTAACATCACAGGTGCTACCTACGCCAAGGATTGCGGGCCCTACGTCGATCAGGGTTTCCGCCAGCACCTACATTAGTGGCTCCAAACCCCACTTCTCCTCCTCCACTTCAACCTCCAAATTATCTGCGTGCAGCACCAGTCAGTCATCAGTCGGTAGCTAGAAGCAGTGTAGCACTGCAGTGGGGAAGCAGCAACAGGCCGTGCTGAAGCTGATATGCTTAGGGGACAAACAGCACACCGCCGCAGAGCAGTGGCAGGAGATAAGAGACCAGACTGAGCTGTGGCTCTTGCCACTCAACCTACAACCAGACATGAAATAGAAATATGGGCTGGCTCACAGTATTTTTGCATGAAGTTTTATTGATAACTATACAAACAATCTTTGTGTCATCATATCAGCATATATAAACATATATAAACATGTAAATTACATAAGTATGTGCGGAGCTCACGCACGAACTTAAATAGCTGGAGTACTCCTAAGTATAGGACCAAAGTGGCTATAGTGGGGCTGCAAGGAATAGTTACTTGTATCGCTTGAATGTCCAGGACGTGAGTCTCGATTGCCAGGTAATTGAGACAAAGTTGTAACACAGTCGCTACAGCGATTCCAATACGTCCTTGCTGTAATTATTACAAGAAAGGACGTATTGGAATCGCTGTAGCGACTGTGTTACAACTTTGTCTCAATTACCTGGCAATCGAGACTCACGTCCTGGACATTCAAGCGATATAAGTAACTATTCCTTGCAGCCCCACTATAGCCACTTTGGTCCTATACTTAGGAGTACTCCAGCTATTTAAGTTCGTGCGTGAGCTCCGCACATACTTATGTAATTTACATGTTTATATATGTTTATATATGCTGATATGATGACACAAAGATTGTTTGTATAGTTATCAATAAAACTTCATGCAAAAATACTGTGAGCCAGCCCATATTTCTATTTCATTTATTCCTATTTTTCAGCTGGTAACTGAAGGGCCGAGCTCCAGTAGTTTGCTGGTAGAGCCTTTCTAAATATTCGTTAGTACAACCAGACATGGTTGTGTCTGATAATGGCCGTAACTTGGTGGCAGCTTTGGAGCTCGGCAAGCTCAGACACATCCCATGCCTAGCCCACATGTTCAGCCTTGTGGTTCAGTGGTTTATCAAAACCTACCCCAATTTGCCTGAGCTACTAGTGAAGGTGCGTGTCGTGTGTGCACATTTCTGCAAGTCATCGACAGCTTCAGCCAGTCTGTCAACGCTGCAGCAGTGCTTAAAATTGCCAGCACACCCGCTGTTGTGCGATATAAGCACATGCTGGAACTCCACGTTCCACATGTTGGCCAGGCTTTGTGAGCAGCAAAAGGCAGTAGTGGAATACCAGCTACAACATGGTCGTCGCTTCCGCTATTCACAAGCGAGGAGTTGGCATGGATGTCTGACCTCTGTGAGGTTTTAAGAAATTTTGAGGAATCAACACAGATGGTGAGCGGCGATGCTGCTATTATCAGCGTAACCATCCCACTTCTGTGTCTACTCAAACGCTCGCTGCTCACAATTAAGGATGACACTTTGCATGTGGAAGAGGTGGAAATGGGGGAAGACATTACACAGGGTGATAGCCAGACCACCCTCAGTTCGTCTTCTCAGCGCGAATTGGACGATGAAGAGGAGAAGGAGGAGGAGCAGGAGACGGTTGCCTCCACTACAGAGGGTAGTACCCATGAATTCCATCTGTTCAGCGTGGGTGGGTAGAAGAGGAGGAAGAGGATGAGGAGATCGAGAGTGATCCTCCTGATGACGACAGCAAAGTCTTGCCTGTTGGTACTCTGGCACACATGGCTGACTTCATGTTAGGCTGCCTTTCCCGCGACCCGCGCATTATGCGCATTTTAGACCACACGGATTACTGGTTGTTCACCCTTCTTGACTCCCGCTACAAAGAGAATTTCTCATCTCTCATTCCTCTGGTGGAAAGGATGAGCAAAATTGTGCAATACCAGAAGATCCTTGTTAAAAAATTGCTTCCAAAATTTCCATCTGACAATACTGGCGGCAGAGTCCGTAGTTCCTTGGCCAACTGGGGAGGGGAGACAAGGGGAACACACATCAGTTCCAACAGAGGCAGGGCAACACTCTCCAAAGCCTGGGACAGTTTCATGACACCCCGCCAGCACCCTCACCCTGATGTGCCTAGTGTCACAAGGAGGGAAATTTTTTGGAAGATGGTGAATGAGTTTATAGCAGACCGTGTCAGTGTCCTCAATGATCCTTACAACTACTGTGTATCCAAGCTAAACACGTGGCACGAACTGGCGCTCTACACCTCGGAGGTGCTGGCCTGCATTGCCGCCAGCATTTTGTCTGAGCGGGTATTTAGTGCTGCTGGTGGCATTATAACAGATACGCGTATCCGCCTGTCAACTGAAAATGCTGACAGGTTGACTCTTATAAAAATTAACAAGGCCTGGATTGACCATGACTTCTCGACTCCACCAGAGGAAAGCTGATGAACATAAAGGCACTTTAAATGTATTGAATACACTGCATTCCCATGCACCACTTCCACCACAAAGTGTATATGGTTGAATCTTCCTTTTCTTATCCTCCTTCTCCTCTTCCATCATATCAACACAAGCTTACTAGCAGGAATAATAAAGAAATATGGAGGGTGGTCCCTCAGGGGAGAAAAGGGGCAGTGGCACCCACCCCCAATACTGCTCGGCATTTAAGACTATATGAAACAAAGGGGGCAGCAACGTGTTAAAACCTAACTTTTATTGTCAAAAATTACAGACAAACAATACAGACAACGGCAAGGAACCTGGTATGCCAGGTCACCTTTTGGTCAAGTCCGCGGTACCGCCTCTTACCAGGGCGGAAGTAGGACTAATAGACCAATGAACATAAATAAAGTTAAAGGGGTTCTGCACCTTCATTTAACTGATGATCTATCCTCTGGATAGATCATCAGCTTCTGATCGGCGGGGGTCCGACACCCGGGACCCCCGCCGATCAGCTGTTTGAGAAGGCAGCGGCGCTCCAGCTGCTCCGCTGCCTTCTCACTGTTTACCGCCGGGCCGCCCGCCCAGTGACGTCACGACTTGTATCAACTAGAGTGGGCGCGGCTAAGCTCTGTTCACTTGAATGGAGCTTAGCCACGCCCACTCTAGTTGATACAAGTCGTGACGTCAGTGGGCGGGCGGCCCGGCGGTAAACAGTGAGAAGGCCGCGGCGCTGCTTGAGGGCCGCTGCCTTCTCAAACAGCTGATCGGCGGGGGTCCCGGGTGTCGGACCCCCGCCGATCAGAAGCTGATGATCTATCCAGAGGATAGATCATCAGTTAAATGAAGGTGCAGAACCCCTTTAACTTTATTTATGTTCATTGGTCTATTAGTCCTACTTCCGCCCTGGTAAGAGGCGGTACCGCGGACTTGACCAAAAGGTGACCTGGCATACCAGGTTCCTTGCCGTTGTCTGTATTGTTTGTCTGTAATTTTTGACAATAAAAGTTAGGTTTTAACACGTTGCTGCCCCCTTTGTTTCATATCAGCTTACCAGCAGGCCCTTCGCATATAATGTTTTACAGGGTCAGCTCACCAGCAGGCCCTCACCTAAAATGTTTTACAGGGTCAGCTCACCAGCAGGCCCTCGCATATAATTTTTAGAGGGTCAGTTCACCAGCAGGCCCTCGCATATAATGCATTACAGGGTCAGCTCACCAGCAGGCCTTCATCTACAATCTTTTAAAGGGTCAGCTCACCAGCAAGTTCGCACATCAAATCTTTTACAGGGTCGGCTCACCTAAACGCCCTCGCATATAATGTTTTAGAGGTTCAGCTCACCTGCAGGCCCTCACCTACAACCTTTTAGAGGGTCAGCTCACCATCAGGCCCGCACCTAAAATCTTTTACAGGGTCAGCTCACCATCAGGCCTGCACATCAAATCTTTTACAGAGTCAGCTCACCTGAAAGCCCTCACATATAATGTTTTAGAGGCTCAGCTCACCTGCAGGCCCTCACCAACAACCTTTTAGAAGGTCAGCTCACCATCAGTCCCGCACCTAAAAACTTTTACAGGGTCAGTTCACCATCAGGCCCACACAGCAAATCCTTTACAGGGTCAGCTCACCTGAAGGCCCTTGCATATAATGTTTTAGAGGCTCAGCTCACCTGCAGGCCCGCACCTAAAATCTTTTACAGGGTCAGCTCACCAGCAAGCCTGCACATCAAATCTTTTACAGGGTCAGCTCACCTGAAGGCGCGCACCTAAATTCTTTTACAGGGTCCGCTCACCAGCAGGCCCTCACCTACAACCTTTTAGAGGGTCTGCTCACCATCAGGCCCGCACCTAAAATCTTTTTCATGGTCAGCTCACCAGCAGGCCCGCACAGCAAACCTTTTACAGGATCAGCTCACCTGAAGGCCCTCACATATAATGTTTTAGAGGCTCAGCTCACCTGTAGGCGCGCACCTAAAATCTTTTACAGGGTCTGCTTACCAGCAGGCCCGCACCTAAAAATTTTTACAGGGTCAGCTCACCAGCAGGCCAGTACCTAAAATCTTTTACAGGGTCAGCTCACCAGTAGGCCCGCACCTAAAATCTTTTACAGGTTCAGCTCACCAACAGGCCCACACATCAAATATTTTACAGGGTCAGCTCACCTGAAGGCCCTCGCATATAATATTTTAGAGGCTCAGCTCACCTGCAGGCCCGCACCTAAAATCTTTTACAGGGTCAGCTCACCAGCAGGCCTGCACATCAAATCTTTTACAGGGTCAGCTCACCTGAAGGCCCTCGCATATAATGTTTTAGAGGCTCAGCTCACCTGCAGGCCCTCACCTACAACCTTTTAGAGGGTTAGCTCACCATCAGGCCCGCACCTAAAATCTTTTACAGGGTCAGCTCACCATGAGGCCCGCACATCAAATCTTTTACAAGGTCCGCTCACCTAAAGGCCCTCGCATATAATGTTTTAGAGGCTCAGCTCACCTGCAGGCCCTCACCTACAATATTTTAGAAGGTCAGCTCACCATCAGGCCCGCATCTAAAATCTTTTACAGGGTCAGCTCACCAGCAGGCCCGCACATCAAATCCTTTACAGGGTCAGCTCACCTGAAGGCCCTTGCATATAATGTTTTAGAGGCTCAGCTCCCCTGCAGGCCCGCACCTAAAATCTTTTACAGGGTCAGCTCACCAGCAGGCCTGCACATCAAATCTTTTACAGGGTAAGATCACCTGAAGGCCCTCGCATATAATGTTTTAGAGGCTCAGCTCACCTGCAGGCGTGCACCTAAAATCTTTTACAGGGTCCGCTCACCAGCAGGCCCGCACCTAAAATCTTTTACAGGGTCAGCTCACCAGCAGGCCCGCACCTAAAATATTTTACAGTGTCAGCTCACCTGCAGGCCTGCACCTAAAATCTTTTACAGGATCAGCTCACCTAATTATACCTAATAGGTAATGTGCACGCATGCTGCATGTGGTAGCTTTAGCTGTTTCTCAAGCTCTCTCTCCGGAATCGAACCATGATTTCCCCGTTACCATGGTTTGTGCTGAAAATAACATTGGAAGTTGATAGGGCAGACATCCGAATGTATCGCCGCCGTCACAGGGACGTGCGATCGGCCCCAGGTTATCTAGAGTCACCAAAGCGGCAGAAGGCCCTCTCCCATAATGTTTTAGATGGTCAGATCAGCAGGCCCTTGCTCCAAATATTTTTGAGGGTCACCAGCAGGCCATCAATCATAATTTTTTAAGGGTGTGTATGATGCCCTCCTTTATGTGTAACAAAGGGTGTTTTGGAGTGCCGGTTCCTTGTAATTTTTGGTAGCCCTTTCACTTAGTGCATAGGCTTTATGAGTGTAGGAGTCCCACTACCTGAACAATTGTACCACAATGTGAATGAGGCCCTCCTTTATGTGATATACAGGTTGTATCGGAGTGCCTCTTCTTTGTAATTTTTGGCAGCACTTGCACTTTATATACAAGTAAATATACAGGAAAGAATGTTTCCTAACAATGTTTCCTCTAAAATTTGGGTTGGTGCGTATTATTGTCAGTCTGTAAAAGTGGCGTACTACTCGGACAACATCGTTCCCAGCAGCGACCTGGGAGTCCAAGATGCATCCAGGCATCCTCCCCATGCTGTTCCCGAACCATTTAGGTGGTCTTTCCATAATTTTTTGACCTTTTCCTATGAACCAGGCAGGGGGTGCCTGGTTTAATGCTCGGGTTCTCCCATTAACTTCCATTGTGCTCGGGTTCTCCCAACAGTGAAGTTTGGAGGTGGGAACTTTATGGTGTGGGACTCTTTTTCATGTCAAAAGCACCTTTAGAAATATATTTACTTGGTGACGTGTTCAATACTTATTTCACCCGCTGTGAAGTGGTGATCAAAATTAATTTTATGAACACTTGATTTTTTCAGGAAAAATGTAATCTACATTGATCATCATTTGAAGGATTTTTTTGTAAGGGGTGCACCATGCCATTATAACAGTGTTTTCCAAAATAACTAAAGTATATCAACATAAAACCTTTATTTTTTTTTAAAACTTGATGATTATAATTAGAGAACAGCAATGACTGGAGCACAGAGAAAGATTCTAACAAAATGTTCTGAAGGTTACAACAGTCACCAATAAGTAGGAAGTGTACAGGCCCTTGCTTTGAATGACTTCAGCACATCTGCATCCACAGGACATCACTAGTCTCTCACACTGCTCTGGTGTGATTTTTGTCTACTCTTCTTCCAGTCTCTTCAACAGTGACTGTTGTGGGTATCTTGACCATAACTTTGTCACCAAGGATTTTCCAGATGTTTTCTATTGGGTTTAAAGTAGGACGCTGGACTGGCCATTTCACTGTTTTCAGTTTCAAGAAAATGCTTTACCCGTTTTGCTGTGTGACATGGGGGCATTATCCTGTATGAAAATTGCTGGCTGATTGAGTGATGAACGAAATGAAAGAACCATGTGATGTTGAAGAAGGTTCTGATACACACTTGCATTCACTCTGCCATGTAGCTGTATGAGAGGTCCAACTCCTGCTGCAGAAAACATTCCCCAAACCATGATACTTCCTCTTTCACCTCTCACTGACTTCTTTACACATTTGAGTTCAGTCTTTCCCCAGTTTGTCGATGAACATAATGTTTCCCATCAGACCCAAAAAAATTAAACTTGCTTTCATCACTAAAATGAACTCTGGACCACTTCTCCTCTGTCCACACAACATGTTCCTCAGCAAAGGCGAGTCTAGCCTTTTGATTCTTTCTGCTAATGAGAGGTTTGGTCACTGCAGAGTGGGCTTTCAGTCCAAATGCTCTTAAATGTCGAGACACTGTATGACGAGACAGATCCTTACCCTGGTAAGTGATAAACTGGCAAGCAATTCCAGCTGCAGTGTTGAAACGATTACCCATGGAGATTCTCAGCATTATCCTGTCCTCTCTTGCATTTGTCTTTCGAGGGCAACCATCCTTCTTGGGGGACTTAAATGAATTTGTGATGTTGTAAGGATGCAATATTCTAGAAATCACAGACTTGGAACGACCAGCTTCTCTTGCTATGGCTGATAGGGTCACCCCTTTGGCCTTCATCTGGACAACCTGCTGCCGGACGGTTGCAGTCACTTTGGAATGGCACACTATTTTGGCAAAGTCAGTGAAAACTGGAAAGTTAGGCTGCCAGTTACTGTAAATAGGGTTTGTCAGATCATTAAGGAAATTAGCACCAGTTACCAGATTAACACCAATAACTTGCAGTTATCTGAAAGTGTTCTCTAATTTTTATCAGTGTTCTTTTTCAATTATCTAATTTACATTTTTATTCTGTGCTTTATAATAAATACAATTTGTGAAATAATCTTAAAATACTTCTATTTTACTCATGTTAGGATATATTCACATAGGACTACACTATGACCTCAACATTACGTAAATTGTGTGTTGTTCTCTAATTTTGATCGCCACTGTATATACAGATTCACTTACAGCAGCCTACATGGACTAGAATGTAGGGCACACACAGGCAGGTCTTCTCAAACCTTTCATGGAAGAAGATTACTTCCTTCTATGGATTTAGGAACAGACTGATATGTGCACAAGTCTTTCGCCTCAGACAGTACTGAATACCCTTTTACTTCCTTAGAAGCACCCAAGCAAGTCCCTTACAAGTGGATATTGCAGGTGTATGATTGCATATGGCTGGGGCATACACTCGGTGGCGTGCTTCAAACATGCAGTACATTCCTAACATGATGTGAGCAAAGACTAGGGTGATAATAAGTTTGTCAGCTGTCTTCAGTAATGACAAGTAGAATTATGATTGCTGGTCTGGACCACAGTATAATACAGGCTGTATGTAACTCAGGGTTTGCATAAGGTAAGTAATGCAATGTATTTACACAGTTACTGAACATTACCCAACATTTTATGTAGACATACACAGTGTCTATAAACACTATAAACAGCTTAGACAGCTTAGACTGCTTTCACACTGCTCAGCTCAGCGGTGCACGGAGTACTGAGATAACATTTTATCAATGGGGCCACAGCAGCGCAGGGAGTACGGACAGGAGGGCATATAGCGTGCCCCCCGGAAGTTTACTAACTCCTGGATTAGTACATGGGTACCCTGTATCCATGTACTATGCAAAGATTAGTTGAGCGGAGCAGGCTCCAGCTTCTGCCTGCTTCGCTAAGCTAAAAGCTGACATGCAGGATGTTTTTTAAAGTGAAGTTTTTCTCTTTAGTCATATCCACTATAGTAGTGTGATCTGAACAGTGGCTTGACGGCTGCATGTGGCTCTTAGGCCCTGCTACATGTCACTTCCAATGTGTTGGCAGCTGTACATACTACTCTGCTGTGGACTAGTGGCACCAATAAGGTTATAGCATTATTAGAACTCGGTACTAGATTCATAACCCAAAACATTGGCAGATAACATATCATTGACCACTTCCAGACCAGGCCATTTACCCCCTTCCTGACCAAGCCTAATTTTGCTAATCTGACATGTCATTTTATGTGGTAATAACTTTGAAAGGCTTTTACTTATCCAAACGATTCTGAAAATTCTTTATGTGACATGTCATACTTCAAGTTAGTGGTAAATTTAAGTCGATATGTTTTACCTTCATTTATAAAAAAAAATTCTTCTAAATTAGAATTTCTCTGCTTCTCCTCCCAAAATAGTCATAAAAAAAGAACTCCACCCAAAATTTTTATTCTCTGACCTGTTAGAAAGGTACATGATGTAATATGAAGTGAATGTAATTTTCTTACCAGTGTCTGTATTTGTGAGTTATACCCTCCCCTCTACTTCTCATCTATATCATGTGACCTGCAATCAGACTCTCCAACTGACACAGCATCTTATGTGTGGACAGGAAGTCTGTTTCTTTATGTATTCCTATGGGAGCCTCACTCTGTCGCATAGGAATGAATAGAGACATAACTGACTTCCTGTCCTGTGTCAGTTGGAGATCAAAGAGTTGGTCACATGACATCACTTTCTAGCAGGTCAGAGAATAAACATTTTGCCGGGAGCTCTACTTTAACCACTTCCCGCCCGGCCATTGACTATAAACGTCCTGGGCGGTTGGGTTTATCTCTGAATGTACGTTCTGGAACATCCTTTCAGAGCTGGCAGCTGCACGCTAATCGTGCAGCTGCCAAGTGGGGTGCCCGCTGTCAGTGACACCCCAAAGAGAAGGCAGGGACCATTCCTGGGTTTCTGCTGTACAGCCTCTCTGGGGGGTAGGTGTATTTCCCCTGTAACTGGGGCTACTATGTCAGCCCCAGTTATAAGAGAAAGCAATAGTAAAAAAAAAAAAGAAGTTAAATGTCCCCCAGAAGTCTTGTATGACCTTATGGGAGACACAAAATGTAAAATAAAAAATAAAAAAATAAAGTATTTCACATTTAAAAAAAATAGCAATGAAAACGTCACTTCCTCCTGCAAAAAATGAGCCCCCACGGAAGACCATAGCCAGAAAAATAAAAAAATAAATATGGCTCTATGAAAATTGCAACACAAAACATGATTTTTTTTTCTAAAAATGCTCTTATTGTGTAAAATGTAAATAAGAAAAAAAATAGACATACAGTGGGATGCGAAAGTTTGGGCAACCTTGTTAATCGTCATGATTTTCCTGTATAAATCATTGGTTGTTACGATAAAAAATGTCAGTTAAATATATCATATAGGAGACACACACAGTGATATTTGAGAAGTGAAATGAGGTTTATTGGATTTACAGAAAGTGTGCTATAATTGTTTAAACAAAATTAGGCAGGTGCATAAATTTGGGCACTGTTGTCATTTTATTGATTCTAAAACCTTTAGAACTAATTATTGGAACTCAAATTGGCTTGGTAAGCTCAGTGACCCCTGACCTACATACACAGGTGAATCCAATTATGAGAAAGAGTATTTAAGGGGGTCAATTGCAAGTTTCCCTCTCTGAAGAGTAGCAACATGGGTGTCTCAAAACAACTCTCAAATGACCTGAAGACAAAGATTGTTCACCATCATGGTTTAGGGAAGGATACAGAAAGCTGTCTCAGAGGTTTCATTTCTGTTTCCACAGTTAGGAACATATTGCGGAAATGGAAGACCACAGGCTCAGTTCAAGTTAAGGCTCGAAGTGGCAGACCAAGAAAAATCTCGGATAGACAGAAGCGACGAATGGTGAGAACAGTCAGAGTCAACCCACAGACCAGCACCAAAGACCTACAACACCATCTTGCAGATGGAGTCACTGTGCATCATTTAACCATTCGGCGCACTTTACACAAGGAGATGCTGTATGCGAGAGTGATGCAGAGGAAGCCTTTTCTCCACCCACAGCACAAAAAGTGCCGCTTGAGGTGGGCTAAAGCACATTTGGACAAGCCAGCTTCATTTTGGAATAAGGTGCTGTGGACTGATGAAACTAAAATTGAGTTATTTGGTCATAACAAGGGGCGTTATGCATGGAGGAAAAAGAACACAGCATTCCAAGAAAAACACCTGCTACCTACAGTAAAATATGGTGGTGGTTCCATCATGCTGTGGGGCTGTGTGGCCAGTGCAGGGACTGGGAATCTTGTCAAAGTTGAGGGACGCATGGATTCCACTCAGTATCAGCAGATTCTGGAGACCAATGTCCAGGAATCAGTGACAAAGCTGAAGCTGCGCCGGGGCTGGATCTTTCAACAAGACAACGACCCTAAACACTGCTCAAAATCCACTAAGGCATTTATGCAGAGGAACAAGTACAACGTTCTGGAATGGCCATCTCAGTCCCCAGACCTGAATATAATTGAAAATCTGTGGTGTGACTTAAAGAGAGCTGTCCATGCTCGGAAGTCATCAAACCTGAATGAACTAAAGCTGTTTTGTAAAGAAGAATGGTCCAAAATACCTTCAACCAGAATCCACACTCTCATTGGAACCTACAGGAAGCGTTTAGAGGCTGTAATTTTTGCAAAAGGAGGATCTACTAAATATTGATTTAATTTCCTTTTTATTGTGCCCAAATTTATGCACCTGCCCAATTTTGTTTAAACAATTATAGCACACTTTCTGTAAATCCAATAAACTTAATTTCACTTCTCAAATATCACTGTGTGTGTCTCCTATATGATATATTTAACTGACATTTTTTATCGTAACAACCAACGATTTATGCAGGAAAATCATGACAATTAACAAGGTTGCCCAAACTTTCGCATCCCACTGTATTTGGTATCGCTGCGTAACATGATCTACCCCATCAAGTGAACAGTTTAAAAAAAAACTAATAAAAATTATGCCAAAAACATAATATCAATTAATCAAAAAGTCGTATGTATCCCAAAATATGGCTCTAAGTAAATGTCAACACAAAAACATGATTTTATTTCTAAGAATGTGTAAAACGTAAAAATAAAAAAAGAAACATATTTGGTATTGCTGCATCTGGAATGAACGAAAAATCTTTAAAAATATCACATGATTTACCCCATCAAGTGAATGGTGTAAAAAAAAAAAAAAATAGAACAATGACACCAAACTGTTTTTTTTTGTGACTTCACCTCCCAAAAAATGAGAAAGCCAAATGTACCCCCAAATGGTGTCAATAAAAACTATAGCTTGTTGTTGAGGGAAGTGTCATATTTAAATATATATGTATATATGCCTTGACATATATACATATATATTAGCCCTTGTCCATGGGCTCGTCCAGGTGGGATCTATAGATATGCACGGAGATGTATATAGGCCCCTTTTTGGCCTACATCTCCGTGTATATGTATAGATATATGTATTGATGGCCCTGTGTGTAGGTGTATATTCATGGATGTGCCCCAAACATCAATGAATATACATATGACCCCCCCCCCACTATGTATATATATTTATATATATGGATATAGATATATATGTGTATGGATGTGCCCCAAGCATCCATACACATATAGTATCAGACAAAATGTGACCCCCCCCCCTCCTCCTGCATCCCTGCAGGGGATGAGGAAGGTCACCAGATGGCTGGACAATCATGTCCAGCCTCTGGTGACATCAAAAGGCATGGGATCAATAGAGATCCGATGCCTTTTGGTATTTAACTATCCCCAGCTGCTGGGGATAGTTAACATAACAGAGAGAGGGAAACAAACATCCCTCCCTCTGTTATCTGCATACCTCCGGCGCGATAATTATCGCACCGCAAGGTATGCAGAGGACTACAGGCGGAGGATCAAAGGAATCCTCCGCCTAGAAGCGCGCTCTGGGAGGCGCGGGCCGGCGCGGTGACATCATATCACCGCGCCGGCCCACGGGCGGCCTCGGGAGCGAGCGCTGCTGGACTTAAATAGTCCGGCAGCGCTACGCTGGAGAGACGAGTCCACCACCCACCATAGAGAGGATCATCCCTGGACGAAACGAGCCCCCCTGGACAACGAGCAGAGGATAACATAAGTATCACCCTATACCACCAACGCTATTACCACCCTCCTATACACTATCTACCCCCTATACCACCAACGCTAATCCCTACCTATCCCCCCCTATACCACCAACGCTATTCCACCCTCCTATACACTATCTACCCCCCTATACACCCTCCTAACCCTATAGAATACCCTGCCCTATATCCCTTATTTCCCTCCATACCTTACTGCCCCCTATAATATACCCTCATCTCCTGTACCCCTGGTTACCCTCATCTTCCCCTGACCCTGGTCCTGATATCCCCGGCATTAACATCCCCTGTTCCCCAGTGTCTCTACCCCCGCGGCTGTCCTGCTTACCCCAGCAGCACAGTTTATGTAATAACCCCTGATTTTACCCCTTAGGGATAGTATATAGTCAGGCTTGGGTGGACGACCATTAAAGTGTATAAATGTGTATGGTCATTAATACTAGTTAGATCTTGGGGTGGATTTGGGACTGTGTTAGTGTAGTCAGTACCGTGTTAGTGTATTGTATTAGTGTGTGTATTTATATTGTAGTGCGGGGTTATAACGATATATATCTATCCCCTTGTTATAGATATATATAGTTATAAACCTAATACCTTTTATGGTTGTAAAGTATCGCCGCAATAGAATTAGTATATTGTTGGCATTGTATTACTAGGTACTATTAATAAATGCCGTGTCAATTATACCTATTGTGTAACGTGTGATTACTAGTGGTAGTCAGTAAGGCGCGTGCAGTGAGTGTAGTTGGTGATTAGACTAAGGTAATCAGCAGTAAATTGTTGTTCATTAAGGCATAAATAGGCGGAGTCATCACAAGACGATTACGCCTATTTATGAATATTAATTATTGAGATTTGCATAAATATCAATAATTAATATCCCCTTTAACATTGGCGAGCCAGGCCCACTGCTGGGAATTTGTATCTGTGGTTGGTCTTGGAAAGGAAAAATCGCTTACACTGGGAACTAATCAGGTGGGAAGGACGCGGTCAGTGGATCTGAGCGTCCATAGCCTGAAGGTTCGGACAGGTAGAGCGGGTTTTCTCGATCATAACCAGGCACAGAGCAAACTCTACAGCAGAGAATCTAAAATCTTTCCTGATCTTTGTGTACTAATATCTTCTGATTCCCTTACACGCCAACTGGAAAGAAGTCATCACATACACCACTGAAGAGAGAACCATCATCATTGAAACAGAAGTCGTCTGGCTGGTCGGGAGAAGGCGTTCCGAATATTGAAGGACCTCCTCCACGCAGCAACACAGTATCAACGACACCAATGAAGATGGCCTCTCGTCAAAAAGTGAGTATGAACTTCACCACACTGCAACACCTCAGCAAACATAGCACATAAAACCCCATCATCCCCACCACTTACAAATCCACTGAGCTGCTATGGTCCACTTTATTGGACCAGGCATACGCTCACGATAAACTGTGCATTAATCGTAGTGTGTTCAAAAAAACAAAAAAACGACTCCAAATGTTAGCCAAATTGGTTCATACCTTTGAGGATATCATTTGGAAGCCAGAACATCTAGAAACGCTTAACAGCACAACAAAGGCAGAGGAGGTTTCCAACATGGCAAACTTTCACTGCAATTGTTGTGTTGAAAACATTAAACAGTTGCACACATTACAAACACAACTACAAGAGAAGTCCCAGTGTACGGCCGAGAGGGGCAGGGAGATTTGCGTGTTAGAGTCTAGACTCTCGGACAAGGAGAGTTTCTACTCTGACATGGACAAGGAACTGCTCAGACTGTACACTGAGATAAATCAGTTCAGGAACAATACGGTATCGGTATGGATAGCATGATTGTTCAACTTCGAGAGGACCTGGCTGCAAAAACGCAAACCATTGCGGATTTGCAGCAGGTCATCTCGAATCTGTCACGGCCTGGTGCTAACAGCATGGTGCCCACGAAACAGGTTTGTGTTTCGGGAACGGCACATGGGGAGACAGCGGCGACAGCGCCAATATCTTCCACGGATCAAACACCCGAGGCAGTAGACACCAGGGGACATGTGGAATGGACGCTACCTTTTACCCAAACACCCAGGGAGAATAGGGGTAGCAACCGATTCCAGGAACAGGACAACGATTGGAGAGAGGAAAGTGGTTGGCCATTTACCACTTCCAATCCGCCAACGCGTCCGGAAAGACAGGAAGATTTTTACCCTAACCATTCCAGTATGGAAAGGATAAACTTCCTGTTACGGATTTGCAAGGAGATCCCAAAATATGATCCCATTGTAGATCCGTTTACTTCATGTGATATTTTCGAGGGTCACTGTAACAAGTATTCAGTGGCTCACGAATATCGCATGGAGTTATTCAAGTTATGGTTACCTACACACCTAAACCAAAGGTATGAGGTAACGGGGAGGACACAACCCATGAATGGACAGTTTTATGACAAGGAGGAACGTCTCTCCATACTCATGAGACTGGCAACGGGCCATTGGGACGTCACTCCAGATATCCTGTCCAAGTTCAAACCCACTATACATGACGAACCTTTGTCTATGTGTAGTCGGTTTGAAGCCATGTATAGAAGGGTTACAAAGGATCACGGTGTCGGAATTCCACAGGGTATGATACGTATGTTTGTGGAGAAATTCCCATACCTTGATACTGCAATCCGGTTGAGCGCAGCCATGGAACCATCCCTCACGGATGCTGCTATGATTATTGAGCAGTGCAGACAGGATACACTGCTCAATAAGAAATTCGTCAAAGTGACGGAGCGTGCGCCTGTACCTGATATATCTCAAGATGATCGGGTACAGCACACAAAGGGTAATTCAACTATTCGCCCCACGGCCCCGCCACTGGAAAGGATGGGAAGCATTCGATGCTTTCTATGTTTACAATACGGGCACATAAAGAGGAATTGTCCACAATGGTCACGTAATAACCGGACAAATCCTGAGAAAACGGGCAATAATAACGGTTTCAAGATGAAACCTAATTATGCCAAACCAGTGGGGGAATATCTGGGACATTCACAGGTCCAGACACCAAAACGTGTGGCTGTTGTGAATGACCCAGCGCGTTCGGTAAGGAGTGTGGAATCCCTGGAATCCACACTAAGGGTCCGTAACAAGAACACACAAGTGGCAGTATGTACCTCACAGGTACCTACTGGGAGTCTGGTAGAAATTGATTGAAGATCAGGGATCCCTAAAGAACTGGCGCCAGTATGTCCTATCATACTGGATTCTTCAGGGAGACCCCACATAAAAGCCAAGATCAAAAATCAGGACGCCGAAATCATGCTTGACACTGGTGCGGAAATTTCCATTACCAATGTAAAACATGATTTGCATCCTAACAGCCCTCAGTGTGTGGTGATCGGATTTGATCACCAACAAGGGGGGGTGAAGGCCCACAGAATAGAAGAAGTAATTGTCCAGATTACCACTCACACGACCCTTAGGATCCCCATGTGGTATAACCCCGGTTCTGACAACATTATTGGAACTGACGTAATGACACAAAATGGGTGGATCTTAGATCTGGCAAATAGTATCGTATGGAAGGGTCCCAGACAATCCAAAGTGTTTGTCATCCAACGCCAGTTTCTGGGACCACCATTGCCAACAGTAGATGACTCTATGGAAGTACTTGAACACAAATGGCCTGAGATCTCGCATAATCCAGATCTTGAGCCTATTGTGTATGAGTACCCCGATCTGTGGGCCCAGGGAAAAAACGATTGTGGTAGACTGATTGGAGTTCAGGTGGATATACAAGGTCCCGACCCTCCACCTCAACGCCAATACCGCTTTCCGCCAGAAGCCACCCATTCGATTTTGGACACCATCCAAGAATTGAAAACTAGGGGGGTGGTCATAGAGGGCAATTCTAAATGCAACAATGCCCTCTGGCCAGTAAAGAAAAAGGACACCAATGCATGGAGGCTCACCATAGATCTCCGGGTCCTCAACAAATACACCCCAATATCCGCTCCAGTGGTGGCACAGACTCCCGACATCATGGCCAGAATAAGCGGCAAAAGTTGCATATTCTCAACCATAGATGTTGCCAATGGGTTCTTCTCAATTGAACTCACTGAAAACTGTAGGTACAAATTTGCCTTTACAGTAGGGGACAAACAGTACATGTTCGGTGTACTCCCCCAGGGATTTCACAGTAGTCCCACGTATTTTCACCAGGCATTGGCGGCCGTTCTGAGTGTATTTTCACGGCCAGAATGCCTTCTGCAATACGTAGATGACCTGCTCTTACAAACAGGAACCATAGAAGAACACTTGGTTCTGTTAAAAGAGCTATTGGGACTCCTGGCCAAGTCAGGACTCAAGCTGAGTCCCCACAAGGCAAATTTGGCCAGAACGGAGGTGACTTTTCTTGGAGTCCAAATTTCTTTTGGAGCCAAAGTAATCATGGCAGCCAGAATGGAAGCCATGGTAAAGTTACCTAGGCCGGGCACTCTACAGGATTTAAGAAATTTCCTGGGAATCGCTAATTTCATGAGGGAGTTCATAGAGGATTTTGCTGCCAAAGCAAAACCCCTCTATGAACTCCTCAGAGGAGAAGACCCTTCAATCAAAGGCTGGTCTGATACACAGGAAGAGGCCTTTTCTACTTTGAAAAGGGACCTCTCCTCTGCCCCTGTATTGGCTACCCCCCATCCTGAAGGGGAAATAGCCATACAGGCGCATGCAGGGACGGAGTCTATCTCAGCGGTCCTCCTACAGCAGATAGGGTATGACACTAGACCGCTGGGATACTTCTCCAGGTTACTTTCGCCTCTTGAACGAGGGTTCGATGAGTGTGCCAAACAACTGGCAGCCATACACTATGCCGTCAAAACCACTGAGCATATTGTAGGCTTCAGGCCCCTCACTTTGCAGACTCCACACTCTCCATTGGCCCTCCTGCTCCGTGATACACTCCCTGGAGTCTCCCAACAGAGATTCGGGAGATGGATTATGGATCTCAGTGGCCGGAGTCTGCAGGTGAACCACAAAGCCAAGTATGTTCTGTCCCAGTTACTGAACCTAACTGGCACCGAACATGACTGTGGCCAACCAGCGCATATCAACGCGCCACAAATTTTCAGGACCGATAAACATCCAGAAGACAGAGTCATCTTCGTTGATGGCTCTCGATTTTTCATGGATGGGACCTATGTCACAGGTTTTTCTGTGCTGGATGAGACCACAGGTACCCAGAATCTTGTCAAGTTACCGGGTCACATGTCGGCACAACGGGCGGAACTGGAGGCGGTCAAGGAAGCCTTGCTTCTTCAACCCCCAGGGAAACGAACTATATATAGCGACAGTTCATATGTAGTTCGCTCTCTCACCCTGCACCTGGACACATGGAAAAGACAAGGATTTGTGGATAGCCAAAACAAACCTCTGGCGCATTTGTCGGTCCTGAAAGAACTTTGGGAATGGGGCATGGCACACGCGGCGGAAGCAGCCATCATAAAAATCCCTGCGCATCAGAAAGAGGATGAGCCTTTGACGCTAGGTAACAACAAGGCGGATGAATTGGCCAAACTAGCGGCAGTATCTGGGATCCTTCAGGAAACAGACACTGAGCCGCTACCGGCCTACCAGATTGCAGTTCGTACCAACCTGAGTAAAAGCCCGGTGTCATTTGAGGAGGAACAAGCAAAAGACCCTCTTCTAATGACACACCTCACATCTCCACAGCATCCCTGGTCAAGACAGCAAGGGATCCTGTGTTATGATACCGGTACACAACAACTTCCTCTTCCCGTGGTTCCACAGCATCTGCAAGCAGAACTGACCAGATTGAACCACCAACTGTTTGGACACCTGGGCTGGGATAAACTCTTGTCTCTCCTGAGAGACAAATTATACTGGCCGGGAATGTCCAACACAGTAGAGGAAGTAACACAACAGTGCCTGGTATGTGCTCAGGTTAACCCAAGGGCGTCAGCCCTGAAGCCGGTGTTGCAGCGAGTTCCTCCTGCAGATGGTCCATGGTCCGCACTACAAATAGATTTTATAGGACCTTTACCAACAGGAAGTCGTAACTATCGTTATGCACTGGTGGTAGTGGATGTTTTCTCTAAATGGGTAGAAGCCATCCCCACGGTTAACGATTCGGCTACAACCACTGCCCGTGTTCTCTGGGAACAGGTTCTGTCACGATGGGGTATTCCCAGATTGATTCAGACAGATTGATTCAGAGTCAGACAGAGGGACCCATTTCACGGGTAAGGTAATGAAAGCACTTTGTGGTCTGTTAGACATAAAGCAAAGGTTTCATGTGCCTTACCACCCTCAGTCTGCGGGCATCGTGGAGCGGATGAACCGGACCATAAAAACACGACTTTCTAAAGCACTACTGGAGAAAGGTTCCTCATGGGTAACCTCTCTGCCAGCCGTGCTCATGGGAATCCGAGCTACCGAGGCTACCAGTACCGGTATCACCCCGTTCGAACTAATGACCGGACGCAAAATGCCCTTATGCCTGCCCAATGAACCCCTGGTGTCAGAACCACTGAAGAACGCCATCGCCAGAGACCTGTTTCTCCAACAGGTACAACTAAACCTGAAGGAGTTATTGCCTCATGCAGCAATACGGCTACACAGACCGTATCTACAGGGGGAAACACCAATGCCCTCTGTAGGAGAGCTGGTGATGGTGAAAATCTTCCTTCGGGCCGGCCCCTGGGATGCAAACTGGGAAGGACCCTATCAGGTCCTTGAAGTAATGGGTGACCCATGCTAAAGGTGCAAAGGCCGATGACAACCAAGAAAAAGTCACGTAGGCGACAGGGAGTTTTATGGATCCATATCGACCAGGCCAAGGCCACCCGTGCCTCCCCAATACAATAACATAACCCTCACACAGTTGGGTAAACGGGGAGGGGGGGGTTTTGGTGGGTCGAGGGTGGATCCATGAAACTAATTACATACACATTGAATTAACAGATCACGGGAGGGAGACTCACCAAGGTTACGACTAGCCTGAAAAGATATAGAAATCCTCTGAACATGGCATATCCCCAACTTGTGGCACTGGTGGTAAGCATGATGATGGCAGGCTCAACCTCTTCGGGGGAGGGCCTGGGAGTTAATAATGATATGGCTGACATATCTATGAATAAACCCGGCCTTTTAATGGTGGAATGTTTGGAGGGCAAAATCCTGAAACCATACGAGAACTTTTCCTTTACACCAGGACAGTGGTATCTGTATGGTTTCCAGAGGGAGAGTTTCGCCCAAGGTGTAATTCAACATTATACCCCTGTGGAGAATGTGTCTGTCATACAACATGATTTACATGCCCTCTGCCTCAAAGAATTCAGACATTTTCGGGACTCTGACCCTACTCCTATGAGATCCTTAAGATGGGTGTCTAGGGACCCTCACCTGCATCCTTACAAACAAGTGGAAGCCAACACTACCACAGTATTGTGTACCAAGGAGGGGGTTCTGAGTCCCGAGGATGTCACGGGTGCAGAGTATAGTGGCTGGTATATCCTTAAAGCTACCTTCATAAGGAGGGATAGCCAAGATGGGCTGAGGGTAAGGACATATTTTGACAGGTAAAGGGCACCCTAAAAGCTTATTGTATGTTAAGAGATTCCCAGATGATTATCACTAGGGAATCCAGTTATGTTCAGGGACATGTGTCCACCGATTACATACGAACCAGTATAATGATGCTAAAGTTAAACTGCAGTAACTCTGGCCAGGCCCTATGGAATGACCAGAGTGGTCCGGTAAAACTGGAAGGCTTTTACCGAGCCACCATTTTAAAAGTACGGACAGATGCCAAGGATCTCAGGTATGCTCAGTTAAAGGGATCTCCATCCATACGGTCTTTTATGATCACCATCATGAGAGACAATTGTGTTCAGGAGGTGACGGGATATTATTTCATCACCTATGCCCACTGGGAACAAGATACCCAGATGGTAACCTTGGACACTAATCCCTGGAGTTGGGATTTGGTGTGCAATGGGGTGGATACCCCTACAGTGGATGTATGGATGGACGGTACCCCTATGAATGAGGAATACCGGGGTAGGTATGTGTCTTTCGATTGGAAAGACCCCAGTGGCAGGGATATTAACTTTGACATCAATATAGATGGTTCGTTTAGATGGCCTTTTTGCGAGGCAGTAGATGAAGGGTGCTGGACCTTTACACAATGGGTCTATCTGTCTAAATCCAAACCCGTAGGAAAACTAGTACTACAGGTTGGAGAAAGTGACCAATGGTATCCGTTCAAAGGTAGAGGGCAAGTTTGTGTAACCATGGTGAGGATCCCCTATGAAGCAACAGGTCTCCAACCTGTAAAAATGCATTTAGACTCTTGCAACGCCCCTATCCATCAATTGGCAGATCCTATAGCTCCTCAACTGTCATCCCCATGGAAGATCATCACGGGGACAAAATTCGTCCTATTTACTTGGAGAATTTCCGTAAATGACTTCCGAGTCGACCAATGGGATCACAGATGTGGGGAGTTTGTGAGGAACCAAATTGACATGATAAGAGGTTGGATAGAGGCGGGGCAAGAGGTAAGAAAGGATGATCTCATACACAGGAATCAAAGGGGAAGAAGAGATCTGATAGCCATGGGACTAGGCGGAGGTGCATTGGGAGTGGGCGCCCTGAACACTATGGACATGGAAGTCCTGAGAGGTAAACTTGGGGATGTTGCGCGACACGCCGGAGAAGGATTCGAGACCCAGCTTGATGTAAACCATGTCTTAGAGGGTTTGCAGCATTCGCACATAGATGCCACTACCTCTCTATCTTCTGCTTTACGAGAGAAGTTTAGAAGGTTAGTTGTGGGTCTCTTGGAAGAACAGGATAGAGCTCAGCTCGCTCTGGCGTGTACGCAGGTCCAGAGTGAACTCTCAGGCAACCTTAAACATATTGTATCATCATTGTACGGCGGCCACTTTCCATTTAACCTCCGCCAACGGGTAAGTCCTCTCATATCTCCTTTTGCAGCCAATCACACCAACTTGTGGGTAGTACAGTGGCACGGCTGTAGGAATCTCACTTGCACTGCGTCATCATTGGCTCCGGTATCTGGTCATCTTAGACAGGGTTACAGTGCAGTTAACCTAGGGATTGTCATAAATAACCAGACGGTGCTTCATCCACAGCTCCCCTCGGGCGTTCTAACCTATGAGGGAGGCCATCCTTATCTGTTAGACACAGAGGGATGCTGGAAGAAAGAGGATGCCATCCTCTGTCAAGGTGGTCAGGATCGGGTGTTAAGACACCAGTGCTGGAGCACCGAGGGGTCCTGTGAGATGAAGGCCAGCCCAATGCCCTCCTCCCCTAAATACTTGGTGCAAGGGTATTGGTGCTGGTACCAGAGGCAAAATATGTCTTACACCATTTATGGAACTAATTGCACCGAGAGAGGAGAACTCCTCCCTGGAGCGTATTGCACCCTTAGTCCCGTCCTAGGTTTAGATGTCGCAGAGCTACAAGGAAGGACACCAATCACCCCGGAGAAGAGACTCGACATCCGCCCTGACGTTCCGGTGAGACTCCAGAGGATTCCTCTTGGTTTTGGGATAGAGCTCAAACACCTCCTACTAGACTTCAGCCAAGAAGACGGAATACTTCAGAATCTTCGAGAAACTGAGAAACGGGCCACCATCCAACTGACCCACGACAAGAACAAAATAACGGCAATCACTACCGCCTTGGACAAAGACTCCAAAGTTTCCTGGTGGGAAAGTCTGTTCGGCTACAGTCCCAAGGCAACATCCTTCTTTAATCTATTGATACACCCGGTGATAGTTCTTCTGGTTCTGGTAATCATCATGTACACGGGACTGTGTCTAATCTACAGGAGGGTCAAGAGACTTGCGGACCAACTAAACCAGAACCAGACAGAGCTTCATGAAGTCAATCGTAGGAGGCTCAGGACTTAGCTCCAACAAAGTCCTGAAGCTAGAGACTGTATGGACATACTGTTTCCTATGAGGATCGGGATGAAAATCCAAAGGACATTCTGTAACCTCATAGCATTATATATATATATATATATATGTGTTGTAATATAGTAGAGTTTCGTATAAGGGTTCGGGATGTATCCTAGGCCACCCTGTAACCGTTATACTGTGTATAGATTCATATTGATGATAAGCATGTGAGTTCCTTGTGTGCCCGTGGAGGCTCTGGATGCAATTGTGCGACAGCCATACTACATTATGGTTGAACGCACACTTGCATCCTATAGTCATTTCCCAATAACACGGAAGTCTGTTAACTACCGGCATCTTTGGAGGTGTAGAGAGATAGGCCAGGTTGCTGGAGCCTCTATGGGTACACACTAAATTGAATTAGGCTGTATTGGGAGGGATGGGACCTGGTTGTGTGAGTGGGGAAGAGTAGATTCCCTAGGGTCAGGCCCCTCATTACCAAAGCATTTGCCACTTTAACATCGACAATGGTGACTTTTTTGTAAGGGTTGGACTGAATGGTGGTAGTGCGGGGTTCCTTCCCGCAGTTAGAATTTAGGTACTATGACATCACCTCTCACCAGAAATTCTGTCCTGCCTTATAAATATCTACGTATCTGTCCATGGGAGAACCTCTCGAACAACTAAGTCTTCAATCAAGATAATTCGTAATTGTGTTAAAAGGCCAACCTACGGCCGTCAGTACCCCAGAAGGAGGTGCTACATAAGGGTAAAGTCATTCCAGAATCATTGGGAGTGACTGACACCGAAGGACTGGCACTGACATTGCGGGGGACTGACGCCGGGAAAGCAACACTGGCAAAGAGAAAGAAAAGACCATACACGGTCGCTGAGTGGAGTGATCAAAAGACTGCAAGGGTGAAGCCGTTCCGGAGTCAGGCATAAACTACGTTGAGAGTGGCTGTCACCTAAAGATCATAAGATACCAAGAAAGTTATCCAAGGAGAAGAAGATGGTGTATTCGGTGGATGGAGACCTTTTGATGAGAGGCAGGATGGAGATGTTATGAGTGATGTCTAGGTACCTAAGAGTCAGATTACTTTAGTCCTCCCTGAACTGTCACCAAGGGTACGATTGAGGAGGCAAATGCCTCCCAACCCTTCCCCCAAAATGTTTATTGTCGTATTCCCGACAACAGGGGGATTGTTGAGGGAAGTGTCATATTTAAATATATATGTATATATGCCTTGACATATATACATATATATTAGCCCTTGTCCATGGGCTCGTCCAGGTGGGATCTATAGATATGCACGGAGATGTATATAGGCCCCTTTTTGGCCTACATCTCCGTGTATATGTATAGATATATGTATTGATGGCCCTGTGTGTAGGTGTATATTCATGGATGTGCCCCAAACATCAATGAATATACATATGACCCCCCCCCTCACTATGTATATATATTTATATATATGGATATAGATATATATGTGTATGGATGTGCCCCAAGCATCCATACACATATAGTATCAGACAAAATGTGACCCCCCCCCCCTCCTCCTGCATCCCTGCAGGGGATGAGGAAGGTCACCAGATGGCTGGACAATCATGTCCAGCCTCTGGTGACATCAAAAGGCATGGGATCAATAGAGATCCGATGCCTTTTGGTATTTAACTATCCCCAGCTGCTGGGGATAGTTAACATAACAGAGAGAGGGAAACAAACATCCCTCCCTCTGTTATCTGCATACCTCCGGCGCGATAATTATCGCACCGCAAGGTATGCAGAGGACTACAGGCGGAGGATCAAAGGAATCCTCCGCCTAGAAGCGCGCTCTGGGAGGCGCGGGCCGGCGCGGTGACGTCATATCACCGCGCCGGCCCACGTGTTTGGGCCAGCGGCGCGCATGCGCGACGCGGGACGGGCGGCCTCGGGAGCGAGCGCTGCTGGACTTAAATAGTCCGGCAGCGCTACGCTGGAGAGACGAGTCCACCACCCACCATAGAGAGGATCATCCCTGGACGAAACGAGCCCCCCTGGACAACGAGCAGAGGATAACATAAGTATCACCCTATACCACCAACGCTATTACCACCCTCCTATACACTATCTACCCCCCTATACCACCAACGCTAATCCCTACCTATCCCCCCCTATACCACCAACGCTATTCCACCCTCCTATACACTATCTACCCCCCTATACACCCTCCTAACCCTATAGAATACCCTGCCCTATATCCCTTATTTCCCCCCATACCTTACTGCCCCCTATAATATACCCTCATCTCCTGTACCCCTGGTTACCCTCATCTTCCCCTGACCCTGGTCCTGATATCCCCGGCATTAACATCCCCTGTTCCCCAGTGTCTCTACCCCCGCGGCTGTCCTGCTTACCCCAGCAGCACAGTTTATGTAATAACCCCTGATTTTACCCCTTAGGGATAGTATATAGTCAGGCTTGGGTGGACGACCATTAAAGTGTATAAATGTGTATGGTCATTAATACTAGTTAGATCTTGGGGTGGATTTGGGACTGTGTTAGTGTAGTCAGTACCGTGTTAGTGTATTGTATTAGTGTGTGTATTTATATTGTAGTGCGGGGTTGTAACGATATATATCTATCCCCTTGTTATAGATATATATACAGACGTGGACAAAATTGTTGGTACCCTTTGGTCAATGAAAGAAAAAGTCACAATGGTCACAGAAATAACTTTAATCTGACAAAAGTAATAATAAATTAAAATTCTATAAATGTTAACCAATGAAAGTCAGACATTGTTTTTCAACCATGCTTCAACAGAATTATGTAAAAAAATAAACTCATGAAACAGGCATGGACAAAAATGATGGTACCCCTAGAAAACACAGAACATAATGTGACCAAAGGGACATGTTAATTCAAGGTGTGTCCACTAATTAGCATCACAGGTGTCTACAACCTTGTAATCAGCCATTGGGCCTATATATATGGCTCCAGGTAATCACTGTGTTGTTTGGTGATATGGTGTGTACCACACTCGACATGGACCAGAGGAAGCAAAGGAAAGAGCTGTCTCAAGAGATCAGAAAGAAAATTATAGACAAGCATGTTAAAGGTAAAGGCTATAAGACCATCTCCAAGCAACTAGATGTTCCTGTGAGTACAGTTGCACATATTATTCATAAGTTTAAGATCCATGGGACTGTAGCCAACCTCCCTGGACGTGGCCGCAGGAGGAAAATTGATGACAAATCTAAGAGACGGATAATCCGAATGGTAACAAAAGAGCCTAGAAAGACTTCTAAAGAGATTCAAGGTGAACTTCATGCTCAAGGAACATCAGTGTCAGATCGCACCATCCGTCGTTGTTTGAGCCAAAGTGGACTACATGGGAGACGACCAAGGAGGACACCATTGTTGAAAACGAATCATAAAAAAGCAAGACTGGAATATGCCAAACTACATGTTGACAAGCCACAAAGCTTCTGGGAGAATGTCCTGTGGACAGATGAGACAAAAATCGAAGTTTTTGCCAAGGCACATCAGCTGTATGTTCACAGACGAAAAAATGAAGCATATCAAGAAAAGAACACTGTCCCTACTGTGAAACATGGAGGAGGCTCTGTTATGTTCTGGGGCTGCTTTGCTGCGTCTGGCACAGGGTGTCTTGAATCTGTGCAGGGTACAATGAAATCTCAAGACTATCAAGGAATTCTAGAGAGAAATGTACTAGCCAGTGTCAGAAAGCTTGGTCTCAGTCGCAGGTCATGGGTCTTGCAACAGGACAATGACCCAAAACACACCGCTAAAAACACCCAAGAATGGCTAAGAGGAAAAAATTGGACTATTCTAAAGTGGCCTTCTATGAGCCCTGACCTCAATCCTATTGAGCATCTTTGGAAGGAGCTGAAACATGCAGTCTGGAAAAGGCACCCTTCAAACCGGACACAACTGGAGCAGTTTGCTCATGAGGAGTGGGCCAAAATACCTGCTGAGAGGTGCAGATGTCTCATTGACAGTTACAGGAAGCGTTTGATTGCAGTGATTGCCTCAAAAGGTTGCGCAACAAAATATTAAGTTAGGGGTACCATCATTTTTGTCCATGCCTGTTTCATGAGTTTATTTTTTTACATAATTCTGTTGAAGCATGGTTGAAAAACAATGTCTGACTTTCATTGGTTAACATTTATAGAATTTTAATTTATTATTACTTTTGTCAGATTAAAGTTATTTCTGTGACCATTGTGACTTTTTCTTTCATTGACCAAAGGGTACCAACAATTTTGTCCACGTCTGTAGTTATAAACCTAATACCTTTTATGGTTGTAAAGTATCGCTGCAATAGAATTAGTATATTGTTGGCATTGTATTACTAGGTACTATTAATAAATGCCGTGTCAATTATACCTATTGTGTAACGTGTGATTACTAGTGGTAGTCAGTAAGGCGCGTGCAGTGAGTGTAGTTGGTGATTAGACTAAGGTAATCAGCAGTAAATTGTTGTTCATTAAGGCATAAAAAGGGGGAGTCATCACAAGACGATTACGCCTATTTATGAATATTAATTATTGAGATTTGCATAAATATCAATAATTAATATCCCCTTTAACACTTGTCCTGCACAAAATAAGCCCTCACACAGCTCATTCAACAAAAAATTTTAAAAAAGTTTTCACTCTTAAAAACCATGACAGAAAATTCCATGTTAGAAAATACAGATGCCACTCTTTCCCTTCTGAGCCCTGGTGTATCCTGAAATAACAGTTTACGACTACAATTAGGGTGTAAAGTGGGTAGAAAATGGGGGGGATATTCTCCTGTTATCTTTTGTGAAAAAGAAAGTTGGGCCTAAAGCACAATTTTCTTTAAAAAAAAAAAAAAAAAAATTCATTTTCACACCCAAGTATTAAAAATTCTTTGAAGCACCTGTTGAGTGAAGTGCCCACTACACCCCTTAAAATTAATTGGGTGGTATAGTTTACAAAATGGGATCACTTTTTGGGGGTTATCACTTTAGGGATACCTCAGGGTCTCTTCAAATGCAACATGGCCCAAAGACTATTCCAGCAAAATCTGTCCTCCAAAAACCATATGGCTCTCTTTGCCTTCTGTGCCCTGACGTGTGCCCATATAGCAGTATACGACCACATAAGGGGTGTTTCTGTAAACTGCAGAATCAGGGCAATATATATTGAGGTTTGTTTTTTGTTAACCCTTGAAGTGTTCCAGGAAACATTTATTAAAATGGAAAATCTGCAAAAAAAAGTGACATTTTGAAATTTATTTAAATGGAAAATTAGGCCTGGTCAGGAAGGGGGAAAATGGCCCAGTCTGGAAGTGGTTAATTGCCTCTCTTAGTTGGCAAAATTTGGCTGGAACTGTGACTAGTGGCTGTGGCTTGTGGCACTGACTAATGGCTGAGATGGCTGGCACTGACTAGTGGCTGAAACTGCTGGCAGCGGCTGCTGTCTGTGGCTGAGAGTGCTGGGACTGTGCGGCTCTGTGATGCACGGACAGTAATGGCGGCGCTCCGACGTGGAGAGCACACCATAACCTGCAAGCGGCAGTGGTGATTGGCCGGAGCACAGGTGTGGGCGGCGTGTGATGACTGCTCGGCGTGCTGCGCATACACAGTTAAAAGTTGGCTGAGACCTCGCTGTGGGATGATAGGTCGCTGGTGTGGACGGCGTAGTTGCGTTTGGGGTGGTGGTGATTGGGCGGCGCCGTGTGCTGATTGGTCGGCGCGCCACACATGCACAGTTTAATTATCGGCACACACACGGACAGGCCGCCCTGAGCACAGGGCTTTTATTACTAGAGATAGCTTGTACCATTGATTCCCTCAAACACAATCTTCAATAATAATAATAAAAGCCCTGTGTGCGTGCTCCGTGTTCCAATAATTAAACTGCGCATGTGCGGCACGCCGGCTAATTAGCATATGGCTCTGCCCGCCGCCAACACCAGCGTGCCGCACTTCTCACCGGCACCCCACAAGCAACCGCGCCATCCACACCAGCGCACCGACCAATCATCACACGGCAAGGTCTCAGACATCCTTTCCTCTGAAATGAAATGGAACATGGTCAAGATCATATATTCAGAGAAAAATTTCTTATATCAGAATATTAATGCATGAATGATATCCTATTTTCATGTCATCTTAGCCTCCAGTTTCATTGATTCTACATAAAGCTCTATACACAGACATCAATGAAACAGCTCCCTCTGGAGGCTAAGATGACATGAAAATAGGATATCATTCATGCATTAATATTCTGATAGATTCTAGGTAGATAGATAAAAATTTAATATGAGCGGCACCAAGTTATAAATCCAGTAGTGGTGTGCCAGCGGCTGTGGAAGTGATCATTCATTCAATAAGTAGCATAAATAAATTCCACGGCACTGCCAAGGTTGTGAATCAAACATAGTGTTCTTTAATCAACAAAGCGATGTTTTAGTCCTCTTACAATCACTGCTTGAGAAAAGTCCCAGTAAGAGGACTGAAACATTGCTTTGGTGACTAAAGAACACTATGTTTGATTCACAACCTTGGGAGTGCCGTGGAATTTATTTATACTACTTATTGGTAGATAAATAGATAGATAATAGATAGACAATAGATAAATAGACACCATAAATAGATAGACAGACACTATAGAAAGATAGATAGATAGATAGATAATAGATAAACTCTATAGAAAGACAGACAGATATGTAGATAGGTCAGTGTCCTTCTGCAGGACCCGGCACCACTGCAGGGAGGACAGGCCACTCAGCACTGTGCACACCCTGAAGAGAACATGCTGTGCCTGGCACGGGTCAGATGACTGCTGGAGCAGGAGATTACACCAGGCTACATACATAAATGACCAGCATCTAGTAGTGCTCGCTCTCCTGCCGTCTGTCAGAGTGCGGCCTCCAGCGCCGTTGCTTCATCACCATGCAGTGTCTCAGTGACGCACGGACATGGCAAAACTGCTGCTCAGTGCAGGATGGGGAGAGCGAGGGGGCTGGAGGACCGAGAAGAAAGCCGCAAGTTTTCTGCCGAGATGATCTCAAGGACATGGTCACCTCTTCTCTGTCACCTGCGCCAACTCGTTAGTAAACAGGCGCTGCGTTGTCTCCGGAAAGCCGCACGGGTGATGCAGAAGGAAAGTGTGAGCAGATGTCATGTGCGGCCCGGCAGGTGGCCATTCTCCCGTCACACACCCGCAGGTGGTGGAGCACAGGCCCGTATCACTCATTACTGCTGCCGGCCAATGGACTGTGAGGTGATGTCATAGATGCCGCTGCAGGGGGAGAGCTCTGATGGCAGCCACTCAGGAGAACTGAGCACTTACTGCACAGCCACTTAGGGGTTCTTCAGGAATTTAGAAAATGAAAATACTTAACTATTACTTTATTATAAATACATTCCCAAATACCTTTCATTAGTTATAATGACTCCTTTTGTCTGGGGATCAATCATTAAGAGAAATATAATGTCCGCCGTTCTATTAGTACACGCAAAACCTGTCCTAATCACACAGCAGGATAAGTTACTTCAGAAAACGGTGTAAAAAAAAGCCATTTTTGTCACCTTTCATCACAAAAAGTGCAACACCAAGTGACCAAAAAGGCGTATGCCTCCCCAAAATAGTACCAATCTAACTGTCACCTCATCCCTCAAAAAATGAGCCCCTACCTAAGGCAATCGCCCAAAAAACTATGGCTTTCAGAATGTGGAGACACAAAAAAATCATTTTTTTAATGCTTTGTTATGTAAAACTGAAACAAATAACCCAAAAAAGTAGTCATATTTAGTATTGTCGCGTCCGTGACAACCTGCTCTATAGACATCTTTTTTTTTTGTATTGTGTAAAACTAAAGTAAATAAAAAAAAAGTATACATATTAGGTATCGCTGCGTCTGTAAAAACCTGCTCTATAAAAATATCATATGACCTAACCCCTCAGGTGAACACTGTAAAAAAAAAAAAAGAAAGGTGTAAAAAAAGCCTTTTGTCACCTTACATCACAAAAAGTCTAATAGCTAATAGCAAGCGATCAAAAAGTCATACACACCCCAAAATAGTGCCAATCAAACCGTAATCTCATCCCGAAAAAAATGAGCCCCTACACAAGACAGTCGCCTAAAAAATAAATAAAACTATGGCTTTCAGAATGTGGAGACACAAAAAAATCATTTTTTTAATGCTTTGTTATGTAAAACTGAAACAAATAACCCAAAAAAGTAGTCATATTTAGTATTGTCGCGTCCGTGACAACCTGCTCTATAGAAATACCACATGATCTAACCTTTCAGATGAATGTTATAAATAAAAAATAAAAACGGGGCCAAAACAGCTATTTCTTGTTACCTTGCCTCACAAAAAGTGTAATATAGAGCAACCAAAAATCATATGTACCCTAAAATAGTACCAACAAAACTGCCACCCTATCCCGTAGTTTCCAAAACGGGGTCACTTTTTTGGAGTTTCTACTCTAGGGGTGCATCAGGGGGGCTTCAAATGGGACATGGTGTCAAAAAAACAGTCCAGCAAAATCTGCCTTCCAAAAACCGTATGGCATTCCTTTCCTTCTACGCCCTGCCGTGTGACCGTACAGCAGTTTACGACCACATATGGGGTGTTTCTGTAAACTACAGAATCAGGGCCATAAATATAGAGTTTTGTTTGGCTGTTAACCCTTGTTTTGTAGTTGGAAAAAATGAAAATCTGTCAAAAAAGTGAAATTTTGAAATTTTATCTCTATTCTCCATTAATTCTTGTTGAATATCTAAAGGGTTAACAAAGTTAGTAAAATCAGTTTTGAATACCTTGAGGGGTGTAGTTTGTAAAATGGGGTCATTTTTGGGTGGTTTATATTATGTAAGCCTCACAAATTGACTTCAGGCCTGAACTAGTCCTGAAAAAGTGGGTTTTAGAAATTGTCTGAAAAATTTCAAGATTTCCTTCTAAACTTCTAAGCCTTGTAACGTCCCCAAAAAATAAAATGTAATTCCCAAAATAATCCAAACATGAAGTAGACATATGGGGAATGTAAAATAATAACTATTTTTGGAGGTATAACTATCTATTATAAAAGTAGAGAGATTGAAATTTGGAAATTTTCTAATTTTCCAGATTTTTGGTAAATTTAATATTTTTTTATAAATAAAAATGCTTTCTTTTACTTCACTTTGCCACTGTCATGAAGTAAAATATGTGACGAAAAAACTATATCAGAATGGCCTGGATAAGTAAAAGTGTTTTAAAGTTATTCACACATAAAGTGACACTGGTCAGATTTGCAAAAAATGGCCTGGTCCTCAAGGTGAAATATGGCTGTGTCCTTAAGGGGTTAATGATGACCATCCTCATCTTTTGCTGGCTTTACTTGTTCCAAATCATCCTTCTTGGCCTCCATGTCCTAGAAAAGTCAGCAAGCTGCAGAGATAAGAGGAGCTGGATGTTCCTGAGATTGCAGGCAAGAACAGCATTAATATACTATACATACTGTCCCCCACCTAACCAGGCAAACCCCATATCAGCAACAGACCCTCTTTAAAGGTACCACATGGCCATTAACAATGAAGACGGACTATACAGTGCATTCTTCATTATTAAATAAAAGGCAACTGCGGGCTAATTGGCCACGCAGTTCTTCATAGCAGCATGGCCGCAAGCCACTCACTCCATGTGGCCATACCCTAAAGCAGAGTGGCCAGGGTATACCTGATTTATAGTGATTTGTGACAAATTAATTTGTGACAAATCAAATTTCTTAGCAAACTTCTGCGAAGTTGCAGAATAAAATTTTTCAAAACTTCGCTCATCTCTATTAATAACATTAAAGAGGACCTTTCACTTGTATAAACTATGTGAACTGAGTATGCTGCCATATAGAGCGGCGCCCGGGGATCTCACTGCACTTACTATTATCCCCGGGCGCCGCTCCGTTCTCCCGTTATAGGCTCCGGTACCTTTGCTCCTTAAGTTATAGTAGGCGGGTCTTCCCTTGTCCTGTGGGCGTCTCCTTCTCCTAGGCTGCAGCGCTGGCCAATCGCAGCGCACAGCTCACAGCCTGGGAAGTTTTTTCTCCCAGGCTGTGAGCTGTGCGGAAAATCACAAGTTAGCGGAAAATGATTGTAAGAAAAAAATAAATAATAAAGTCTCATATTCCACTTACTTGTGACAAAAAATAAAATTTTACATTTAACTAACCATAACGGAATACCTTGGGGTGTCTTCTTTCCAAAATGGGGTCACATGTGGGGTATTTATACTGCCCTGGCATTTTAGGGGCCCTAAAGCATGAGAAGTAGTTTGGAATCCAAATGCGTAAAAAATGCCCTGTGAAATCCTAAAGGTGCTCTTTAGAATTTGGGCCCCTTTGCGCACCTAGGCTGCAAAAAAGTGTCACACATGTGGTATCGCCGTACTCAGGAGAAGTAGGGCAATGTGTTTTGGGGTGTCTTTTTACATATACCCATGCTGGGTGAGAGAAATATCTCTCTAAAAGACAACTTTTCCCATTTTTATATACAAAGTTGTCATTTGACAGAGATATTTCTCTCACCTAGCATGGGTATATGTAAAAAGACACCCCAAAACACATTGCCCTACTTCTCCTGAGTACGGCGATACCACATGTGTGACACTTTTTTGCAGCCTAGGTGCGCAAAGGAGCCCAAATTCCAATGAGTATTTTTTAGGAGGGCATTTTTAGACATTTGGATTCCAGACTTCTTCTCACGCTTTAGGGCCCCTAAAATGCCAGGGCAGTATAAATACCCCACATGTGACCCAATTTTGGAAAGAAGACACCCCAAGGTATTCCGTGAGGGGCATGGCGAGTTCATAGAAGATTTATTTTTTTTGGCACAAGTTAGCGGAAATTGATTATTTTTTTTTTTCTCACAAAGTCTTCCTTTCCGCTAACTTGGGACAAAAAGTTCAATCTTTAATGGACTCAATATGCCCCTCAGCGAATACCTTGAGGTGTCTTCTTTCCAAAATAGGGTCATTTCTGGGGTGTTTGTACTGCCCTGGCATTTGAGGGTCTCCGCAATCATTACATGTATGGCCAGCATTAGGAGTTTCTGCTATTCTCCTTATATTGAGCATACGGGTATGCTTCTGTCAGAATGCACATCAGTGCTGCAGCTGGTCGATTGGTTTGTCCACCTAGAAGGTAAAAAAAAACTAAACAAAAAAGAAAAAAAACAGGCCACAACGCAGTACATTTATTAACATTAACTTTAGATAACATTTGAAACAGAACATTAACTTTTAAAAACTTTATTGAACTTTTGGAACATTAACTTTTTTGCTTACCTGTGATTTATTTTTTTACCTTTATAGGACAAACCTCTCTTTCTCCATGGGACAATGTGCAAAGTGCAAATCGCCCAGAGATGTGGCGAAGTACATTATGCACTTTGTCCCAGGTGAAAGGGGAGGTTTGCAGCAGCTGTGAGTGAAAGGACCCTAAGAGCCCTGTGTGCCTGTCCTATGTGACGCAATCCCTATACTAATAGTGTACCTTTGTGTGGTACTTCCAGAAACACTCCCCTAAGCATAGGGCAGGGTGGTCAGGGCAGTCAGGAAAGAAATATCGGTGTCACGCCTTATTCCACTCCTGCTACAGACACAACATTTTTCGGGGTGGCGCTTGGTTTGAGGTACCAGCAACGACATTGAGGAAATGTCACTAGTGTAGACGGCTCACTACACTGGTGGTTGGGGCCACGGAACATTCCTGGATACAGGAGGTTCTCGATGATCTCTTCCTGAAATTTGAGGAAGGATCTTGTTCTCCCAGCCTTACTGTAGAGAACAAAACTATTGTACAGTGCCAATTGAATTAAATATACAGACACCTTCTTATACCAGCGTCTGGTCCTGCGGGAAAGTAAATAAGGAGCCAACATCTGGTCATTGAAGTCCACCGCTCCCATGAGTGAATTATAGTTGTGGACACAGAGGGGCTTTTCAATGACTCCAGTTGCTCGTTCAATTTCGATTGTCGTGTCTGCATGAATGGAGGAGAGCATGTAAACATCACGCTTGTCTCTCCATTTCACAGCGAGCAGTTCTTCGTTATACAAGGCAGCCCTCTCCCCCCTTGCAAGACGGGTGGTAACGAGCCGTTGGGGGAAGCCCCGGCGACTAGGTCGCGCGGTGCCACAGCAGCCAATCTGTTCTAAAAACAAATGCCTGAAGAGGGGCACACTTGTGTAAAAATTGTCCACATAAAGATGGTACCCCTTGCCAAATAAGGGTGACACCAAGTCCTAGACTGTCTTCCCACTGCTCCCCAGGTAGTCAGGGCAACCGACCGGCTCCAGGGTCTGATCTTTACCCTCATAGACTCGAAATTTGTGCGTATAGCCTGTGGCCCTTTCACAGAGCTTATACAATTTGACCCCATACCGGGCGCGCTTGCTTGGGATATATTTTTTTGCGTTTTTTTTGCGGTTTATACTACTTCCTGGATTGAAGTGATCACTGCTGGAGACTTCTGTTACTGCTTGTTCAGATAAGTCCTTTCTTGTATTGTGTTTCTTTGCTGGCTTGATTCTAGGTGACCCTGACTCCCTCCGTATTAAGTGCAGGGAGCCGGTGGTCGTATCCCCTCACTATTATAGGGTTTTCAGGTGTCACACAGTCTAGGTACGAGGGCATGCAATCGTCTACCTCTGAGACCCTTGTATGTGCTTAGCAGTCAGGGTGAGCTCTTAGGGTTTTACAGGGGTCACCTTTATGCTCCTTAGTTTGGGATCAAGCCAGTCGGATGTTTATCCATAACTTCCAGCTATCTGCAATATCATTTGTGACATTATAAACCGCTATTACCGTCTTAAGCATGGATCCGGTTTTAGCCTTGATTGACCGCATGCAGGGTCTTTCACTGGAGGTAGCAGATCTCCGTAAAACTGTATCTCAGTTTCAGGTGACCGGTTCTGCCTGCGTTCATGGAGTTTGTTCAGAGCCTAAGATCTCGCTTCCGGATACGTTCTCCGGGGGTAGTGAGAATTTTGTTCGCTTTAGAGAGGCTTGCAAACTCCATTTTCACCTACTTCCCCATTCCTCTGGTGATGAGGAGCAGAGGGTGGGGATCATCATCTCGCTGCTCAGGGATAACGCTCAGTCTTGGGTCTTTTCGCTGCCAGTGGCGGCACGGCCTCTCCGATCGGTGGAATAATTTTTTGTAGCCCTGGGGCAGATAAATGATGACCCTGATCGTATTGCTCTGGCTGAATCTAAACTGTGTCTTTTATGCCAGGGTAAACAGTCCGCAGAGATATATTGTTCCGAATTTCAAAGATGGGCAGCTGATACTGGTTGGAACGATGCTGCACCCCAAAGTCAATTTTGCCATGGTCTTTCGGAGGGATTGAAAGATGCATTTGCGTTTAATGAGAGACCTGCCTCGTTGGACTCTGCCATGTCTCTAGCTGTCCGTATTGACAGGCGTCTTAGAGAGAGAGGAGAGACCACTCCTTCATGTCATATTCAGTCCAAGGACAGTGGAGCAGTCTCATTCAGTGCGCAGGGCCCTCAGTCTCTCTCAATCCCCTCTGAGAAGAGGGCCATGCAGCTGGGTTTGCTTGCCTCTGATAGTAGAGGATTCAGCTCTCAGAGGAGGGTTTGTTTCTCTTGTGGGGGAATAAATCATTTGGCTAATGTTTGCCCCTCTAGGAGATTCAGGGAGTTTTCTGAGGGTAATAAAGAAACAAAAAGAAAAAAAACTCTAAAAACTTTCCATTTGCTACTATTGGCAAGGTTGATGTGGAAATTGAAGGTTTGCCGTTTGCTTGTAGTTCCCGTTTTGTCCTACCTACCAGGGTGGCTCTAGATAGCAAGAACATTATTTGTGAGATTTTTGTAGATAGTGGAGCAGCTGTCAATCTCATTGATAATCAATTTGCTATAACACATGGTTTCCAGGCATGCACTTTGGAAAAGGATATACCTGTTTTTGCTATCGATTCCGCTCCACTTTCTCAAAAATTGTTAAAGGGCATAGTTCACAATATCCGTTTGACTGTGGGTGATGCTCATGTTCAGGATATGTCATGTTTCATCCTAAGCGGATTACCTACTCCTCTAGTGTTGGGGCTACCCTGGCTCGCTAAACATAACCCCACCATTGATTGGCAAGCAAGGCAAATAAATGGTTGGAGTGACTTTTGCAGAGAGAATTGCCTCACGGCGTCTCTTTCAGAGGTTTCTACCAAGACTGCACCATCTTTTCTCTCTGACTTTTCGGATGTGTTTTCCGAGAGTGGTGTCCAGGAGCTTCCTCTTATCCGGGAGTACGATTGCCCTATTAATCTCATCGACAAAAAAAATTCCACAGAAAAAACTAAGATAAAAACATCCTGCACGATATGATATACAAATGTGTGGATGTCCCTGGCCATATTATTGAAGAAAACCACAGAAATAAGATAATAATGCACTTATTCAAGTAGATGCAAGCACTATATATGGACAAAGTCTTCACTCTGATATGATAATATCTGAGACACTTAGTCAATATATTTTGATCAAAACACATCTAAGCCCGCCTACCGAACGCCAAGGTGGTCTCAGGTCAGGCGGGTCCTACGCTAAACCTACCTAAGCCGTTGGGCTTCTATGTTCAGGAGCGCAGACGCCACACATATGGTGTGCTGCTCATAGTCACCTCCATGTGCATCAAGCAACCAATGGGAGGAGGAAATTCACAGAAATACCACCATTCTAAAACATAACCTTTAATTTTATTTATATTAAAAGTCAATACACCCTCATAAATACAAAAAAAAAGATAAATAAAAAAGAAAATCAAAATCTAGGTCTGATAGTAATACCCTTCTGAGGCTGTTACATGAGGGTTAAGATGTGTTAGTAGGGCCTATTGGGGGTAATATCCCTAGTTCTGGCCCTGATGTAAAGGACCCTACCTAGATACGGAATAGCCGCCCCGATAAGGGCGATCCCGTTTCTCGTGCCTCCTAATAGCCCTGAATGGACCCTAGCAAGGGAAGATGACCTGAAAGCTAGTTTGCCCTGATGGGAGACCTATACTATTTAAAGTACAAAAAATAATAAATAGAACAATATAAGTACCCAGAAGTAGTGACAGTGAATATCCTAGTTGATAAAGAAGTAGTATCAAATTAGTAGAAAAATTTATTTGTAAAGATGTTCAATACCGTCCCTACGCGTTTCACCTGGTTATTGTCAGGCTCATCAGGGGACATAATTGACCATAGAATACCCAACACCATAAGTAGTACCTGAGCACTTAAAGTAATATTATATACAATTTAGTTCATAAATTTTTTCTATTTTTGACTCTTTATAAGATAATAAGAGAACCACTGGCTAGGTAGACAGAGTTTAACTACCAACTGATAAACTGGCTAGTCAATATAGAGAAATTCCTATCAAGCCGATTTGTGGAGTAGGAGATATTGGTCGTACCAATGAGGTGTAAGTGCTGATATTAGAACTGACCTAGAATGACTCCAATGTCTCGTACTCCAAGATAGGGCTATATTACAGTATACCAATTTATATATACACATGTGTATCCCGCACAAAAAGACAATGTCTGTTCATTATCAGTGGTCCAACGATGACTGTGCCTATAATGCCTGAGGGTTGATATACTGAGGATACAGCTAATACCATGGCATAGCAATTAATGATCATTGGCCAGTTCTGCAATGGATACCGATCCACATAAATAATATAGCATAAGCTGTCAATATATGGTGCGGTATAATAACAGTCAGATAATGCTGTTATAATAAGCGGTACTTGCGTTCCCTAGGTTTGCACTGATGGGCCATTGATGGTGTCCACAGGTTAGGAGGCCATTGCCAGTTAGAGCATCTTGATAACACTGCGGTGCAGTGGCGTCCGGCAGATGAGGCAGCGTGGTAACGCCGGCATTGCTACCTTTACTTCCGGGTATCGGATGACGTGGGGAGCCCATGTGATCTCAATGACGTTTGACGTCTTATGTCAGACGCCCCCACGTGACCGGGTGAGGTCCATTGCCGGGCGCGTGACCTAGTGAGGTCAGAACGCCGGGCACGTGATTAGATGGGGCTGGAGGGCCGGAATGTGACAAAATAGGTAGCGTGTAGCGACCGACGCTATCACATGACCAAAATGTCGGTCATGTGACTACTCTACCAAATCCATAGGGAGGAGAGGGAAGGAAAGGGGGAGGGGTGGTGGAGGCGCAATCAGTGTAACCATTAGGAGAGTGTATCTCCCCCAATGAATAATAATCTAGTAGGAAGCCAAAAATTTTAAATACAATGTGATTATATAGATCAGATGCAGAGATGTGTATCTGAAACTCATTAAATGCTCAAAGTTGATAAATTGCCAGTGGATACATTAATTAGCATCAGGGTGACTGACTAATATATATTTATTTAAGGACCAAGTATGGAGGGGTTGATCTCCCAGTCAACATGTGTTGTACTATAAAAAAGATAGATTGATCCTACAAAATAAATAACGCCTCAAATGAAGCACGCAAAATCTATGCTCTCATTTAGTCCAGCTGGTGCGACAGTGTTTAATCTAAAGATCCATCTGGATTCTTTCTGTTTTAATAATTTATCGTTTGGACATTTTTAATACCTCAATCATGAAGAAATGAATACTTTTAGTAGACCCTGCATGACTAATCCACACATGTCTTGATATCGGTTTGTCCCGTTTATTGCGAATATCCCCGATGTGTTCAAGGATTCGCTTTTTGAACATTCTTTTGGTTTTACTTATATATTTGAGTCCACAGTCACATTGGGCCATATAGATAATCCCAGAGGTATTACAATTAGCAAAGCTACGGGGGTAAAATGTCCGGTCTGCCAGGCTGTTCGTGAAAGTTTTACCTGGAGCTATAAATGTGCATGCTTTACATTTGCCGCACTTGAATGTGCCCACCTGTCTATTGGACAACCACATGCTTTTTTCTGGGGACTCAAAGTGACTGTGGACCAATGTGTCGCCTATGTTGCGTCCACGTCTGTAGGTAATCGCCGGGTTTTCAGATAGAACCTGTGTTAAGTCAGGGTCTGTCTTTAGAAGGGACCAATATCGATTTAAGATGTCTCGAACTTGTTTGGACTCTGAATCGAAAGTACCAATAATTCTAATTGGATCTTGAAGTTTTTTTTTTTTGATTTGCCGTTGAAGTAGGGCAGTACGGTCCCTCTAGTTGGCCCAATCCCATGCTTCAAATAGGCATGGATTTGGGTAGCCCCTCTGTTTAAACCGGTCAAAGAGTTTGGACGCTTCGTGTGTAAAGTTTTGACTATCTGAACAGTTCCTCCAAACTCTTAAAAACTGGCCCTTAGGGATGCCCCTCTTGAGGGGGGTGGGATGAAAACTATCCCAACGTAGAAGACTATTGGTGGAAGTCTTCTTCCTAAAAAGGGTCGTCTTAATGTAGTTATGTTCACCTCTTTCTAGACAAACATCCAAAAAATTAATGGTGTTGCGGTGTATTTCAGAAGTAAAGAACAATCCAATATGGTTAGAATTGAGAGTATCCATAAATTGTTGAAATTGACTAACTGTCCCTGACCAGAGTAATAAAATATCATCTATGAACCTGGACCAGAGTGTGATAAATCTGGTCCAGGGTAACATAGATTCAGAGAATACAACCGTGTCCTCCCACCAGCCCAGGAGCAGATTAGCGTAGGTGGGTGCACAGGAGCTACACATTGCAGTACCCCTGAGCTGGTGGTAGAAGCGGTCTTCAAATATGAAGTAGTTGTGTGTCAAAACAAAATGAAGGAGTTGAAAGGTAAAGTGATTATGTTGATATAGGTCCACTGATCTAGAATCCCAAAAATATTTGACTGCTGATAAGCCCTTGTTGTGAGGAATAGAGGTGTAAATGGCTTCTACATCTATTGAGGCGAACCAGCTGTCAGGTTCTATGGTAACACCTTCAACTCTTTGCAATAGATCAGTCGTGTCCCGCAGGTATGAAGGGAGTGTCGAGACAAAGGGACGTAGAACTTTATCAATATAGACACCGGCATGATGGGTCAGACTCTCAATTCCCGATACTATGGGGCGTCCTTTTAGGGGACATGTCCCCTTATGTATTTTTGGGAGCCCATAGAAAGTCGCTATTTTTGGTGTAGCGGTTAACAAATATTCATATTCTTTCCGGTCTATACATCTGTTTTCTAAGCCCTCTTTTAGAATCTGAGAAAGTTCAACCTGAAATTTCTCAGTTGGATCCCCCCCAAGGACTACGTAGCTGTTTTTATCTGAAACTAAAGCAAGACACATATCTCTATACTCCTGTACGGAGAGGACAACAATAATCCCCCCCTTATCCGAGGGCTTAATTATGATGTCCCTATTGGTGCTAAGGTTTCGCAATGCCGTTATTTCTGCCCGGGTATAATTTTTATCGGAAGTAGTGTAAACTATTTTTTCCAAATCCCGTGTGACCGACTTTAAAAAGATGTCTATGTTTGCATCGTTCAAGGTTTTCGGTGGCATTTTGACACTTTTGTTTCTCAAGGTGGTGAAGGGGCCCTGCCCACTGGGTCGTTCGTTTTCTTCTAGAAGATGTACAAGAGTGTCGATACCCTCTAGATCCCCCATTTCTACACCTAGTTCCTGGCATCTCTTTTGGTCAGATGTTACAAAGATTTTATGCCAGCGTAGTTTCCTAGTGAACAGTTGTATATCTTTAATCCAGTCAAAACAATCAAACCTCGTTGTTGGTACATATGTGAGTCCTTTTCTTAATATAGATGTCTCATCTTCAGACAGAACTTTCCCTGATAAGTTAATAATTAAGGTATTTTCTGTACATGGTGCATCTATTTTTTGTTGATGTGAGATTGGGTTAGTTGGCGATCCCTTAGCGCATAAGTGTTCGGTGGGGGTTGACCTAAAAAAACAGTAGTTGTGGCAGTGGGCAGAGGGGTTGGAGTTGGAGTAGTATATGAGGAAAAGGGCCCAGATGTATGACCATTCTGTTCGAGTTGTTCCTGATTTGTTATTGCCCCATTTCCTGATCATCCCCTGTTCTGTTGGCCCCATGGTCTGGATGGGTAACCACCTGTATATTGTTCGTTCTGCCAATTAGACCTAGGGGCTGAATATCTATTACATCCCCTATATCGACCTCTTCCCCTCCAATTGGATCTTGGATTAGGGTGCTGTGGTCGGTAAGTTGAGGATTTGGGGTCTGAGCTTTCTACTTCAGGGTGTATTGACTTTTAATATAAATAACATTAAAGGTTATGTTTTAGAATGGTGGTATTTCTGTGAATTTCTTGTTATACAACCACATTCTATTATAGAATCCCCTGAACAGGATTATGTTCAAACTGTGAATAAAACAATGGGAGGAGGAGCAAGCAGCCATACGTACCACCTAATTAAGGCGCTCTATTGGATAGGGGAGGGGGCAAAAGTGCAGAGGAATGCTAATCCCAAGATAATAGGTGCGCATTCACACTTGAAGGTGCCACTCCCTCAAGCAAATACTACATAGACAAAAAAATTCCACAGAAAAAACTAAGATAAAAACATCCTGCACGATATGATATACAAATGTGCGGATGTCCCTGGCCATATTATTGAAGAAAACCACAGAAATAAGATAATAATGCACTTATTCAAGTAGATGCAAGCACTATATATGGACAAAGTCCTCACTCTGATATGATAATATCTGAGACACTTAGTCAATATATTTTGATCAAAACACATCTAAGCCCGCCTACCGAACGCAAAGGTGGTCTCAGGTCAGGCGGGTCCTACGCTAAACCTACCTAAGCCGCTGGGCTTCTATGTTCAGGAGCGCAGACGCCGCACATATGTGTGACACCTAAAAACCTTATAATAGTGAGGGGACACGACCACCGGCTCCCTGCACTTAATACTGATTAATAGAATCAAGCCAGCAAATAAACACAATACAAGAAAGGACTTATCTGAACAAGCAGTAACAGAAGTCTCCAGCAGTGATCACTTCAATCCAGGAAGTAATATAAACCGCAAAGTGAGGCAGTATGGGAGGGAATATAAAGGGAGGAAATTAGTGTGAATAGGTGACAGCTGGGAGAAGGAAAGAAGATGACAAAGTAAAACCAAAACAAAGAACATCATGCATGAGGTACAGAAGAACGTCTGCCAGACCTTCTCAGAGAGCTGGCGGTGACAGTACCTCTCCCTCTACGAGTGGACTCTGGACACTCAGAGCCCACCTTCTCAGGATGGGACCTGTGGAAAGCCCTGATGAGATAGGTACGAGGGCAAGCAATCGTTTACCTCTGAGACCCTTGTATGTGCTTAGCAGTCAGGGTGAGCTCTTAGGGTTTTACAGGGGTCACTTAGTTTGGGATCAAGCCAGTCAGATGTTTATCCATAACTTCCAGCTATCTGCAATATCATCCGTGACAATTATTAAAGTTAAGCAAAAAGCATAGATGTGGTAGTCAATAACAAGTGCTCGGCGGCACAAAATCAGGTGCTCGGTGGCACCAAATCAGAAACCATATGTCTTACCACAATCCGGGGGGTTCCAGTGCACATCGATGAATCCTGGAGGGAAAGCAAAAAAACATCTATCCCTGGGCTAGATGATGATGTGGTATTGAAGAACAGGGTGGGCAAAGAACTGTCCCTGATATTGCCCTACAGGCTACAGGGGGGTGCTATTCTGGCCCTGATAGCCTAACCACAGACCACCCGCCCTGATAAGAGCGACCCCATCCGGAACCTTACCCTATATAAAAATAACCCTAGTAAGCCCCTATGCTTGGTGACATTAGAAAAATAGTAGATAAACATTGGAAACATACGTAGGTCGGACCACCCAATCTCTAAGGGAACGTATGAATAAGCATCGCTTAAACATAAGATGCAAGGTCTGCACACACAGTGTGTCCAGGCATGATACTTACCGTCACAATGGGGATCTTACCTCACTACGAGTTACACCTTTAGAATGGGTCCCTTCCTCCTTCCAGACATTATGCAGAACAGAGATGTTCTGGATTTTTAAGTTAAACACACTCTCTCCTTTTGGCCTCAATGAAGCACTTGAATATACAAATTAATAACATCCAGTTTTACCCATATAAATAGACCATCACAAACATTCCCATCAGCATGGTATCTTCATGAATTTTAATATTATGAATTTTATGTAATTATACATATATATAAATTTTTCTTAAAATTATCGTACATTCGGAGTATATATTCTGTGTCTTGTTTATATATATATGTGTATGTGTATTTATGCACATATGTGTATATACATATATATATATATATATATATATATATATACAGTACAGACCAAAAGTTTGGACACACCTTCTCATTCAAAGAGTTTTCTTTATTTTCATGACTATGAAAATTGTAGATTCACACTGAAGGCATCAAAACTATGAATTAACACATGTGGAATTATATACATAACAAAAAAGTGTGAAACAACTGAAAATATGTCATATTCTAGGTTCTTCAAAGTAGCCACCTTTTGCTTTGATTACTGCTTTGCACACTCTTGGCATTCTCTTGATGAGCTTCAAGAGGTAGTCACCTGAAATGGTCTTCCAACAGTCTTGAAGGAGTTCCCAGAGATGCTTAGCACTTGTTGGCCCTTTTGCCTTCACTCTGCGGTCCAGCTCACCCCAAACCATCTCGATTGGGTTCAGGTCCGGTGACTGTGGAGGCCAGGTCATCTGGCGCAGCACCCCATCACTCTCCTTCATGGTCAAATAGCCCTTACACAGCCTGGAGGTGTGTTTGGGGGTCATTGTCCTGTTGAAAAATAAATGATGGTCCAACTAAACGCAAACCGGATGGAATAGCATGCCGCTGCAAGATGCTGTGGTAGCCATGTTGGTTCAGTGTGCCTTAAATTTTGAATAAATCCCCAACAGTGTCACCAGCAAAGCACCTCCACACCATCACACCTCCTCCTCCATGCTTCTCGGTGGGAACCAGGCATGTAGAGTCCATCCGTTCACCTTTTCTGCGTCGCACAAAGACATGGTGGTTGGAACCAAAGATCTCAAATTTGGACTCATCAGACCAAAGCACAGATTTCCACTGGTCTAATGTCCATTCCTTGTGTTCTTTAACCCAAACAAGTCTCTTCTGCTTGTTGCCTGTCCTTAGCAGTGCTTTCCTAGCAGATATTCTACCATGAAGGCCTGATTCACATAGTCTCCTCTTAACAGTTGTTTTAGAGATGTGTCTGCTGCTAGAACTCTGTGTGGCATTGACCTGGTCTCTAATCTGAGCTGCTGTTAACCTGCGATTTCTGAGGCTGCTGACTCGGATGAACTTATCCTCCGCAGCAGAGGTGACTCTTGGTCTTCCTTTCCTGGGGCGGTCCGCATGTGAGCCTGTTTCTTTTTTTTGTATAATTGTCTTTTTATTGGAATAGGTACAATAATAAAAGTATACATGTACAATTTCTCGTGTGATCATTAGACAATCAGATATTCCAAGTGAGAAAACAACAGGAATGACATTACAGATACAGCATCAAAATGCGGCTCTTATCAATCCCATTCAAATAACATCTTATCCTAAGAAATCCCGAGAACCGGGAGAATGAGTCTGTTTCTTTGTAGCGCTTGATGGTTTTTGTGACTGCACTTGGGGACACTTTCAAAGTTTTCCCAATTTTTCGGACTGACTGACCTTAATTTCTTAAAGTAATGATGGCCACTCGTTTTTCTTTACTTAGCTGCTTTTTTCTTGCCATAATACAAATTCTAACAGTCTATTCAGTAGGACTATCAGCTGTGTATCCACCTGACTTCTTTACAACGCAACTGATGGTCCCAACCCCATTTATAAGGCAAGAAATTCCACTTATTAAACCTGACAGGGCACACCTGTGAAGTGAAAACCATTTCAGGTGACTACCTCTTGAAGCTCATCATGAGAATGCCAAGAGTGTGCAAAGCAGTAATCAAAGCAAAAGGTGGCTACTTTGAAGAACCTAGAATATGACATATTTTCAGTTGTTTCACACTTTTTTGTTATGTATATAATTCCACATGTGTTAATTCATAGTTTTGATGCCTTCAGTGTGAATATACCATTTTCATAGTCATGAAAATAAAGAAAACTCTTTGAATGAGAAGGTGTATCCAAACTTTTGGTCTGTACTGTATATATATATATATATATATTATTCATAAATTCCAGTCTGGTATATTTTATAGATTGTTTTATCGCCATATGTATTTACTGTTTTATTGCTATTAAGGACTTTCTCGTTGAAGATCCTTTTTGAAAAATCCTTTATAGAATATAGAATATGTTTGTTTTTAATTTAATTCATTTAACTATGTGATACCCTTTGCATTCCTTATATAAGCATAATATATAATTTTAATTTGTATTCAATCTGTATCTATTACTTACTATATGCCCCCATTGATTTATATCTATATGCCTTATTTCAGGCACACACTCCATATCGGTGTAGTGCAGAACCGCCCCCCAACTCCGTCCGGTCAGCTGGTGTAAAGTGGAGCGCACATGAGATACAGTGTGTTCCACTTCAGCCAGCTACCCCACAGCGAACGTCACATCCTGGCCCAGTGGAACGCACGCTAGTTGGGATGCATTCCACGGACCCCCGTCACTTCCTGCACTGCCTCTAGACGTTCGCCATCCACCACCGCCCACATCGACGTCACTTCCGGGACCTGGTGGAGCGCACACATGCACTGATGCGTTTCACTGGCCTCCTGAACTTCCGGTGCCGCTTCCAGGCACACAACACATACAAATTACGTAATCCTTTACACAGCTTCTACCTCACAGTTTTTTTTTTGCCTTCCTCTGGATCAACTTGCAGGATGACAGGTTGAACTGGATGGACAAATGTCTTTTTTCGGCCTTATGTACTATGTTACTATGTTACATCGGTCAGAGTATTAGTATAGCCATATATGTGTGTCATGTTTTTAGCTATTAGTTCTATTTTTATTATCATTGTAGTATTAATCTTATGTTAATTATCTGGGATGGTTAACCGGGTGAGGTCACTTCTGGTCGCCCGCCCCCTTTTTTTACGTCAAATTGTCACCCTTTCATTTGTTATTTAGAGCATACATTGTGTTTGTTTGCCTGTATTTGCTCCTGATGAAGGGGGTATTGAGACCCCTTTAACGCGTTGAGCAGCATATGCTTTCTAACAAAGAGATCTTTAACGAAGTCACGGATCCGGCTGCTGATGTCTAACTTGATTGCAGACCTGAAATACTTACCTTAGATCTCTACCATTCTACAGGCGATCCCAGCCGGGGGGGACCCACCCCAGGTGTCTTGAGCTTATCCTGGAGGTGACCCCCCAGTGAAGTAAGTGGATCAACTATACTCTTTTAATACATTTTATTTATTTTTTATAATTCTTTATTTAGTTTTTCCAATACGTAAATGGCAATAACAAATCAGTTGTCTCATAATAGCAAAGTAACAACATTCCAGTACAGATTTAGGTAAATCGTAATATGACATCAGATACACGTTTCAAAATTAGAGAATAAATATCTCATGTTCAAGTTAAGGATAAACTAGCAACTGATGTATTGTACGTGGTTACGCTTGAGCTCATATGAATGTCGAAATAGAGACATAGGTTGAAAAACAAAAAAAATGTGAGATATTAGTTGGAGTAAACAGTAAGGGCAGAAGGGAGGGTGTGGGGGGGGAGCAGCAAGGTAATGGGGAGGGGGGGTGTTGATGTTTAACTCTACTTTGTCAAGCAGTATCTCTTGGTCAAACCAAAGGGGTCCAATCTTTACTACATATAGACAAAAGAAGAAGGGAAGGGGGGGATTGAGAGGGAGTCTAACTTTATCAACCATTTCAGACAGCATCGATATGACTATAATAATCCTCTCTGGGATTTGAAGTGCCTCCAAGGGGACCATATCTTATGATATTTCTCTCTGGTTCTGTTGTTGAGACTCGAGATCTCCTCAAATCAGAAAATTTTGTCTACTTTTTGAACCCATTCACTATGGGTGGGTGGGTCTCTACTAAGCCAGTGAACCGGTACTAAAGCCTTAGCTGCTGCGAGTAGGTGGGTAATTAAGCTGTTTTTAGAGGGTGAAAAGGACGCATCTGCTCTTGCTATTGTAATGCGTTTGCTCTTTAAGGTATAGGAGGTTTGGCAGACTTGATTAATAGTCAAAGAAAGGTATTTTATAGGAAATAGCTACACCCACTTGCAGCCACTATGAGGTGCTCTAGTCTGTGAGTGAATCACCCTTCACAGTAAAATGAATAAATGTATAGCTAAGAGACTGGCACTCTCAAACAAATGGGGTCATGCGGTTCTTAAGCAGGTCACAAATTTATTGATAATCACACATAAAAGGTTAAAAGGCTAAAATAAATTAAATTGGATTGTGTGTGGACTAACAATCTTAATAAAACACATCGCAGTCATAAATTTCCTTAATTTCTATATGACATTTACTTATATTCCTTCGCAGTTAACCACCTATAGAGGAAAAAAGGCAGAGGGAAATAAAGAAGGTAAAGGATCCTTTTTCTTCTATTTCTTGATAAGAGGAAAAGTCCGATAAGAGTTGGTATTTCAATTATATTAGGCTTTCAATAGAGTGTTCCTTTTTGTATTCGGTATGAACTTTCACAGTTTGGCAGTTAAAGTATGCCGAGTAATGACCCACTATGTGGGCTTACCTTTTCTTCGTATGTGCCGATCGAAAATATCTCGGAGCTCCGCTGAAAGCCGGCGTCCCGGCTGTTACTCTATTCAGCGTTCCACGTGGGTTCAAAGACGCACTCGTCGCTCCGGAAGTGACGTATCGGTCCTGAAGAGTTCGGTAGTTATTTCTTTCTTCCGACTCAAGCTGTAATCGTAGCAGCTAGATGGATTTAAAGTGCACTTGTTCTTCATATAATGTAAAGAGTCTTTTCTTAGTAGGTCATATTCAGATCTTTTAGTCAGATCACTGGACACCAAACGCGTTTCGGGGACGCTTCTCCCCTTCCTCAGTGGTAATGACCCTACTTCACTTTTAGTCGGTTTTTATACTCTCATTTGGAAAACTCAAAGATCAGACATGGAGTACATGTCAGTATAGTTCTTTCACTTTATATCATTTATTTTTGTTTTCTTTATGTCAGGAAAACGCCTTTTATATTTATTTTTATCAGACATTCCATATCTTTAAATATTTCTCAATTTTTTGTTATTTTTTCCACTTGCGTTTTGGATGCGTTTTTTATTTGACATATGCGTTTTTTTGTTAGAAGGCTGTAGTTTTCTTCAAATAATAGAATTCATGAAGGATTCTGTTATATCAGCTTTCAATAAGCTTTTATAGTCTTTTTATGTCATAAATTTCAAATCTATTTATTTACTGTCTAATTAGATTGTTTGTCATCATATTATGATAGTTCACATTCCTATCATTATATAAATCAATTATACATTTAAAATAATAAAAAACATATATGAAAAATCAGTATTTTCTTTAAAAAGACAATATATTAGAAAAACATAAACTACATATATATTGCTTTATCATATTTGTTTTAGTTCCCTAAATGTTGGGGATTATCTATATATATATATCCCTCAACATAGTATCTTATTCGGACAATTCAGAGTGCATGGGTTCCCGGAGATATTGAATAAATCAGACAAAGAAAATGGTCGATTTTATTTCTCATATTTATAGTAATATTGCTCTTGAGACTTTGTATCTTTTCCCAAAATATATTTTGTAAGAAGAAAGGGGTACATCTGCCTGTCTCCAAGGGAGAACCGCAGTACTGGTAGACAGTTAAACATGCGGTTCCCCATCAAAGAAAGGCAAATGTCCCAGCATCCTAAAGAAAGCCAAAAATCTCCAAATCCGCATTTAATCCTCTCGGTATGAGGCTTCCGAAATCATAAATCCGCTTTGATTCCGCTCTTGACATTTTTTCGATGTGATTGCCTCCTCTCCAGTCGTGATCTATCTTCTCCAGCGCTAAAAAGGACAAACTTCCGCCCTCCTTGTTGTGAATCTCCTTAAAGTGTCTAGATAGTGCATTATTTTCACAACCTTTAGCTATATTGTTAAGGTGTTCAGCAATGCGTACCTTAAGTTGTCGCTTAGTTCTTCCAATATATTGTTTATTACATGAGCACTGGATAAGATAGATCACACTGGAGGAATTGCATGTTAAAAAACCTTTAATGGTCATCGAAAATGCATTCTGTGTCGAAGAGATTTTTTCAGTTTTTTTGGGGAACCTAGTTTTTTTTCACCCTATACAGGATCCACATCTAAAGAAACCATCTGGTTTTAACCAGTTTTGGTTCGTTTTTTTCTGTTTTCTTTTGACAGTTGGTGCTACCTGAATGCCCAAATTGGGCGCTTTGGTATAAGTGATGAGGGGATTTGCTGGTAAAAGTGGGCCAATAGTTTTATCATGGAGAAAATGATGCCAATGACGTTTTATTATTCCAGTTATCTGTTTAGAACGAACATTATACGGTAGGATCATCCTAAATTCTGAATTTTGGTTTGGTTTATATGTTTTGATACCATCAAAAAAGGTTTTTCTATCTAGTCTTCTCACTTTGTCTAATGCCTCCCCCAGTAGTTTTTCTGGGTAAAGTTTTTCCTGAAATTGTGTTTTCATTATAGAGGCTTCCTCCTCGAATTGGCTGTCTTCCGTGCAGTTTCTTCGAATACGTCGAAACTTTCCGAAAGGAATGTTCATAAGCCAATTCGGCAGGTGACAACTTGAGAAAAGAATGAAACCATTCTTAGCTGTAGGTTTGCGGTATGTATTAAAAATTTATTTTCTTTTTTGGTGATCTGAATATCTAGGAAGTCTACCTTTTTTGTATTCATCCCGGCTGTAAAGCATAAGTTATATTTGTTGTTGTTCAAATCTTCCAAAAATTTTGATAGACTGGTTTCATCTTTACGCCAGATGAAAATAATGTCGTCTATATAGCGCCGCCATAGGACCAGGTCCCCCCCCAGCTTGGGATTGATGGTTTCCTGTTCCCATTGAGCCAAGAATAAATTGGCATAGCTGGGGGCGAACCTGGTTCCCATGGCGGTGCCCCTTAACTGTAAATAAAAGTCTTCCTCGAACATGAAATAATTATGTCGTAAAATATGGTCCACTCCTTCCACAATGAAATCTATTTGTTCTGGTTTTAGGGTATTATTCCCATTTAGTTGTCTCTTAAGGGCTTCAGTTCCCTGTTCGTGATCGATCACAGTGTATAGGGATTGGACGTCCAGTGTATTGATGATCCACTCTGATTGGACGTCCAAGCCTTCTAATTCCCTAATTATTTGTGTGGTATCTTTGATGTGAGACAAGGTTTTTTTAACAAAGGGTTGAAGTAAGGTATCCAAATACTGCGACAGATTGGAAGTCAGGGAACCTATTCCTGATATAATAGGGCGGCCGGGGGGATTTGTTGGATTTTTGTGCACCTTTGGCAGACAATAAAATATTAGCAGTCTTCCCGGCGTGCCCATAATAAATTTATATTCGTGATCTTGAAGAATTCCCTTCATTAACCCTCTGTCGCAGTATTCTGATAAGGAAGCCCTAAATGTTATAAGGGGATCCCCTTTGATCAGTTTGTATGTAGATTGGTCTGCAAGTTGTTTTGTGCATTCATTGTGATATTCTTCTTGACCCCAAATAACTATAGCGCTACCCTTATCCGCAGGGCGGATTATTATATTATTTTCTTTTTGGAGTTCCTGTAGGGCTTTAATTTCTCCCCTAGATAGATTGTTTCTACTATAGTTCCTTTCTTTCAATCGTTCCAGATCTGTTTCCACATTTTTCTGAAAGGCCATCATTTCACGACTTATTTCTGCTCTAGGAAACTTTTTTTAGATCTACACTTTAATTGAGTATGTGTAAATGAATCATTTCGTTCATTGTTGATAATTACCGGATTTAAAAAAAAATAATTTTTTAAGCATAATTTTCTAATAAATTTTTGTATCCCTATATAAACATCAAACTTATTTAATTTAGTGGTAGGGGCAAACTTAAGTCCTTTATTTAATAACGTGATTTGTTGTGAACTAAGATTAACAGTGCTGAGATTGATTATATTATTTAAATCCATATCTAATAGTGTCTTCTGTGCTCTAACTTTCCTTTTTCCTCTTCGTGTCTTTTTGATCTTTGAGGATATTGTCTGTAATGTTGTTGTTGGTTGTCTTGTGCATATTTGTTCTGTGTATTGTGCTCGTGTTTCCGTAAATGTACTTTCGCATAGGTGGGCTTCTTCTGTTCCTGAGGTGAGATTCTGTGTCTCAAATTGTGAGGAGGTCTGTATGGGGTTTGTGTTGTTGTATTCCGTTCCGGTGAACGTGATTCTCTTCGTCGGATTCTTGGTGGATGGTGAGGTGGAGTCTGATCTAAAAAAGAATGCTGTGTCAGGGTTTCATAACGATTTTGAGTGGGTATATTATATCTACTGTGTTCGGGAGTTGCCTCCCGCACACAATCTTCTGTATCTCTTGTTGATTCCACTCTATTTGGATGATTTTCTTTATAATGGGGTTTGGATATATTTTTGTGTTTTCTGGCTTTCTTTAGTATAATTTCTTGTTCCATTTTATCTAGACTTTTGCAAAGTCTTTCCTGCCACATATTGTATATCTCATTTTTTGGCAATTTTTCTATTATAATTTGTTTGAGAGTGCCAGTCTCTTAGCTATACATTTATTCATTTTACTGTGAAGGGTGATTCACTCACAGACTAGAGCACCTCATAGTGGCTGCAAGTGGGTGTATTTCCTATAAAATACCGTTCTTTGAACTCTATTTTTCACCCAGTTAGGAAATTTAGCTCCCCATATTGCAGCCATGGACATATGGAGTCATATGGAAATTAAAAAACAAAAAGCAGAGACCTACATATTTGCTGGAACAGAAGAAATCTCCCATTGTGAAATTGGAGAGATATCTGTTTCGGACACATTCAGAGAGCTTGAATGGGTGATGCAAAAACAACTTAGACAGATTTGGGAGATACGATCATTAAATCAATATTTAACTCATGATAAAATCCCAAAAGGGTTACAATTAACAAAAATCCCTGCACAGGACTTATTGGGAGATGAATTTGATAAAGAATGGCGAGAACTCCTTAAGAAACAGTCAAGAGAACTCATAGAACTAATTATAAAAAGGAGATCTGAGATTTTGGCTAATGTATCCCAAAAAATTTCCGAATTAAAAATTATAATAGAAAAATTGCCAAAAAATGAGATATACAATATGTGGCAGGAAAGACTTTGCAAAAGTCTAGATAAAATGGAACAAGAAATTATACTAAAGAAAGCCAGAAAACACAAAAATATATCCAAACCCCATTATAAAGAAAATCATCCAAATAGAGTGGAATCAACAAGAGATACAGAAGATTGTGTGCGGGAGGCAACTCCCGAACACAGTAGATATAATATACCCACTCAAAATCGTTATGAAACCCTGACACAGCATTCTTTTTTAGATCAGACTCCACCTCACCATCCACCAAGAATCCGACGAAGAGAATCACGTTCACCGGAACGGAATACAACAACACAAACCCCATACAGACCTCCTCACAATTTGAGACACAGAATCTCACCTCAGGAACAGAAGAAGCCCACCTATGCGAAAGTACATTTACGGAAACACGAGCACAATACACAGAACAAATATGCACAAGACAACCAACAACAACATTACAGACAATATCCTCAAAGATCAAAAAGACACGAAGAGGAAAAAGGAAAGTTAGAGCACAGAAGACACTATTAGATATGGATTTAAATAATATAATCAATCTCAGCACTGTTAATCTTAGTTCACAACAAATCACATTATTAAATAAAGGACTTAAGTTTGCCCCTACCACTAAATTAAATAAGTTTGATGTTTATATAGGGATACAAAAATTTATTAGAAAATTATGCTTAAAATTTTTTTTTTTTTTAAATCCGGTAATTATCAACAATGAACGAAATGATTCATTTACACATACTCAATTAAAGTGTAGATCTAAAAAAAGTTTCCTAGAGCAGAAATAAGTCGTGAAATGATGGCCTTTCAGAAAAATGTGGAAACAGATCTGGAACGATTGAAAGAAAGGAACTATAGTAGAAACAATCTATCTAGGGGAGAAATTAAAGCCCTACAGGAACTCCAAAAAGAAAATAATATAATAATCCGCCCTGCGGATAAGGGTAGCGCTATAGTTATTTGGGGTCAAGAAGAATATCACAATGAATGCACAAAACAACTTGCAGACCAATCTACATACAAACTGATCAAAGGGGATCCCCTTATAACATTTAGGGCTTCCTTATCAGAATACTGCGACAGAGGGTTAATGAATGGAATTCTTCAAGATCACGAATATAAATTTATTATGGGCACGCCGGGAAGACTGCCAATATTTTATTGTCTGCCAAAGGTGCACAAAAATCCAACAAATCCCCCCGGCCGCCCTATTATATCAGGAATAGGTTCCCTGACTTCCAATCTGTCGCAGTATTTGGATACCTTACTTCAACCCTTTGTTAAAAAAACCTTGTCTCACATCAAAGATACCACACAAATAATTAGGGAATTAGAAGGCTTGGACGTCCAATCAGAGTGGATCATCAATACACTGGACGTCCAATCCCTATACACTGTGATCGATCACGAACAGGGAACTGAAGCCCTTAAGAGACAACTAAATGGGAATAATACCCTAAAACAAGAACAAATAGATTTCATTGTGGAAGGAGTGGACCATATTTTACGACATAATTATTTCATGTTCGAGGAAGACTTTTATTTACAGTTAAGGGGCACCGCCATGGGAACCAGGTTCGCCCCCAGCTATGCCAATTTATTCTTGGCTCAATGGGAACAGGAAACCATCAATCCCAAGCTGGGGGGGGACCTGGTCCTATGGCGGCGCTATATAGACGACATTATTTTCATCTGGCGTAAAGATGAAACCAGTCTATCAAAATTTTTGGAAGATTTGAACAACAACAAATATAACTTATGCTTTACAGCCGGGATGAATACAGAAAAGGTAGACTTCCTAGATATTCAGATCACCAAAAAAGGAAATAGATATGTTTGTAATACATACCGCAAACCTACAGCTAAGAATGGTTTCATTCTTTTCTCAAGTTGTCACCTGCCGAATTGGCTTATGAACATTCCTTTCGGACAGTTTCGACGTATTCGAAGAAACTGCACGGAAGACAGCCAATTCGAGGAGGAAGCCTCTATAATGAAAACACAATTTCAGGAAAAACTTTACCCAGAAAAACTACTGGGGGAGGCATTAGACAAAGTGAGAAGACTAGATAGAAAAACCTTTTTTGATGGTATCAAAACATATAAACCAAACCAAAATTCGGAATTTAGGATGATCCTACCGTATAATGCTCGTTCTAAACAGATAACTGGAATAATAAAACGTCATTGGCATCATTTTCTCCATGATAAAACTATTGGCCCACTTTTACCAGCAAATCCCCTCATCACTTATACCAAAGCGCCCAATTTGGGCATTCAGGTAGCACCAACTGTCAAAAGAAAACAGAAAAAAACGAACCAAAACTGGTTAAAACCAGATGGTTTCTTTAGATGTGGATCCTGTATAGGGTGCAAAAAAACTAGGTTCCCCAAAAAAACTGAAAAAATCTCTTCCACACAGAATGCATTTTCGATGACCATTAAAGGTTTTTTAACATGCAATTCCTCCAGTGTGATCTATCTTATCCAGTGCTCATGTAATAAACAATATATTGGAAGAACTAAGCGACAACTTAAGGTACGCATTGCTGAACACCTTAACAATATAGCTAAAGGTTGTGAAAATAATGCACTATCTAGACACTTTAAGGAGATTCACAACAAGGAGGGCGGAAGTTTGTCCTTTTTAGCGCTGGAGAAGATAGATCACGACTGGAGAGGAGGCAATCACATCGAAAAAATGTCAAGAGCGGAATCAAAGCGGATTTATGATTTCGGAAGCCTCATACCGAGAGGATTAAATGCGGATTTGGAGATTTTTGGCTTTCTTTAGGATGCTGGGACATTTGCCTTTCTTTGATGGGGAACCGCATGTTTAACTGTCTACCAGTACTGCGGTTCTCCCTTGGTGACAGGCAGATGTACCCCTTTCTTCTTACAAAATATATTTTGGGAAAAGATACAAAGTCTCAAGAGCAATATTACTATAAATATGAGAAATAAAATCGACCATTTTCTTTGTCTGATTTATTCAATATCTCCGGGAACCCATGCACTCTGAATTGTCCGAATAAGATACTATGTTGAGGGATATATATATATAGATAATCCCCAACATTTAGGGAACTAAAACAAATATGATAAAGCAATATATATGTAGTTTATGTTTTTCTAATATATTGTCTTTTTAAAGAAAATACTGATTTTTCATATATGTTTTTTATTATTTTAAATGTATAATTGATTTATATAATGATAGGAATGTGAACTATCATAATATGATGACAAACAATCTAATTAGACAGTAAATAAATAGATTTGAAATTTATGACATAAAAAGACTATAAAAGCTTATTGAAAGCTGATATAACAGAATCCTTCATGAATTCTATTATTTGAAGAAAACTACAGCCTTCTAACAAAAAAACGCATATGTCAAATAAAAAACGCATCCAAAACGCAACAAAAACGCAAGTGGAAAAAATAACAAAAAATTGAGAAATATTTAAAGATATGGAATGTCTGATAAAAATAAATATAAAAGGCGTTTTCCTGACATAAAGAAAACAAAAATAAATGATATAAAGTGAAAGAACTATACTGACATGTACTCCATGTCTGATCTTTGAGTTTTCCAAATGAGAGTATAAAAACCGACTAAAAGTGAAGTAGGGTCATTACCACTGAGGAAGGGGAGAAGCGTCCCCGAAACGCGTTTGGTGTCCAGTGATCTGACTAAAAGATCTGAATATGACCTACTAAGAAAAGACTCTTTACATTATATGAAGAACAAGTGCACTTTAAATCCATCTAGCTGCTACGATTACAGCTTGAGTCGGAAGAAAGAAATAACTACCGAACTCTTCAGGACCGATACGTCACTTCCGGAGCGACGAGTGCGTCTTTGAACCCACGTGGAACGCTGAATAGAGTAACAGCCGGGACGCCGGCTTTCAGCGGAGCTCCGAGATATTTTCGATCGGCACATACGAAGAAAAGGTAAGCCCACATAGTGGGTCATTACTCGGCATACTTTAACTGCCAAACTGTGAAAGTTCATACCGAATACAAAAAGGAACACTCTATTGAAAGCCTAATATAATTGAAATACCAACTCTTATCGGACTTTTCCTCTTATCAAGAAATAGAAGAAAAAGGATCCTTTACCTTCTTTATTTCCCTCTGCCTTTTTTTCTCTATAGGTGTTAACTGCGAAGGAATATAAGTAAATGTCATATAGAAATTAAGGAAATTTATGACTGCGATGTGTTTTATTAAGATTGTTAGTCCACACACAATCCAATTTAATTTATTTTAGCCTTTTAACCTTTTATGTGTGATTATCAATAAATTTGTGACCTGCTTAAGAACCGCATGACCCCATTTGTTTGAGAGTGCCAGTCTCTTAGCTATACATTGATTAATAGTCAGTTTAACCTGCTTCCAATATGTGGTGATGGCTCACAAGTAAACCATATATGTAGAAAGAAGCCCACATCAGAGTCACATCTCCAACAGATGTTTGATTGGGAGAGGTTGTGCATGAATAGGCATTCAGGTGTTCTATACCATCTGGTTAGGAGTTTGTAGTGGTTCTCTTGTAGTCTAACACATGTAGAGAAACCATGTGAGGATTTCAGAATGGATTGTACTTCCATCTCTGTGAGGGAGATATTTAGATCTCTCTCCCAGGAGGAGATAAAAGCTGGTTTAGAATACGTTGAGGGCTGTATTAGCATAGAGTATATGCTTCCTACTTTTCTTGCCGTCTGTTACGTGAGTGTAGTTTCATACTGAGTGAGTTGTCGTCTAAATGAGTAGGCCTTCAGAAAGAAAACCTTCTGAGACTTTACGGAAGTGAGCCAGATGGAGTGGGATAATAGTAGTTATGTTTAATAGTCTCAGAAGTTCGACTTGTGTTGGAATTCTATTCGATGGAAAATGGTCAGCTATAGTGAGGTCTTTTAGTTTGTACCAGAAGCCAGAGTACGGTGAATCTATGGTGGTGATGATGTTAGGTAATAATGATGCTGGCATAAGAGGGGATGGATAGGGCGCCAAAGTGTCTTTTAGCGACATCCATGTCCCGCTCACGCCTATGATGAGTGGATCCAGGTCTCTGCGCCTTAAAATGTCTTCCCTCGGCCTCCAGAGTGTCTGTGGCAATGGGGAACTAAGTGAGTTTTGTAACAGTGTGGCTGAATTTATTTGTTTGCTTGGATTGAACAACTCCAACCATCTATTCAGGTGGACGGACGGCTGTATAATAGGATAATATATCCGGGAGACCCATATCCCTGTTTTCTCTCTTCCTAATAAGGAGGGTATATGGCAGTCTTGGTCTGCCCCCTCTCCAGAGAAATCTCGAAAACATTGATCTGATAGAGGAGAAAAAAGTAGCTGGTAAGTATGTTGGGATCATCAAAATCATCTACAGTATTTTTGGGACTATATAAGTTTTTAAGAGATTTTTACGCCCCATCCAGGAAATGTATGGGAAATCATATTCATGTAGCATTTGTTTAAGTTCCTGCAGCAAGGGTGCAAAGTTAAGATTGTACAGGTTTGCGAGGTGCCGGGGGAGCCGTATACCTAAGTATTTTAGGGATGAGACCCAAGGGAAGAGTGATTTTTGTTTCGCCTCCTTCGCGATTCGTGAGGGTACAGTTATATTTAGTATTTCTGATTTTGAAACATTCACTTTAAAGGAGGAAATGGATGCATAGTCTTCTAAAAGTGACGATAATATTGGGAGGTCAGAGGATGGGTTGGAGAGCAGGAATAATAGGTCGTCCGCAAATGCAACACATTGGAGTTGCGAGGAATTTCTGCTGAAACCCTTAATTGCTGTGTTTTGCCTCAGTTTCTGGATTAGGGTTTCTACTACGAGTATGAACAGTGAAGGAGAGAGAGGGCAGCCCTGACGTGTGCCGTTAGTGATTTTGAAGGTTGGGGACAAGGTGCCATTAATCTTTATGCGAGCGGAGGGCTGAGATTATAAGGTGAGTATAGCTCGTACTAGGCCTGGGGGGAATTTGAATTTATGTAGCCTAGCTTCCATGAATGCCCAATTGACCCTGTCAAACGATTTCTCAGCATCCACTCCCAAAAGCGCCAAAGGGATTTTATGTTGGTGTGCTGAATGTATAATGTGTAGGAGTCTGCATGAATTTTCTCTGCCCTCTCTCCCCTTCACAAAACCTGCTTGTTCAGTACCAATTAGTCGCGGAAGAAGGGGACTAATGTGAGTCGCTATCAATTTGGCCCATATTTTTAGGTCCAAGTGGGATTGGACGGTAATTGCCGCAGGCCTGGGGGTCTTTCCTAGCTTTATGTATGAGAGTGATATGGGCTTCCTGCATTTGTGGAAATAATGAGCCTCCTCGCAACAAATAGTTGCAAAGAGAGACCAGCTGTGGTAGTAAGACATCACAAAATTTCCTGTAGTACAGAAGTGGGAGACCATCCGGCCCCGGACTTTTCCCCTGGGGAAGCTAAAAAGAAGTTTTGAATTCCATTTCCGTAATTGGTTTTCATAAATTGGAGGCTTCCTCTACCGTCACCACAGGCAAATCCAACGAGTCCAGAAAATGCTGGATGTGTCGTGGAATAGATGGGTCAGGGGTGGGAGTAAGATTATATAGGTTAGTATATTAAGCATGGAAGGCTTGGGCTATTTCTTGTAAATTTAAGTTTTAATACATTTTTTCAAAGTAAAATTTTTTAAAGTCAATCAACATAACATCGGAAAAGCAGGTCATCAAATACAAAGATTGACAAAATGATTTTCATTCAAAAAGTCTATTACCCCCGAGTGTGGGTAAATTTTGGTTGAATAGAGACCCAAAAAGGTAACTCAAAGATCAGTCTGCTAAACACAGACAGAGAGTATTTCCCTAGTCCTGTACCTTAACACAAAGTACTTAGATTCAAGTGTAGTCACATCTGAACGTATCAACAGGATTTCGATAACTGCAATATCTTAACAATCAAAAAATAGTGCAATATTTGGTTCAAAAACGATAGAACTTTAAGGTGCTAGGCAGGATTAGGACCAGAGGAACGGATAAAGTGCAAAGGAGGACCCTAATACTAAAAAGCCTGTGGGCTAATCCTCTTATTCCTCCGTCTACTAGTGAGATGACGGACATTACCTGCTTATCCAGAAGAAGAAGGGAGGGAAGAGAGGGGAAAGGGGATTAGGTGAAGGTAAGGGAAGGGAGAAGGAAAGAACAGGTTAACAAACAGAAACAGAAACGGAAAACAGAAAATAATGTCACATGTATGTCAACTTCTGCTTGCAAGAAACCCTTACCAACGGATACCCCGTTAGTCTAAGTATACGCTAATTTTCTCTGAAGAAATGAAATTGTTCCATTTTGACCAGATTTTGAGATATTTTTTGTAATTACCAGTAGAAGACCATTTAATTTTTTCAAAGCTATTTATCAGGTTAATTTCTGATAGCCATTCTTTAATAGTTGGGATGTCGGTACTCATCCAGTGTTTTGGTATTAGGGATTTAACACCTTAAGGACCGAGCTCATTTTTACTTTAAGGACCAGGCCATTTTTTGCAAATCTGACCAGTGTCGCTTTATGCGGTGATAACTTTAAAACGCTTTGACTTATCCAGGCCATTCTGAGATAGTTTTTTGGGCACATATTGTACTTCATGACACTGGTAAAAAGAAGTAAAAAAAAAAATTTTTTATTTATAAAAAAATACCAAATTTATCAATTTTTTTAAAAAAATTGCAAATTTCTAAGTTTCAATTTCTCTACTTCTATAATACATAGTAATACCTCCAAACATAGTTATTACTTTACATTCCCCATATGTCTACTTCATGTTTGCATCATTTTGGGAATGATATTTTATATTTTGGGGATGTTACAAGGCTTAGAATTTTGGAAGCAAATCTTGAAATTGTTCTGAACTTTTCAAAAACCCAATTTTTAGGGACCAGTTCAGGTCTGAAGTCACTTTGTGAGGCTTATATAATAGAAACCACCCAAAAATGACACCATTCTAGAAACTACACCCCTCAAGATATTCAAAACTGATTTTACAAACTTTGTTAACCCTTTAGGTGTTCCACAAGAATTAATGGAAAATAGAGATACAATTTCAAAATTTCACTTTTTTGTCAGATTTTCCATATTTTTTTCCAGTTACAAAGCAAGGGTTAACAGCCAAACAAGACTCAATTTTTATGGCCTTGATTCTGTAGTTTACAGAAACACCCCATATGTGGTCGTAAACCACTGTACGGGCACACGGTAGGAAACAGAAGGAAAGGAATGCCATACGGTTTGTGAAAGGCAGATTTTGCTAGACAGTTTTTTTTGGACACCATGTCCCATTTGAAGCCCCCCTGATGTACCCCTAGAGTAGAAACTCCATAAAAGTGACTCCATCTAAGAAACTACACCCCTCAAGGTATTCAAAACTGATTTTACAAACGTCGTTAACCCTTTAGGTGTTCCACAAAAGTTATTAGCAAATAGAGATGAAATTTCAGAATTTCAATTTTTGGGCAATTTTTCCATTTTACAATTTTTTTTCCAGTTACAAAGCAAGGGTTAACAGCCAAACAAAACTCATTATTTATGGCCCTGATTCTGTAGTTTACAGAAACACCCGATATGTGGTCGTAAAGTGCTGTACGGGCACACGGCAGGGCGCAGAAGGAAAGGAATGCCATACGGTTTTTGGAAGGCAGATTTTGCTAGACAGTTTTTTGGACACCATGTCCCATTTGAAGCCCCCCTGATGCACCCCTAGAGTAGAAACTCCTAAAAAGTGACCCCATTTTAGAAACTACGGGATAGGGTAGAAGTTTTGTTGGTACTAGTTTAGGGTACATATGATTTTTGGTTGCTCTATATTACAATTTTTGTGAGGCAAGGTAACAAGAAATAGCTTTTTTGGCACCGTTTTATTTTTTTTGTTATTTACAACATTCATCTGACAGGTTAGATCATGTGGTGTTTTTATAGAGAAGGTTGTCACGGATGCGGCGATACCTAATATGTATACACTTTTTTTATTTATGTAAGTTTTACGCAATGATTTCATTTTTGAAACAAAAAAAATGTTTTAGTGTCTCCATAGTCTGAGAGCCATAGTTTTTTCAGTTTTTGAGCGATTATCTAAAATAGGGTCTCATTTTTTGTGGGATGAGATGACGGTTTTATTGGCACTATTTTGGGGTGCATATGACTTTTTGATCGCTTGCTATTACACTTTTTGTGACATAAGATGACAAAAAATAGCTTTTTTTACACCGTTTTTATTTTTTTACGGTGTTCATCTGAGGGGTTAGGTCATGTGATATTTTTATAGAGCCGGTCGATACGGACGCGACGATACCTAATATGTATACTTTTTTTTTATTTATGTAAGTTTTACACAATGATTTCATTTTTGAAACAAAAAAAAAACATGTTTTAGTGTTTCCATAGTCTAAGAGCCAAAGTTTTTTCAGTTTTTGGGCAATTATCTTGGGTAGGGTATGATTTTTGCGGGATGAGATGACGGTTTGATTGGCGCTATTTTGGGGTGCATATGACTTTTTGATCGCTTGCTATTACACTTTTTGTGATGTAAGGTGACAATTTTTTTTTTATTTAGCACAGTTTTTTTTCCCATTTTTTACGGTGTTCATCTGAGGGGTTAGCTCATGTGATATTATTATAGAGCTGGTCGATACGGACGTGTCGATACCTGATATGTATACTTTTTTTTATTTATGTAAGTTTTACACAATGATTTCATTTTTGAAAAAAAATAATTATGTTTTAGTGTTTCCATAGTCTAGGAGACATAGTTTTTTCAGTTTTTGGGCGATTATCTTGGGTAGGGTATGATTTTTGCGGGATGAGATTACGGTTTGATTGGTGCTATTTTGGAGTGCATATGACTTTTTGATCGCTTGCTATTACACTTTTTGTGATGTAAGGTGACCAAAAATTGTTTATTTAGCACAGTTTTTATTTTTTATTTTTTACGGTGTTCATCTGAGGGCTTAGCTCATGTGATATTATTATAGGGTTGGTCGATACGGACGCGGCGATACCTAATGTGTATACTTTTTTTTATTTATGTAAGTTTTACACAATAATATCATTTTTGAAACAAAAAAAATTCATGTTATAGTGTCCCCATAGTTTTTTTTATTTTTTGGGCCATTGTCTTTTTGCGGGATGAAGTGACGGTTTGATTGGTACTATTTCGGCGTACATGCGACTCTTTTGATCACTTTTATTACCTTTTTTGGGAAGTAAGGTGGGCAAAATTTCAATTTCCTGATAGTTTTTATTTTCTTATTTTTATGGCGTTCTCCGTGTGGGGAAAGTAACATGACCGTTTTATAGATCAGGTCGTTATGGACGCGGCGATACCTAATATGTGTAGTGTATTAAATTTTTTTTTTTTTTATTCATTGATAAATGTGTTTTTATTATCTTTATTTTTTTCCCTTTTTTTTTTACATTTTTTGGACCCAGACCCACTTGGTTCTTGAAGATCCAGTGGGTCTGATGTCTGTATAATACAGTACAGTACACTATATAGGGCACTGTACTGTATTTTACTTACACTGAGAAGGCGTCCTGTTGCCATGGGAACCTTCCCCGTCTGCAAAGGCACAGCAGCCCCCCGATGGCAGAGGGAGGGAGCTCCCTGACTTAACCCTTTCCATACAGCGGTCCGTATGGACCTCTGTATGGAAAGGGTGAAACGGCTGACATCGCAGCGATGTCAGCCGTTTATACCAGAGTATACTCTGGTATACTACTGACCACCAATGAAAATTCAGGGGGAGGCGGGCGGGGGATCGCGATCCCGCCTGCCGCACCGCCCGCCTCCCGCAACTGCTGCACCGCCCGCAAACGGCCGCACCGCCCACAAACCGCCCCGCTGCACCCCGCCGACAAAAAATCATTCAGGGGTGCAGGGGGGGTTATATATTTTTTTACTTTGGCCATTTTAAAGTTTCTGACCGCAGGGATCAGAAACGACAGAAAGCTCTGCAAACGGCAGGTCTGAATTGACCTGCGGTTTGCAGCAATCGCCGATACGGGGGGGTTACAGGACCCCCCTCGGCATTGACCCTGGGTGCCTGGCTGTGTGTAACAGTCGGCACTCAGCGCTGTCACCATGTCTGCAGACATGGTGACAGTTTAATGCCAGGACGAGTATACTCGTCCTGGAGCGCTAAGTACCAGTGTCCTGAACGTGTTAAGGGTGATGATTAGAAAGGGGAATAATCTATCTCTCATTAGACGGTTATCTTGCTTTGCCAGGCCTAGTAGAATCATCTCTCTATATAGCTTAACAGAATAGCCGTATATCTCGGATACAATATGATTAAATTTTTCCCATAATGGTGCAATTTTGTTGCAGTGTACCCAAATATGAGAGAGGGAACCCTCCCTACCATCACACCTCCAACATTTTGCAGGTATGTTGCTATTGATCCTGTTTAAAAGGACCGGTATTCTATACCATCTAGATAACAGCTTGTAGTGCGACTCTTGTAACTTCACTGAGGTGACCTTGGGAATTGATGAGTTCAAAACCATTTCCTTTCCTTTTCCCTATCATTTAAAGGTTTACCTAATTCTTTAACCCAGCTGTCAAGATATGATGGTGGAGGGCTCACCTCATTAAGGGATGAATAAATGGTGGAGATACAATGAGGGGAAGGACATTTTGCCAGAATCAGTTCGGTAATACCTTTGAAATGTGAAAGCTGGTTAAATTTAGTATTCAATAATGAGACGTGTGATAATTTTGGAATTAAAGTAGAATTCCTACATGAGTCCCAGTCCATAAGATTCTCACCGTCTAAGACATCTTTCAAAGTGGTGTCACGTCCTGGCTTCCATTTCAACATTTTAATCCTAATAGACCTAAGTTTCTTGGGTATTAATGTGAGGAGTGGTAGGTTTCCAGGGTCAGGAGTAGTTATCTTAGCCTTTCTCTGTTTTTCCTGCCAGATTTTAAGTGTATGGCTCGTATAGGGGGACCTTTTGATATCTTTGCATAAATCACTATTATAGATAGTCTTCCATGTGACCTGGTTGAGCGGGCAACACGCACAACTCTCCTCCAGGTCAACCCAGGGCTTCCTTATTGGTCTGATATTCCATTCCAAGATTCTGGAGATTGTCGCCGCATCTCGATATTTCTCAAAGTCTGGAAGGCCAAGAGCCCCTGCTTTCTTAGGTTTCGTTAAGATGTTGTAGGCAGTCTGTGTTGACCCTTGTTCCAGATAAAAGAAAGAATTACTCTCTTTAATGCTAGGAAAAAACTTTTGGGGATGTTTATAGGGACACCTTGTAAGAGATATAAAACTTTAGTGAGAGATATCATCTTGACTATATTAACCCTACCCATCCAGGAAATAAAAAAATCATTCCAATCTGATAAGTCCTTTTTTTAGGCTGGCTAAGAGGAGGGGGGGGGGGGGAATTCAGATCAAAGGTTTCCTTCTGGGACGAGGCAATATGAACCCCCAGGTATTTAAAGTGAGTAGTGGACGGACTCAAACGGCTAATAGTTTTTACTTTATCCCAGGTGTGTTTATCTATGTTGACATTAAAAAGTGTAGATTTATTTATATTAACCTTGAAGTACGAGAGTTTCCCATAAGTTTCTAATTCTGTTAATATATTAGGTATTGTAGACAGGGGGTTCGTGACAAAAAATAAAATGTCGTCAGCGAAGGCTGCTATTTTGTGGGACATGTTAGGTGTTTTCAAACCGGTAATATTTTCATTCTGTCTAATTTTGGCTAATAGGGGTTCTAATGAAAGAATAAAAAGGAGTGGTGAAAGGGGGCATCTTTGTCTAGTTCCATTTTTTAGTAAATGATCTGGACCTTGTGCTGTTGACGCTCACTAAAGCTGAGGGTTGAGTATATAAGGCTTTAACTTTACTAATAAAGATCTCTGGAAGACCAAACCTAGTCAGAGAAGCCAAGAGGTAATTCGAGTTGAGGTGGTCAAACGCTTTTTCTGCGTCAGTTGAAATTAATGCAAGTGGTATAGATTTGTTCTTGCTATATTCCATAGTCAAAGAAAAAATATGGGGGATTCAGCCCGCCCAACCCCTAGCAGGTGCAGATTGCTATGGTGAAATACAGATACAAATGCAAAAACACAAAATGCAATCGCACTCTGCAACCAGCACTCTGCCCTGCCTTTATGCTGGATGGTGAATAAGGCATTGGTGTACATTTTGGCCAAAGCGTAATAAGCCACTCACCACATCAAGGTCGCCTTAATGAGTGGTCCCTAACACTAGTTCCTACCTTTTATGGGCCATGACAGCCACACAAAGTCCAGGGAGCGCAGGTACAGCATGCACGCCAAGCACACTCTGCTTTTAACCCCGTCCGGAGCCATTACAGCGGATCCAGGGATGCAAGTACCAACATGCATGCTGAGCCCACTATATACTTCTCCTGGAGCCTAATGGCTACTGGTAGGTGCTATATAAGCAGACTCAGTTTTATACTGACTTTAAAACCAGCCTCCAGGGCATACTAACTGGTCAGGCGTGCATGACTGCTTGGAGATCGCCACACCTCCAATATATACACCAATGCCTTATTCAACATCCAGCATAAAGGCAGGGCAGAGTGCTGGTTGCAGAGTGCGATTGCATTTTGTGTTTTTGCGTTTGTATCTGTATTTCGCCATAGCAATCTGCACCTGCTAGGGGTTGTGCGGGCTGAATCCCCCATATTTTTTCTTTGTAGTATATATTGGAGGCGTGGCGATCTCCAAGCAGTCATGCACACCTGACCAGTTAGTATGCCCTGGAGGCTGGTTTTAAAGTCAGTATAAAACTGAGTCTGCTTATATAGCACCTACCAGTAGCCATTAAGCTCCAGGAGAAGTATATAGTGGGCTCAGCATGCATGTTGGTACTTGCATCCCTGGATCCGATGAAAGCTGTAATGGCACCGGACGGGGTTAAAAGCAGAGTGTGCTTGGCGTGCATGCTGTACCTGCGCTCCCTGGACTTTGTGTGGCTGTCATGGCCCATAAAAGGTAGGAACTAGTGTTAGGGACCACTCATTAAGGCGACCTTGACGTGGTGAGTGGCTTATTATGCTTTGGCCAAAATGTACACCAATGCCTTATTCAACATCCAGCATAAAGGCAGGGCAGAGTGCTAGTTGCAGAGTGCGATTGCATTTTGTGTTTTTGCTTTTATATTCCATAGTCAGCAGTGTTTTTAAGATGTTATCTTTGGCTTCTCTTCCTGGTGTGAAACCCACCTGATCATAATTAATGATATCTGGAATAACTTTTTTAAATCTATTAGCAAGGGCTTTTGTAAATATTATTAAGTCATTATTTTAGAGGGAAATAGGCCTATAATTTTGGCAAAGGGACGGGTCTTTCTCTTCCTTCTGAATTACGGTTATGTTTGCTGTGGGCGTTTCTGGCCTAAAGTCCAGATCCTGTCCAATACAATTGAAATATTTAGTTAAATACGGTGATAGAATCGATTTAAAGTGTTTGTAATAGGCGATGTTAAAGCCATCTGGCCCTGGGCTTTTGCCGTTGGGTATGGAACTAATAATTTCTTCAATCTCCTCTTGGTTCAAAGGTTCTGAGAGTAATGTCTTTTGAGAGTTATCTCAAAAAGATCTATTTTGTGTAGGTATTCCTTAATTTCTTGGGAACATGGGATTGTGGAATTGGGTTCTGTGTCAATATTGTAGAGTTTTTTGTAATAATCATAGAATGTTTCAGCAATATTTTTGGGAATATACTCCAAATTACCTTTGTCATTCTTGATATTGTGGACAATTGTTTTATTTCTCTGTTTCTTAGCATAATTAGTTATTTTTCTTTCTCTCTAGAGCAAGATGTTTTGTGCTCTTTTTCTAAAATCCTTATCTTGGCCATAATGTTCTCCACTTTAATGTTTCTTTCCCTTTTTTCCTGGCCCCTAATTGCATTAGGTGTCCTCTAATAACCGCCTTGTGTGCTTCCCACACTGTAGCCCAGTTAACCTCTATGGGTTTGTTTTCATCAAAAAATTGCTTCATTTGGGAGGCTATAAAGTTCTGATCTGCTTCTAATTTTAATAGAGATTCATAAAGCATCCATGTTGGCCCTATGCTAGAGGAAGGTGTAATGTTAATTGTGGCAAGTAGTGGGGAGTGATCTGAGTAAGAGAAAGTGTCGTACAGAGTTTTTCTGACTTTATCCAAATTGTTTTGTCTAACGTAAAGGTGGTCGATCCTAAAATATTGATTAAGGGTTGAGGAGAAATGTGAGTAGTCTTTTTCTCCTGGATTTTCAAATCTCCAAATGTCCACTAGTTGTCTCTCATGGAGAATATTCTTAACCGCTTTGAGTCTTTTGTAAGGAAGAGAAGTCTTTCCTCTTGATGTTTCTAAAGAGGGGTCTAAAGAGATATTAAAATCTCCTCCCACTATTAATATTCCTTCTTGAAATGTGTCTATGATATCAAATACGTGTTTAAGGAACCTCACTTGATTTCTATTTGGCACGTATGAGTTCACAATTGTGTGGAGAATTCCATTAATGTGGCCTTTTAAGCAAGACATATCTCCCTTCTTCATCTATTACCTGTCTACTTCAATAAAGTTGATGTTTTTGTGTATCAGGGTAGCTACACCCTTTCTCCTAAGGTGTGTGTTCGAGTTATACCACCTTGTATATGCTCCCTTTTTAGTGTGAGGGGTATATGATTTTTTGAAATGGGTCTCCTGGATGAGAACAATTCCTACCTTCTCCTTTTTAAGGTATTCCAGGATCTGGTTTCTTTTCTTTGGCACGTTTAACCCATTGACATTGTAAGTGGCTATTATTAGGTCTTGCATACTGAAAGTATAACGTAGAAAAGTCTTTAAGGCATCTGACATTCAAACAGTGAGTAAACTATTTTATAAGTAAACATGTGAAACCATAACAACAAAATGGTGGTTGGGTGCTGTACATCTCGTATGTTACGAGCCTGAGGTACAGCCCTAGAACTATAGATAGTAAGTCACCAGCAACTCTTGAGCTAGCCCTTAAAGCTCAGTGGGTGCTGGGTTAAAAATTGACTTATACGGAGGGAACTTCCTGGGAGGAAGGACCGTTCCCTCTATTGTTGGTAGGCCTCTGCCTCTGTCATAACTCAAGGATCGTTGACAGGATGACCGAGGTCTACCAACTGACTTACGTAGGGTGAAAGAGGACCTGTAAGTCCCCGGCGTCTAGTTTAGTAACTATACCACAATTAAAAGAAAAGTATAACGATGTGGCAAATCTCAATAGACATGCAATCAGTAACCTTAAGTATTGATACTATTTAGGAACCATAAAACCAAGTCTAAACATTGACATCAAAGTTTATGACAAAATATTAGACAATTACGAGGGGGTGAACACTCATGATGATCTGTGTCTTTTGGCTTGGGTGGGAGTCACGGTGTTCCAGGGTTCCACCTTTGACAAGATAGGAAATGTTAGCTACTCTTCATTTAATATTGTCCAGTCGTTAATTTGTATGTCTGTTAGTTCCAATTTATTAAGAACCGGACTCAGGTCTTCAGGTGTCCTTATTGTGTAGGATCTGCCTTGTATTGTGGTGAGTAGACCCACAGGGAACAACCATCTATATTTGATGTTTTTATTCCTCAGTTCTCTAGTCATAGGAAAGAGTCTGCTTCTAAATTGAAGCGTAAATCTTGAGATGTCTTGGTATAAGGTTATCTCACTTTCCTCCCACTCAATTCTTTTAGCTGCCCTGGCCTTCTGTATTATGCTCTCTTTTGTCCTAAAGCTCTGCTGGTAACATAACACATCTCTTGGGAACTCTGTCTTGACATGTTTAGGCCTGTATACTCTGTGGGCTCTCTCTATGAACAGTTCCGTTTTATCATCCTGTTGTAGGAGCTCATTAAAAAGTTAAGTAAGGACAGAGTGAATGTCTTTGTCTTGGACTGTTTCAGGGAGGCCTTTAATTCTGATACTATTCCTGCAAGACCTGATTTCCAGGTCGTCTAAGTGTATCCGCATATTGAATAGTTCTCTTTTTTGGTTAAGTATGGACCTTTCAGAGATATCCGCGTGGTTGATAAGCGTGGAGGTTGTTTCCTCTAGTATAAATTTGGCGAATGTCGGCCTTTATCTCAGTAAGTTCTTCTTTGAAAGAGGAAGAGAAGTCCTTTAGAAGTTCTTTAAAAAAGTCCCTGGAGGTAAAGGCTTTGATGTAGTTTTTCACCTCCGTAAGGGTGCTAGGAGTACTGTCATCTTCGCTTTCTGAACCACTTGAGGTGGCTCCGGTAATCTTGCCGTTTAACTGTTTAGAAACCTCTGAGGATTTTCTGAAGTGTTTTGAGGCCTTTGGAGTGGCTTCGACTGAAGATTTGCTTTTGCCCATCTTGTGTGCTATAAGACGCCGGGAACATGTAGGTGAAGAATTATTTAGCGCATGGCAAAGTTCCTCTTTCTATTTTGTGTAGAAATTTCTACCAAAGTTGAACTTATCTTCTTTTTAACTACCTTGTCTGCAGGGGCGTAGCTATAGGGGGTGCAGAGGAGCCTGAAGGGGCCCAAAGACCCTTGTGCCACATAAGACACTGGCATTATAGAAAGTGCATACTGGTCAATTTACGCCTCTGGCTGGAGGGAAGGGGCTAGGTAAAGAATTTTGCATGATAGGGTGCCCTTTCCATGTTTGCCTCATGCAGCAGGAAGGACATGTGCTCCCCTGCCCCTTGCCAGCAAGCACTGAGGGACAGGGGCCCAAGCTGAACTCTTGCACCAGGGCCAATGAGCTTTTAGCTACGCCCCTGCTTGTCTGGTAGCCATAGCCTCAGGATTTTGCAGTGTCAGGTTCTGCTATTATCATGCAAATACAAGTTAATGGAAAGGCAGTCTATGTATCAAAAAAATCTTCTGTAAACTTTCGAAAATATTCTTAATCGAATGTTATATTCGAGAGTAGTCTGCTTTTACGATTGTCTTTGCTGCAGAAAAATCAATCGCGATCAATTGCGATCCGAATATAATTATTTTCGGGTAATCTTTTACAGGATCCGAAGATGTTTCTTCTTGTTTGGATAGGGCAGAATAATCGATCGACTGCTTCCAGTGGTGACTCGAAAATAATTTAAATCGAGAACGGATCTGAAATTTTCGGCAGCAGGCAGATTGATCTGCGCTGCACTATGGGACCTGTCTCCCCCTTTAACTGCGTTCCCGGGCACTGTGTACCAGACAGAATTCTTAAAACAGTACCTTTAGGATGATCTCTCTTCAGTACTGGACTTGCCCGATTCTTCTATCGTCTGGACGTGGATTCCAGGCCCTGGGGGACGGTCCCGATCTTTCTTAGTCAGCCGCGGCTCCCGGCCGGAACTTCTTTCACCAGGGTCAGCCGAGAAGCAGCTCCAGGAGGGAGTAAAGCTGCTCCGGTATAGATTTTCCAGCCTGGGTAAGGCTGGGTATATCAGTCGCTGATGTTGTAGAGGTGGTATACGGATGTGGAACCACAGGGCACGGTCCCAACTCTGTTTCAGCACGTCTCGCCGCTCCGGCTGTAGATCAAACTTGAGGCCGGTGCTTCAGCCAGTTCTGTAGGCCGCACCTAACAGACTCTTCTGATCTTAATAAATTCGGTGTCTTTCGAATCCGGATGGCTTCCTGAGTCTTCTTCTGCTATTTTCGCAGTTTTATTCTCAAAATCCAATGGTTTATTTCGGTTTTAAAACAGGCAGCATGCAGAGCTCTCACACACTGCTTCCTATCAGCTCTGCAGCTAGCTCCGCTCCCGGCTTGGGCTATTTCTGTCGTATGCGTATGAATCGTTTCTTGGGAGTCTTTGATTTTGAGTATGTACGTTCTGTCACGAGTCTTCTCAATCAGTGAGGACATTAGCTTCCCACCCTTGTTTCCAGGAGAGTACAATTTATGTTTAAAGTACAGTTGCTGTTTAGTGTGGCGAAGGTCCAGAGTATGCTTCAGCTTTTGTCTGAGTATTTTTAGTTCCTCTAATCCACCATGTGTGTTAGTGTTAAATATTTTTTTCTGTGATCGCAATGCAATCCAGTAGTTCATCTATGTCTTTTTAATTAACTTTTTAGGTTCTAGTTTCCACTGCCCTAGCACTCCTCTAATATTCGCCGTATGCGTTTCCCACAATAGCGAAGGGGAGACCTGAGGGGATGTATTCTCCTGGACGATTTTAGATGATTTCTAATGTGCGTCTGATTTTCATCTGAACTCAAAAGAGTTTCATTTAGTCTCCAAACCCACTCGCCACATGGTAGCTGGGAAATTCGATACGTCACTGCATGGTCTGAGACCGTTATACTAACCTTTTAAAGGAGTCGTGAGGGGCAGAGTAGAAGGTATAGTCCTTAGTGGAGGGGTTACAAGCTCTCCACACATCAACTAATCGTAGATTGTGTAACTTGTGGTGTAGCCTCTTGATCTCTCTGGTGGGGGTCCGAGACATGGTCGTGGAAGAATCTTCAGTGGGATGCAAGGGGAGATTTAGATCGGTGCCAAGTATCACAATGCCTTCTGCAAATAGCTGTAGAGTATTTAGTGCCCCCATAAGCCAGGAAACCTGTCCTGTATTGGGTACATAAAAGTTTGTGAGCTTAAGTTTTTGTGAGCCTAAGTCTCCTTTGAGTATCAATATTCTGCCATCAGCATCTTGATATTGGCTCGTGCAGATAAAAGGGATGATGGCAATTGAGACCCCTCTGGAGGCCGAGGAAGCACTAGCGCTATGGAACCATTGGATGAAAGGCGTTCTGGGTAATTTTGGAATGTTTTTAACTCTGAAATGTGTTTCCTGAAGAAACACAATTTGTGATTTGAGCTTTTTAAGAAGGAGGAAGATATGACTCCTCTTGTTGGGGGAGTTAAGGCCTCTTTCACACAAGCGTGACGGATTAGGTCCGGATGCGTTCAGGGAAACTCGCACTATTTTGCAAGCAAGTTCAGTCAGTTTTGTCTGCGATTGCGTTCAGTTGTTCAGTTTTTTCTGCGTGGGTGCAATGCGTTTTGATACGTTTTTCATGCGCATGATAAAAAACTGAAGGTTTACAAACAACATCTCTTAGCAACCACTAGTGAAAAACGCATCGCACCTGCACTTGCTTGCGGATGCAATGCGTTTTTCACTGAAGCCCCATTCACTTCTATGGGGTCAGGGCTGCATGAATAACGTAGAATATAGAACATGCTGCGATTTTCACGCAATGCAGAACTGATGCGTGAAAAACAACACTCATGTACACAGACCCATTGAAATGAATGGGTCAGGATTCAGTGCGGGGGCTATGCGTTCACGTCACGCATTGCACCCGCGTGGAAAACTCGCTTGTGTGAAAGGGGCCTAAGACCTTTAACATTTAGAGTGGTTATAGTGCACTCCATTGACAACTCAGTGAGTTAAAACAGTAGTAGAAATAAGGGGAGGGGGAAAGGGAGGGGTGTGAAAAGGGTGTCTTGGAGTAGGTAAGCGGTTTAATTAGTATGGGGAGGTAAGTGAACTAGGTATTTGTAATATAGCCTAGTTACAATATATTTGTAATGAGACGTCTAACTGACGTTTGAACAAAGAATAAGTATAAGGAGATGGGAGGGGGGGGGGGGGAACGGATGGCAAAGACAACAAATTGTCCTGACTAGCAGTATGCAGGCAGTTATTTTTAATATTGTTATGATGTTCTAGATGTAAGCTGACAGGTAGGAATATATAGGTAAGGTCATAGATAGTCAAAAAAGTGGTTGCTGTGCATCGGTTATTGTATGGGCCAAAAAAGGAAGAGGGAGGGAGGGATAATAAGAGACATACAGGGAGTGCAGAATTATTAGGCAAATTGTATTTTTGAGGATTCATTTTATTATTGAACAACAACCATGTTCTCAATGAACCCAAAAAACTCATTAATATCAAAGCTGAATATTTTTGGAAGTAGTTTTTAGTTTGTTTTTAGTTTTAGCTATTTTAGGGGGATATCTGTGTGTGCAGGTGACTATTACTGTGCATAATTATTAGGCAACTTAACAAAAAACAAATATATACCCATTTCAATTATTTATGTTTACCAGTGAAACCAATATAACATCTCAACATTCACAAATATACATTTCTGACATTCAAAAACAAAACAAAAACAAATCAGTGACCAATATAGCCACCTTTCTTTGCAAGGACACTCAAAAGCCTGCCATCCATGGATTCTGTCAGTGTTTTGATCTGTTCACCATCAACATTGCGTGCACCAGCAACCACAGCCTCCCAGACACTGTTCAGAGAGGTGTACTGTTTTCCCTCCTTGTAAATCTCACATTTGATGATGGACCACAGGTTCTCAATGGGGTTCAGATCAGGTGAACAAGGAGGCCATGTCATTAGATTTTCTTCTTTTATACCCTTTCTTGCCAGCCACGCTGTGGAGTACTTGGACGCGTGTGATGGAGCATTGTCCTGCATGAAAATCATGTTTTTCTTGAAGGATGCAGACTTCTTCCTGTACCACTGCTTGAAGAAGGTGTCTTCCAGAAACTGGCAGTAGGACTGGGAGTTGAGCTTGACTCCATCCTCAACCCGAAAAGGCCCCACAAGCTCATCTTTGATGATACCAGCCCAAACCAGTACTCCACCTCCACCTTGCTGGCGTCTGAGTCGGACTGGAGCTCTCTGCCCTTTACCAATCCAGCCACGGGCCCATCCATCTGGCCCATCAAGACTCACTCTCATTTCATCAGTCCATAAAACCTTAGAAAAATCAGTCTTGAGATTTTTCTTGGCCCAGTCTTGACGTTTCAGCTTGTGTGTCTTGTTCAGTGGTGGTCGTCTTTCACCCTTTCTTACCTTGGCCATGTCTCTGAGTATTGCACACCTTGTGCTTTTGGGCACTCCAGTGATGTTGCAGCTCTGAAATATGGCCAAACTGGTGGCAAGTGGCATCTTGGCAGCTGCACGCTTGACTTTTCTCAGTTCATGGGCAGTTATTTTGCGCCTTGGTTTTTCCACACGCTTCTTGCGACCCTGTTGACTATTTTGAATGAAACGCTTGATTGTTCGATGATCACGCTTCAGAAGCTTTGCAATTTTAAGAGTGCTGCATCCCTCTGCAAGATATCTCACTATTTTTACCTTTTCTGAGCCTGTCAAGTCCTTCTTTTGACCCATTTTGCCAAAGGAAAGGAAGTTGCCTAATAATTATGCACACCTGATATAGGGTGTTGATGTCATTAGACCACACCCCTTCTCATTACAGAGATGCACATCACCTAATATGCTTAATTGGTAGTAGGCTTTCGAGCCTATACAGCTTGGAGTAAGACAACATGCATAAAGAGGATGATGTGGTCAAAATACTCATTTGCCTAATAATTCTGCACTCCCTGTATATCCTTACAACAATGACTATTACAGCTATATAGGCAATAATATCCAAAGTACCGTGGGCCAACCCCGCACATTTAATATAGTCAAGCAAACGTTCGTCATTCAGCTTACTATAGAAATAACCTTAGGATAAAAATGCTCGACTCTAAATACAACTTCGTTTATTTGGGGTGAGCAAAAATAAACCCACACCTCACTGAGGAACTCATTTCCTGAAAGCAGTGCAGCCCCAAAATTGAGTTCTGCGACTGCCCCCAGGGCCGAGGAGAGGGTCTAGATCAAAAACCTTGATATATTGTAGGAACTGAATTGCACTGCGGAGTCTTATGAAGGGGTGAGAAGAGTAGAAGGAGAAGGGGAGGAGAAGAAAAATGGGGGGGGGGGGGGTGAAAGAAACGCCTTAATATATCAATGCATCTGTGATAATCCCAGTTGTTTAAACATTGACATTTGAAGTGAAGCGGATCTACTCCACACATCAGGTGGGATTGAGCACTCATACAGCGTTTAATGCACAGCAAGGATATCCCTGCAACTAGAGCGCTCAGCTCTAAATATAGCATCGCTTAAGGTGGGCAAGTTCTACCCACCTAGCACATAACATCTAGCAAGTTATTCCTTGTAACTGTGTATACATAAGGGGGAAAGGATGAGGGGCCCACAAGCCTGTATGAGAAGGCGAGTGCAACACAATACAATATGCAACTTTGTGGAGACATGCTAACTGAAGATACAACATTACTGAGCAAATGTCCAACAATGAACGGTGCAATAGCGGGTCACCCCTCTATGATTTTGTAACTGCCCCTACGACTGCTCTGAACTTAACTGAAAGGTAACTTGCGAGCAGGCGAAGAAGTAGGGGGAAGGTCATCTTCATTGTCCCTGGGGAGACCTAAGGTGAATCCATGTACTTGCGTTTCGCACCGAGGCCTACTCAGGCTGGGTCAAAAAATTGTTCCACGGACACTTTGTCATGGCGGTGATGTCTACCTTTGGGCACATGTGATGGCCGCTGGCATCCAAGATGGAATCTTTATTGGATCCAAGTCGAGCAGAGCCCATGAGTTAGCAAGGTCTTCCGGTGTATGTATGCGAATTCTGCGGCCGTTATGTAAGATGGATAGGCCGAAGGAATACAGCCAGGAGTAGATGGTATTTCTCTGCCTCAGCTTCTCCAGAAGGGGTTTTAGTGTCCTTCTTTTTGCAAGAATAGATGGGGCGACATCTTGGTAGAAGGCAAGTTCCACTCCGGAATAGAGTATAGGAGCTTTTTCTCTTGCGCTAACTTAGAATGTTAGCGGTATCTACATACGACAGTATGCCGCAAATCACATCTCAAGGTGGTTCCAATGGCGGTGGCTGTGGTTTCAGGGATCGATGGATCCATTATTCTTTCAATAACAATAGCATGAGCTGCTTCTTCACCAATAAGGCCACAGAAAATTTCCATGGCGACCTTCCTCTACATACGACAGTATGCCGCAAATCACATCTCAAGGTGGTTCCAATGGCGGTGGCTGTGGTTTCAGGGATCGATGGATCCATTATTCTTTCAATAACAACAGCATGAGCTGCTTCTTCACCAATAAGGCCACAGAAAATTTCCATGGCGACCTTCCTCAAGGCGTCGGCTGCCCAGGACTCAAGCAGACCTTTTATGCGTATGTTTCTGTTCTTTTGATCTTCCATTAAAACGAGCGCTTTATTAATATGCGCTAAGTGGTTGGTTGTGCATGTCTCCAGTGCAGATGCAGATAAGATAGATAAGATAAGATGCCTTTATTGTCACTGTACAATACAATGTAATACAATGTGCAATACAATGAAATGTTGTTTGGAGCAATCCTAGATGCCATGGATTGAGGAAAAAGAACTGACATTTAAACTAAAGCATTACACTAGAAAAAAACTATATATAGCAAGAGCAAAGTAGAAAGTGCTTGTGAGTATATATACACACTGATTCAGACACGACTGCAGACAAGAGGTCATCATGGGTTCATGAATACAGCAGTCATGCATGTGCCATAATGGCGGTGCACGTGGTTTTCAAAGCCTCTACTCTTGTTCCAATGTGATTCACGTCTGACTTAATTTCAGAGAGGTCAGATAGTACTGGACGGAGAGCCTGGGCTATGGTTGATCTGAAGAAAGCTTTGGAGGAAGCTGTAAGCTCAAGGTCCCCGTGATCGCTTGCGGTGCAGCTAAGTTGATCGGCATCCTCCTCACTGTCTTGAGCTACTGGATCTTCGGGCGCCATTTTGGGAGACCTGGGCTGCAGACTTGGAGCTTTGGTTTGAAGGTATTTGTGGATGTCGAAGGATTTCTTTTGGGCCTGGGGTGTGCCCGGAGTCTTTATCCTCTTATCTTTGCCGTATTTGACCATTTTGGATGAATGTGATCGGCAGCTTATCTCGCCTGTAGTGACTGCTGTGCGGGAGCTCTCGCCTCACACCTCTGTCTCCATGCGCGGTCAGGCTCTCTCTTTTAATACATTTTAATTGATTGATCGTAAGTTTTTTATACAAGCTTTTATACAATTACCATTTTATATCTTGCTGTGAAATCACAACTTTACTGGGTTCTAAGTTATATTCACGTTCCATTGCTACCAATTTTCCCTTCCGGACCATTTGGGAATATCACCACTTTTATATTCTAATATGGTACATCTCTCACTACCGGAAGAGGTTTCCTAGAACTTACTACTTGGAATAATTTTTCTCTATAACTTAATTCTCATACGTCTACCTATAGAGAATCACTATAATTAGAATTTTCACTCTCATTATTTGGAGTTTGGCGCTCACTCTTTCTAGTACTGAAGGTGGTACTGCAACATGGAAACTTTACTGGTTTGTGTGTTTGGTATAACTGATGCTGTGATCTGGATGCTGTTAAATTATGTAAAAAATGGCCTAATAAGAAGTAGGGGGGATTAGATGGGCAAGCAATCATCTTTTTACTCCTGTAAAAAAAAAAAAAAAATGTGACAATCACAAAGCTCGTATGCTGTGAGCGATGGCATACCTCCCAACTTTTGAAAAGATGGAAGATGGACACTATGGGACAGATTTATCATTAGCTCAAGTCAAAATAATGGAGTGAAAAAGTTGCGAATTTTTGCGCAATCGCTAAAACTGCGCAAAAGTTTCACTATGCTTGCCAGTTTTCTGAAAGTATGTAAATGAATCTCTAGATAGATTTGCTATTGCGACAATTTAAAAATTCACAAATAAATTGAGCAAAAAATTACACAATTTTACTTCAGTGAAGACCATGCTTATCTTATGCAACTTTTTAATAGAACATGCGACTTTTACATAAAGACGTGCGACTTTTTAAAGCCGCTTACTGAAGGATAAACTGCTACCGTCAAACATCATTTATCACAGTATTAAAGGACCATCAATAAATCTGACTTAGCCAAAAGTGACTTTGGACATATGTAAACATAACTAAACACTTAATCCTACCCAGTCCTCTAAATTCCCCCACATAGTAACTATTCCCCCTTTATGCCACCACACAGTAGTTATGCCAGCATTGTGCCCCTTCACAGATTATGCCCAGATATGTGCCCCCTCATAGTAGTTATATACGTACGCCTCTCACAGTAGCGATGCACAGATATGTGTCCCCTCACAGTAATATGCCCAGTTATACCCTCTCACAGTAATATGCCAAGTTGTACCCCCTCACAGTAATATGCCCAGATAATTTCCCCCTTGCAGTAATATGCACAGATATGTGCCCCTCACAGTAATATGCCCAGTTTTGCCCCCTCACAGTAATATGCCTAGTTATGCTTCCTCACAGTAATTTACCCAGTTGTGCCTCCTCACAGTAATATGCCCAGTTGTGCCCCTCACAGTAATATGCCTAGGAGTGTGACTCCTTCACAGGCAGTAAAAAAAATTATAAACTCCACATACTCTCCTCGCTCCCCAGCAGCAGCAAGATACATGGAGCTGCCAGGTGGCCCCGCCCCTGCCCAGACCAGCAGTGGGGAGCGCCAGCATGGGGGGAGGAATGATTGAGCAGGGAGCCGACGGACGGCTGTCTTCTTCATCATTACAGGCAACTGTCTTTGTTTCCTATGGAAGCAGGGACAGCTGCCACAGAGCGGGACATACCTCCCCTGTACCAGGACAATGGGACAGCCACTTAAATCCGGGACTGTCGCGCCAGATCTGGGACAGTTGGGAGGTATGGTGATGAGGATTTATACTATGCACAGAAGTCCATGTTAGGTTTTGAAGAATCTGTATCTGAGGATCTGTCAGGAGACTCAGTTGCAGATTCCATAAAAATACTGTACAGAATAGCATAGCATGCTACTCTTTCTTGTTCGGTAAAATGCCTTATTTTCGAATGGAAAATGTGATGGAAAAACTGCTTCCATTATTTTCATTGTTCTTCTATAATCGGTGGTCTTGTAACATTCATTTCATAAAGTTTATTACAAATATGTCTTGTCATTTATTTAGCACCATTAAATTTTTTGCAGTTACTAATTTACTTACTTACTGATGGAAGGGCCGTCTTATTATCACTAGTACATGCACCTGGGCGAGAGCCATGCCCTGTAAGGGTACATTCACACGGGTAAGGGTACCTACAACACAGCAGAAAAAGATAAACATCTATTTGCATGGTGCGGTTTCTGTGGAGCTTGCAGAAATCGCACCAAGAAAAATAAACAGTTTAAGGCCTCTTTCACACTGTCGTATGGCTATTTCAGTGTTTTGCGGTTAATTTTTCATTGATCCATTGTTCCTTTTTTTGTTTCCGTTGTGTTTCCGTTTCCGTTCCGTTTTTCCGTATGGCATATACAGTATACAGTAATTGCATAGAAAAAATTGGGCTAGGCATAACATTTTCAATAGATGGTTCAGCATAAACGAAAATTTGTGTATGTTGTGGATAAAACAGGAAAATTTGGGATAAAGGGAAGAATTATCTTGCTATTAAATATTGGTTAATGAGGTACAGATACAATTTCTAGTGTTTTTGGATAGATGCGGTTCATGAGCAATGTGAACACAGCCCAAATTAATTATGTTCTCTATATAAATGGGTTAATAATGCATATAGGTAGGCTATATTGGAGTATGGAATATATGTTAGTAAAAGGTCTGAATTTTATTTCAAGAGACGGAGGCTCCTATTGCTTACCCTTTCTTTACTGTCCACCAATAGCAGCAAAGAACAAAACATAAGGAAAAGGTAACCATAGTAACAAGCCCCTCCCCACTCTAATCCAGTATAATAACCCCAACGACCTCAGGTTCTTCCTCTTTCTTTGCTGCTGCCACCAAAGATAAGTGCTTTTCATTCAATTGTTAATCCTATATTGTGTTGGTAATTTCTATTGTGTCTTGATACCCTTTGTGGTTTTGGGGGCTTGTTATCTTCCCCATATGCCTTCTCTCTCCCCATAGATATCCTATTAATTTATCCTATTATTTATCCCTTTGTCATAGGTGATTACCTAAGTTCAATATTCCTTCCCATTGTACCCGTTCCTTCCTACCTCATTGCTTCCGACCAGGCGTCTCCCTTTGCGCGCTCTGTGCCGTGACCACGCCCCCAGACCGGCGTGTCCAAAGTCTTGCGATACTTTGGACGCCATAGCTCTCCTCATTCCGGCCGGCAGTAGCGTGGGGAGCCTCCGTCGCTTTGCCTCAAGCTCCAGCCCTGGTACGATTTACCCTCCTAGCATTTCCCCTCTGCCTTTACTCACCCGGTCACACAACCTGCGATTTTATAAGTAAAGCAGCCTGTCATTCCGGCACAATGTCCAGACAGAGAGTGCCTCTAACCCCCCCCCCCCCCTTCCCCCACAGATCCTGACCTGGGGGAGGCCTCTGCCAATCCTGGCCTTTATCTCCCAGGGGAACTTCAGATCCCAGAATTATTGATCCCTAGGCCATGGCTCTCCAGCGCTCAATAACTGACGCTATTATTGCAGCTATGGGTTCTGTTTCCTCCACGCTCACCAGGTCAATCTCTGAAGCCCTTATGGCCCACACGCCTTCTGCCGAAGTTCAGATTCCCCAAACTAGGTCTGAGACCCGGCCACCAGCACCTGATCCATCTGCCTGCAGAAAAACCTTCAGCGGTGTGTCTTTTGCCACCCAAGATGGCGCGCCTATGTCACGTAAAAGAGCCTGTACGCGCCAGGCAGAAAAAGTGTGCCCCTGGAAATGTGCCAGAGCACAACTAGATACAGAGTCCGATTCAGAATTCGGCTCAGATGAGGAGGCTTTGACTGATGCTTTAGGCGATACGGACAAAGACCTGTATGATATACCAGTGGACCGATACCCTTCTACCCATTCGGCCACCGGCTACCTAGCGGAGGTCGCCACTTGTTCCTCGGCCACTCTAATTGACCCAATAGGGGAACCCCTGTTTGACCCAGACGCCCTCCACCACTCCAGATCCGCGGAGTGGCTCCCTGTAGATCATGTGGCCAGATACTTGGAAGCCAGGGTGTGGTGCCCCCTTAACAAGGAGGCCCGCAACAAGCTACGGGCGGAATGCCCAAGACCTATTATACCCAATAAGGTCTGTGAAACCCCAATGGTGGACCCTAAAATGGTGCAATTCCTGGCCAAATCTGGCTGGAACCCCCGCAGGGGTCTAGAATCAGCCCTAAAAGCATGTCAGGACAAGCTCCTGGACATTTTTGGCCCCTTGGCCAGAATCTTTGAACTGGAGGAAGCTGCTAGAGTGGAAAATAGCCAAGTTGACCCGGATGAACTCCCGGGCTGGGTACAACGAGCCATTTGCATGGCGGGTAATGTCAACGCGTCGCGCAAGGACATTCTTTTTAAGATAGAGCCTAAATTGGCCAACCTCGCCCTTACAGAGGCAGGTAAGGATGCCCAAGGTTTACTCTTTGGGGACTCATTCATTAAAGATATGGTTGGCGCCTTCATGGCTTGAGATAAAGCCCAGTCCTCCATGAAGAGGGTGTTTCAAGGTAGGGTTTCTACTAGGGCCGGCAGTTCCAGGGGCCGCCTGTCCGGCTGGTCACCCTTTCAGACCCGTGGATCGGATCGAGGCTCCATCACACAGAGGTCCTTTGCACAACGGATCAACTACCAGGAGGCGAGACAGCCCACTACTTTTTTCCCCTCTCATGGAGGTCCAGGCCACTTCAGGGGCTACAGAGCTTCTTCAGTTAAGAGACGACCTTACAGTAAGTCCTCTACTTCTTCCTCTTCATTTTTCGGATGTTTTTGTAGGGGGGAGGCTCCGTCTTTTTTCTCATGTCTGGTCCAACATCACCTCGGACCCGTGGGTACTCTCCACAGTTCAGGGATTCCACATAGAATTGGTAAACCCCCCTGTCTCTCTTCGTCCCCCTCATCCCATGGTTCCCTCCCATCAGACACAGACTCTGATAGACTAGGAACTGTCAGACCTCTACCGGAAAGGAGCGGTGGAACCTGCTCCAGACCTTCAGTCGGGGGTTATCAGCAACATCTTCCTGGTGGAAAAGAAAGGAGGTCAAATGCGCCCAGTAATCAACCTCAGAGCCTTAAATGAATTTGTGCGTTACCGCCATTTCAAGATGGAAGGGATTCATCTCCTCAGGGACCTCCTTATCCAACAAGATTGGATGGTGAAGCTTGACCTTAAGGACAGGTATTTGACAGTCCCGGTGTCGGAGCCTTCCAGGGACCTCCTGCGCTTCATTTGAAATGGGAACCTTTGGTGGTTCACATGTCTCCCCTTCGGCCTGTCATCCGCTCCTTAATGCTTCACCAAGTTGATGTGTCCAGCTATAGCTTGGCTACTCAGTCGAGGGGTGCGTCTCATAATCTACTTGGACGACATCCTCATCATGGCCCAGGAATAATCCATACTCCTCAAACATCTGAACTGGGCTATGGATCTCCTTTCACGTCTGGGATTTCTCCTCAACCGGGAAAAATCTGTGCTGGTCCCCTTCTGTACCATGGTCTTCCTGGGTTTCACCGTGGATTCGTCCATAGCAACTCTTCGTCTTCCTCGAGAGAAAATCCACTCCATCCGCAAGGAGTTATGCCGCGTTTTAACAGTACCACAGATCTCACTGTGCCACCTGGCCCGGCTTATCGGCCTCCTGGCCTCCTCTATTCAAGCAGTCTTCCCAGCCCCGCTGCATTACCGAGCCCTACAGCGCTTGAATATCGCTCACCTACACACGGGAGCTTCATACGCAGACCTCATCTCTTTGGATGCAGAGAACAGGGACGAGATGTTGTGATGGATCCACAATCTTTCAGCCTGGAACAGCAAAGCAATCTTCGGCTCCCTACCAGACTTTACAGGGAATCAGACGCCAGCCTTCGAGGTTGGGGCGCTCACTGCGAAGGCGTAACCACTGGAGGACGTTTGTCAGAGGACAAGACCAGACTACACATCAACGTTCTGGAACTTCTAGCGGGATCCTTTGCATTTCGCAGTTTTGCGAACGGAATAGCCAAGGCATGCATCAGGTTGCGCATGGACAACATCTCGGCAGTCCAGTACGTCAACTCTATGGGCGGCACCCACTCCGCTATGTTGTCTCAGCAAGCGAAATATTTCTGGTCATTTTGTCTGTCCAGAGACATCAGGGTATTGGCGGAATACCTTCCGGGACTCCCGCGGATTGGAACTCTCGCTACCTCAGGGACGGCAGCGATTGGAAGTTGGACAAACAGGTGTTTGCTACTATTTCATCTCACTGGGGTCCTTTCTGTACCGACCTATTTGCTTCCCACCTCAACACCCAGCTGCCTCACTTCTTCAGCTGGCGCCTGGACCCGGACGTGGCGGCGGTCGACGCCTTTCTACAGGATTGGTCGGGTTTACAGATATACGCCTTTCCACCGTTTGCCATGATCCCATGGGTCCTAAACCAAGTGCGCCAACAATTGACCAACCTTGTCATGGTGGTCCCCTTTTGGGGCACCCAATCGTGGTTTCCCCACTAGCTAGAGCTGTCAGTGGACACGCCATTCCTCCTGCCATACTTCAGAGATCTCCTGCTGGGACCGTTCGGACTGGAACACCCCCTCATTCTGGACGGCTCTCTACGGCTCCTAGCTTGCAAGATCTCGGGAATCCTTGGACAATCCAGGGAATTTCGGAGACGACTCAACGCCTTTTGGAGGACTCATGGGCTCCCGGCACCAGAAGATCTTATAGAGCAACCTGGAGAGCTTGGTCTAGCTGGTGTTTGGAAAGGGACTTGGATCCCTTTACGGCACCTGTAGTGGAGATTCTACAGTTCCTGTCATCTTTGTTCAAAGAGGGCAAGGCATACCGCATGATTAATCTGTTCAGGTCGGCTATTTCTTCAGCTCACCAGGGTTTTGATGGCTGTCCGGCTGGCCGACACCCCATGGTATGCCATCTTCTTCGGGGGTTCCGTCTTGCTTGGCCTCCAAGGCCTTGGTTCTCCACTAACTGGGACGTGTCTTGTGTTCTGTCACTTTTCTCCACCTGGCTGTCCAACTTGGACCTCTCCTTGCATCAGTTATCTGCCAAACTTGTTACTCTTCTATGCCTCATTTCTTGCAAGAGAGTATCTGATGTCAGAGCTCTGGATTACGACGACCGCTCCTTTACGCCAGAGGGCGTCACTTTCAACATCACTCGCCGTACCAAGACGCATATCAGGATGGTGCATTATCCCGCGTTCCCTTCAACCCAGGCGCTCTGTCCGGTGGCTTGCCTCAAGAGTACGAGGCTCGTACTTTGACTCATCGCTCCCCAGCTTCTCCCCAACTTTTTCTTACTTTCGGTCGTCCATTCATGCCCGTCACCAGCACCACGCTGGCTCGTTGGGTTAAGTGGGTCCTCTCCTTAGCAGGAGTAGATCCTGCGGTATTCTCGGCTCACTCCACTAGAGGGGTGGCCGCTACCTCCATGGTGGTAGCGGGAGCGAAACTGGAAAATGTCATGAGGTTGGCGGACTGGTCCAGAGTATCCACCTTCAGGAAATTCTACTTTTGTCCCCCTCAACACGCCTTCTCGTCTGTTATGGAACAGCTTTGAACTCGCAATAGAAGCCTCTGTGTCTTGAAATAAAATTGCATAATTTTCCTATTTTATGACGTAAAGTCATGATTTTATGAAAGACAAGGAGGCGAGTATTTCCCCGCCCTTACCCACCCGTTATATTCTTTGTCTCAGAGATATTTACCTGTTATACTCTTTGTTTCAGAGATATTGTTTGTCCCTTGTTTTGACTAATTCAATTAATTATCTTCATCCACAGGGACATTCGCCCGAGTCAGGTGCAATTCCAAATTCTCTGTCTCTTGTTTTTCAGGGTGATTCGTCATGGCAGTCAGGAGCCTAACAGTTGAGTACAGTTGCCGAGTTGAATGGCTACAGTTGCCGAGTTCGCCAATATGAGGCGGTGTTTCCAGTTCCATGAAGTTGAAAAGTTCGGTGGATAAGGAAGAATGTGTGGAGTTCCTAGCATTGAGTTGCTGGCATCGTGCCAAAGAAAGAGGAAGAACCTAAGGACGTTGGGGTCATTATACTGGATTAGAGTGGGGAGGGGCTTGTTACTATGGTTACCTTTTCCTTATGTTTTGTTCTTTGCTGCTATTGGTGGACAGTAAAGAAAGGATAAGCAATACACGCCTCAGTGTCTTTCATAAAATCATGACTTTACGTCATAAAATAGGAAAATCATGCAATTATTTGTATGAAAAACATATTTTAGCTATAAGCTCTTAAGATGATATTTTTTTAATGGTTTTTATGTTTTTGAAGTGTATTAGTAAAGAGTATAAGTAAGTCCAGACCGTTTTTTAGTGAAGCTGGATGAATGTCGATAACGCCCACATAATTATAAAAGGGCGGCTAGGAATTAAAACATAGAGTTGCCCCTGACGAAGCAAGCGAAGGCAAAACCCGGTTTGGGCAGGTGTAAAACTGAAAAAATACTCTATATGATTTTATATGTGCTGATCCATTTTAACCTTGTGTGTATAACAAAAAATGTGTGATTAATGAAATACTTGCGGTACTTCACTATGTCAAGCTCTTTCCGTACGACATCTAGGAGATAGAGTGAATGACTGTTGGAGTCGAACCGCAAGCCCAGTGATTAAATACATGTGAAGAAGATTCTCTGCTTCAAGTCTGACTGTGTATATTACTGGCAGTGGTGGATGAGCTGCGCGGTCTCACTTATAGAACTATGTAGCCAACTTGTTCCATGTAGTAAGCAGCTTGGTTTTGTTGCTGTATCTACAGTAAGCTTAGTTCTATTATTGTATATATGTAGTAAGCGTACTTCTGTTACTGTTTCTATGCAGTAAGCTTGGTACAATATCTATGTAGCATGCTTAGTTACAGTTACTGTAGTTATGCCCTGAGCTTGATTCTGTTTGCGTACAGTATCTGTTTACTGAGGATTGATATGTTATTGTACCTACTTGTTCATGTTATGGCAACGAGCCAGGCCTCTCCATTGTGGCAAAGCCGGGGTTGTTTGGTTGCTGCGGCAACCAGCCCTGCTGACAGTTGGGTTGGTGGGCCTATCTGGGAGCAGGAACGCTGGGCCAATCAGGCTTAGTGCCAGCATCTCATGTTTCCTGTTAGTGGGAGATTTTAACAGGCAGCTGCTGGAAACAGGTAACTGTGATTGGTTTTCACTGCCACATATTTTGAAACTCTGGGATCTTGACTTTTGCTTTGACTTTGACCTTGCCCCTGACTGCCAAATATATTTCTGATGCCAAGTCTTGGTATAAACCCTGCCTGTTATTTTGCTCTGTAATTCGTTCTGGCACTATGCCTACGCACTAATACTAACTAAATATAATGGCGGGACACTCTAGCAAATGAAGATCCACATTTTAGTATTTTAGTAAAATCAGAATAATCTTTATTTCTCTGTGATAATATGGAAATAATCATACTTTCAGATGTATGGTGATTGTGCATATTGAATTTGATTAGGCTACATTTTTGCAATATGTTTTGCGTGTATGTACTGTGTATGTATGTACTATTCACTGAAAGGGCAGGTATAGATTTTTCTATGTATATGTAATTATACATATAATATAGCACCCCATTTTAAAATGCTAGGCTGGGGGTGGGCCCACACTTCCTATACAGCCCGGGCCCATAGTACCCTTAATTCATAAGCAAAATTGAACTATGTTCAAAATGTCTGCCACCCAGTATTTTATTTGTCTAAAATTAAACAGTTTTATACATACATGATATAGTTGCAAGTAAAAGTGAGTGAGCCCTTTGTAGTTTCCTGGATTGCTGCACTGATTACTAATAAAATATGGTCAGATTGTTATCCAAGTCATGATTATAGACATAAACAATCTAACTAAACTAATAGCACATGCCATGTCTTTTATTGAACACATTGAGTAATCATTCACAGTACCTGGGAAAAAGTAAGGAACCCTAGATTCATTTTGAAACATTCCAACACAAATGTGTTTCAGTTCACCAATATTCCTGGCGTGCCTTTGATGAACAGCCTTCTTCAGGTGATGCTACAGCATCTCAATAGCTTTAAGTTCAGGACATGTCTTTTACTTTCTTTTAAGTCATTAGCCCACATTTACTAATATGCCTATTTCTGGCGCAGATTGCCATGACTTCTCTCCACTCACACCAGGTCTAAAAAAGTGGGCTTAGTGTGGGTGGGGAAGGGCGTAGAAAATGGTCTAAATGTAAGACAGTAAGGAAGCTGTCTTACATTTAGAAGCGGCGTGGATCTGTCGAAGTTATGTAGAGGCCTGCGCCTATTCATAACTCTGGCAGATCCACCGCCAGGTATAGGGCTTATTAAGACCAGCGTCCAGAATGGCGGTCTTAATAAATGTGCCCCATAGTGTTGTAGATTTTTGCTAAAAAGTTGTACTTGACTTGTCCATAGAGCATTTTCCCAGAAGCAGTGTGGTGGTCTTGAGACAGGTCACAATGCATTTTTGGGGACAGCAGCAGCTTCCTTCATGGTGTCCTTCTATGAAAACCATTCTGGTTCGTTGTGTTCTTATAGTAGACACAGTAATAGAGGTGTCTACTCCTCTGTAGGTCTTTTTCTGTTACCCTTTCTCACCTCTTTCAGGATTGTCTGTTGTGTTCTTAAGATGATGTTAACAGGAATCCCACTCCTAAGTAGAGTAGCACGTGTAGGAAGTGGAAAATGCTGGAAAAACTAGTCCCATCCATCTTCCAGGACCAGATACCATAGGACATCTTCTGAGGTTGTGTGTAGTTCAAGCGTCAATAAGTCAGGTTTGTTTTTGGCAGCATGAGGGAGACCAACACTATATTAGGCAGGTGGCTTTAAAGGGAGTCTTTCACCTGGATCTTCACTGTTAAACCAGACACAATGTCTTGTAGGGCTAGCTTAGCTGAATGTAATGATACCTTTCAATCAGGGAATTGTGTTACAGCAGTGAGTGTGCAACCACTGTGCCAACATATTTGACTTAGGGCTAAACCAAAGGTTTCATGTAGTGATCCATTAGGTCAGAAACCAGACCATGTCAATCAAGAAGGAGGCAGTGGGGCTTTAGAGGAATCAGTAGGAGAAAGGGTGCATAGATTGACTTGGATCCACCCTCAGTACACTTACCTGCTCATTTATCTATGGATTAAGTACTTTTTCTCCAGAATGAAGCAACAGATTGCTAAGAGGAATTAATTACATTCAGCTGAGTTAACACTATAAGGCATTAGGCCTGAATTAACAGTGAATCTGATAAAGAGCACAGATGTGGTGTGAACCTAGCATTATCATTTGTGTTGTAGTTGATTCTTTTTGTTATAAATATATTTGTCTGGTAGATTGCAATTCAGTTGTCCAACAAAAATACCTGTAATCTTGCTGTAGCTGGCTCAGCACTTCATAAATGAAGGGTGTGCAGTTCTCAATGAGTAAATATGTAAGTTTTGAAATACAAGGTACATGTTTGTCAGATTTCTCTGGCTGCTCTTTGACACAAATGAAAAAACTAGTTAAATAGGTTATCCAGGATCCAGCAGGACCTGTGAAGAGAGCTATACTTACCTGCTCTCTGCAGCTCCATTCTAGCTCTGTGCTCCCAGGAAAAATATTTAATTACATTAACCATATGTCTACTTTATGTTGGCATTATTTTGTAAATGTCATTTTTAAGGACATTAGAAGGCTTAGAATTTTAGAAGCAAAAAAAAAAAAAAAAATTCCTAAACCAACATTTTTAAAGACCAGTTGAGTTTGAAGTAACTTTGAGGGGCTTACATAATAGAAACCACCCATAAATGAACTTAAAAACTACACCCCTGAAATTATGGAACACTGATTACAAACTTTGTAACTTTGTAAACTTTACAGCTCTGTGTTTGGTAAGCTGAAAGAAGGCAGTGGAACAACTGCGAGCACTGGTGCCTTTGCAAACAGCTGATCGGCGGGGTTCCCAGGTGTTGGACCTTAACCGATCACATACTGATTACCAATCCAGAGGCTAGGTCATCAGTATAAATTAGTTGGCTGCACCCAAAAACATACCATAAATAATTTGGCTGTACCCAAATACATCTTATATGTGGTCATAAACTGCTGTATGGGCACACTGCTGGGCTCAGAAGAGAAGGAACACTACATGGCTTATGGAGGGCAGATTTTGCTGGAAAGGTTTCCAGGTGCCCTGCCATATATGAAGAGACCCTAAAGGTGGATTTAGATGCTGATTGAGCAGCCGATTCTCAAGAAGGAAGTGTTCCTTCCCAATGGTTGGCTGCTGGTTCAGTGAAGGAGACCGTGCACTTACATGCAGCGATCTCCTTCACTGTATGAGTGAGCAGCAGATCGCTGTTTAGACCATAATAATACAGAGCATAAATGGGAGAGCTTCAAATCCACATTGAGTAATTGCACTATTTTTTTTTATCCCTTTAGGTAACAAGTAAAAACTGCTAAAATTGAACCCCCATGGCTTACAGCTACTGTAAAAAGAGCAATAAAAGACAAAAAGAGGGCATTTAAAAAATACAAATCTGAGGGGTCAGCTGTAGCGTTTGAAGATTACAAAGGGCTTAATAAAATCTGCAAAAAGGAGACAAAATTAGCAAAGATAAAAAACAAAGAGGGGGTAGCAAAAGAAAGCAAAACACATCCCAAAAAGTTTTTTAAATATATAAATGCTAAAAAACCTAGGTCTGAGCAGGTAGGAGCCCTAAATAATGGTAAAGGGGGGGGGGGGGGGTAGTCACTGAAGATAAGGAAAAGGCAGAGAAACAAAAGAAGAGAAAGGAGCTGATATCTGTGGTGCCAGGGCTGTTAGTACATCCAGTGATATACTCAATTGGCTAACTGTAGATATGGTCCAAGAGAAGTTAAATAGGGTAAATGTGAACAAAACTCCGGGTCCAGATGGATTACACCCAAGAGTGCCTAAAGAGCTCTGTTTAGTCATTGTTTTGCCCCTGTTTATAATTTTTAAGGATTCTCTAGGTACAGTGCCAAGTGATTGGCGCAAGGCAAACGTCCTCCACAGGTAATAATAGTTAGTTTAACTTCTGTTGTGGGAAAATGTTTGAAGAAATCTTACAGGAGTATGTGAATATAAATAATATTATAAGTGATAACCAGCATGGGTTTACCAAGGACAGAAGTTATCAGACTAACTTGATTTGTTTTCATGAGGAGCAGAGTAGTAGCCTGGACAGAGGGGCGGCTGTGGATGTAGTGTTTCTGGATTTTGCAAAGGCATTTGCTACTGTCCCTCATAGACCCTCCATTAGTAAAGCAAGGTCTATTGGCTTGGAAAGTATAATTGGATTGAAAACTGGCTGAAATATGGCCAGGGACATCCGCAAATTTGTATCATATCGTGCAGGATGTTTTTATCTTAGTTTTTTCTGTGATTTTTTTGTTTATGTAGTGTTTGCTTGAGGGAGTGGCACCTTCAAGTGTGAATGCGCACCTAGTATCTTGGGAGTAGCATTCCTCTGCACTTTTGCCCCCATCCCCTATCCAATGAGCGCCTTAATTAGGTGGTACATATGGCTGTGCTTGCTCCTCCTCCCATTGGTTGCTTGATGCACATGGAGGTTACTAGGAGCAGCACACCATATGTGCGGCGTCTGCGCTCCTGAACATAGAAGCCCAACGGCTTAGGTAGGTTTAGCGTAGGACCGCCTGACCTGAGACCACCTTGGCGTTCGGTAGGCGGCTTAGATGTGTTTTGATCAAAATATATTGACTAAGTGTCTCAGACATTATCATATCAGAGTGAGGACTTAGTACATATATAGTGCTTGCATCTGCTTTAATAAGTGCATTATTATCTTATTTCTGAAGGACTGTGTCCAGAGAGTTGTGGTCAATGATTCCTATTCAGAAGTGTCCCAGGTTATAAGTGGTGTACTCCAAGGTTCAGTGCTGGGCCCTTTATTATTTAATTTATTTATTAATGATATTGAGGATGATATTAATGATATTTTGCAGATGACACTAAGCTGTGTAGAACTGTACGGTCTAGTTGGTCTATGGAAGATGTCCACAAACTACAAGCTGACTTGAACACTCTGAGTGATTGGGCATCAACTTGGTAAATGAGGTTCAATGTGGACAAATGTAAAATTATGCATCTTGGTAGTAATAATCTCTGTGCTTCATATGTCCTAGGTGATGTAGCACTGGGAGAGCCACTTATAGAGAAGGATTTAGGTGTCCTTGTGGATGGTAGATTAAATTACAGCACACAATGTCAATCATCTGCTTCTAAGGCCACCAGGATATTGTCATGCATTAAACGAGGCATGGACTCGTGGGGCAGGGATGTAATACTACCACTTTACAAAGCACTTGTGCGGCCTCATCTGGAATATGCAGTCCAGTTCTGGGCACCAGTACATAGAAAGGATGCGCTGCAGCTAGAAAAAGTACAGAGGAGAGCGACTAAAATGATAAGGGGCATGGAGGGTCTTAGTTATGAAGAAAGATTAAAATAATTGAATTTATTTTGTCTTGAGAAGAGATGTCTAATTAACCTATACAAGTATATAAATGGGCCATACAAAAAATACGGCGAAAAAGCTGTTACATGTTAATATGTGCTTAAAAGACAAGGGGGCACTGCCTCTGACTGAAGAAGAAAAAGTTCAGTCTCCAGAAGCGTCAAAGCTTCTTTACTGTAAGAACTGTAAATCTGTGGCATAGACTTCCTCAGGACGTGGTCACAACAGGAACAGTGGACAGTTTCAAAAAGGGTTTAGACGAATTCTTAAAAGTAAAAACCATAAATGCTTATGAAAACGTGTTGAAATCTGATTCTCACTTCCTTCTGTGATTCGCGTTCCCACCTATTCCTTGGTTGAACTTGATGGACGTTTGTTATTTTTCAACCGTATTAACTATGTAACTATGTAACCACATAATATGAAGCTCAGAAGCCATGATCGGTGGTGCCTGCATAAACGACAGGCTCACCCGATGGGGATCGGGTAATCGATGGCACATTTAGACTGCCAGATGATCGGGAACGACCGTTCCTGATAATCTAGATGATTATTGGTGTGACTAAATCCACCTTAAGGTACCTCTACAATGGAACTTACCATAATGTGACATCTTGGAAACTACACCCCTTAAGGAATTTTTTGCAGGGTATAGTGAGTGCTTTGACCCACAGGCATTTCATAGAATTTTGAAATGCTTGACCATGAAAATTATCATTTACATTTTTTCCAATAAAATGTTACATTGCCTGCAATGTTTTCATTTCCACAGGAGCAACAGGAGAGAAAGCACACCACAATTTCTTAACCATTTTTCCTCAAAGCAGCAACACCTAATATGTGGTCGTAAAATGCTATATGGGCACACTGCAGGGCTCAGAAGGGAACAAGTGCCATTTGCTTTTGGAGGACAGATATAACTGGAAAGGTTTTCAGGCACCATGTCAAATTTGAAGAGCCCTTAAGGTACCCCTGTAGTGGAAACCCCCAAAACATGACCCCATTTTGAAATCTAAACCCTCAAAGAATTTATCAAGGGTGTGATGAGCATTTTGACCCAACAGGTGTATTCCAGAAATGAATATGTAGTGGATGATGAAAACTGAATATGCAAAATGTACTGAGCACATCAAAGTGTAATAAGGTGGTAAAATTACAAGCAAGGTGCATAAAGGATACAATTAATAATCCATGAATGAGTGGTACACTTTGAAGCAATCCTTTGTTTCCAGATTTTTCCGGGCAGGTTTTACAATGATAAATGGTGTCCTCTCAAATTCCTTCTTTGGAACACACTGCGCATCTTTTTTGGGTCCTTCCCTTCCTTGCTGTTTAGGGGACTTTACCAGAGAAATGTTGTTTTGGTACAATACGAACACCATCACTTTGAGAAGTACTGGGGCTCTCCCTTTCCTGCTTTTCATAATTTAGGGTCTTGATCACCACCTTTTGAAAATATTCTCTTCTGGCCTGCAGACCAAAATAACACATAAACATTATGCAGTGCCATCTGTACAATCTGCATGGGCAGCTTTTTGCATCACACCTTTTTTTTCTGCATGGCACTGTACAACTTTGGCACTTGATCTGGAAGATCAACCCTTCCCATGTACGTATTGTAGTCCAGGATGCAGTCTGGCTTTAATAGTAGGGGTAGTGGTACCTCATACAGGGGCACAGGAACAGCTGTTACCATGAACATCCCTCTTGTCCTTGTACTTAATCAACATGTTCTCATTGCAGAGAGCTCTGCTGTCACCCTTGCCCATGCAGGGACCTAGGAAGGCCTCTCTGATTTTTGTGTACTGTGAAGCAAGCTACAGTAGCTCTGGAATTTAGGAACTTAAACTATGGTATGCTGGTGTAGAAGTTATACACATAGATGTGGTAATCTTGGTCCAGCAGTTGGTGTACAAAGTCCAACACTATTTTCACACTAAGGGTCCATTCACACGTCCGTAGCGTGTTTTGCGGATCCACGGATCTGCAAAACACGGACACCGGCAATGTGTGTTCCACATTGTGTGGACCACACATCGCTGGCACTAATAGAATATGCAATTGCGGACAAGAAATGGACATGTTCTATTTTTTTTTCGGGAATGGAATTGCGCAAAATGCATAATGAAATAGCGGACATGTGAATGGGGCCTAACTCTTTGGATCGGATGGAGACATTCTAGGGATTCAATCTGGGTGTTATTCCCTTCATAAACTTGGAACCTGTGGGTGTATACAGAGGTACTCTCACACAGCTTATGCAATTTAATGCCATACCTTGCCCTCTTGCTGGAAAGGTATTGGTGGAAATTTAAACCTTTCAAATTTATTTACGGACTCACCTACACAGATGTCTTTTTTTTTAGGGTATATACGTCAGAAAACTTGGACTAGTACGTTGGCAAACTTGGACAAACAAGGACTAGCCTATATTTAAAGAGGACTATTGACCACAAAATGCAATGTAATCTGCAGGCAGCATGTTATAGAGCAGGAGAAGCTGAGCAGACATACATATACAGTACAGACCAAAAGTTTGGACACACCTTCTCATTCAAAGAGTTTTCTTTATTTTCATGACTATGAAAATTGTAGATTCACACTGAAGGCATCAAAACTATGAATTAACACATGTGGAATTATATACATAACAATAAAGTGTGAAACAACTGAAAATATGTCATATTCTAGGTTCTTCAAAGTAGCCACTTTTTGCTTTGATTACTGCTTTGCACACTCTTGGCATTCTCTTGATGAGCTTCAAGAGGTAGTCACCTGAAATGGTCTTCGAACAGTCTTGAAGGAGTTCCCAGAGATGCTTAGCACTTGTTGGCCCTTTTGCCTTCACTTTGCGGTCCAGCTCACCCCAAACCATCTCGATTGGGTTCAGGTCCGGTGACTGTGGAGGCCAGGTCATCTGGCGCAGCACCCCATCACTCTCCTTCATGGTCAAATAGCCCTTACACAGCCTGGAGGTGTGTTTGGGGTCATTGTCCTGTTGAAAAATAAATGATGGTCCAAGTTAACGCAAACCGGATGGAATAGCATGCCGCTGCAAGATGCTGTGGTAGCCATGCTGGTTCAGTATGCCTTCAATTTTAGATAAATCCCCAACAGTATCACCAGCAAAGCACCCCCACACCATCACACCTCCTCTTCCATGCTTCACGGTGGCAACCAGGCATGTAGAGTCCATCCGTTCACCTTTTTTGCGTCGCACAAAGACACGGTGGTTGGAACCAAAGATCTCAAATTTGGACTCATCAGACCAAAGCACAGATTTCCACTGGTCTAATGTCCATTCCTTGTGTTCTTAAGCCCAAACAAGTCTCTTCTGCTTGTTGCCTGTCCTTAGCAGTGGTTTCCTAGCAGATATTCTACCATGAAGACCTGATTCACACAGTCTCCTCTTAACAGTTGTTTTAGAGATGTGTCTGCTGCTAGAACTCTGTGTGGCATTGACCTGGTCTCTAATCTGAGCTGCTGTTAACCTGCGATTTCTGAGGCTAGTGACTCGGATGAACTTATCCTCCGCAGCAGAGGTGACTCTTGGTCTTCCTTTCCTGGGGCGGTCCGCATGTGAGCCAGTTTCTTTGTAGCGCTTGATGGTTTTTGTGACTTCACTTGGGGACACTTTCAAAGTTTTCCCAATTTTTCGGACTGACTGACCTTCATTTCTTAAAGTAATGATGGCCACTCGTTTTTCTTTACTTAGCTGCTTTTTTCTTGCCATAATACAAATTCTAACAGTCTATTCAAGAGGACTATCAGCTGTGTATCCACCTGACTTCTCCACAACGCAACTGATGGTCCCAACCCCATTTATAAGGCAAGAAATCCCACTTATTAAACCTGACAGGGCACACCTGTGAAGTGAAAACTATTTCAGGTGACTACCTCTTAAAGCTCATCAAGAGAATGCCAAGAGTGTGCAAAGCAGTAATCAAAGCAAAAGGTGGCTACTTTGAAGAACCTAGAATATGACATATTTTCAGTTGTTTCACACTTTTTTGTTATGTATATAATTCCACATGTGTTAATTCATAGTTTTGATGCCTTCAGTGTGAATCTACAATTTTCATAGTCATGAAAATAAAGAAAACTCTTTGAATGAGAAGGTGTGTCCAAACTTTTGGTCTGTACTGTACATACACACGCGTGTGGCGGGGGCGGCGGTGGGTTGGGGGGGCGTCGACGGGGAGGGGGCCCCATGGATAAGTTTCGCACCGGGGCCTCATGGATTGTGTGTACGCCACTGGTTATGGGTGATCTGTGGATGGCACTGTTATGGGGGGTGATCTGTGGATGGCACTGTTATGGGGGGTGTGGTCTGTGGGTGGCACTGTTATGGGGGTGATCTGTGGATGGCACTTATGGGAGGGTGATCTGTGGATGGCACTGTTATGGGGGGATCTGTGGATGGCACTGTTATGGGGGGTGATCTGTGGATGGCACTGTTATGGGGGGTGATCTGTGGATGGCACTGTTATGGGGGGTGTGGTCTGTGGGTGGCACTGTTATGGGGGTTATCTGTGGATGGCACTTATGGGAGGGTGATCTGTGGATGGCACTGTTATGGAGGGGGATCTGTGGATGGCACTGTTATGGGGGGTGAACTGTGGATGGCACTGTTATGGGGGGTGCTCTGTGGATGGCACTGTTATGGGGGTGATCTGTGGATGGCACTTATGGGAGGGTGGTCTGTGGATGGCACTGTTATGGAGGGGGATCTGTGGATGGCACTGTTATGGGGGGTGGATCTTTGGATGGCACTGCTATATATGTGTCACCCACAGATCCCCTACCCCACCTTTATGAATGAAGTAGGCGGCGCAGGCACGTGACGTCAGGGAGTTACGGCCGGCCGCCCTCCCTGCTCTGCCTGCTAAAAGACATTTAGTAAGTAGTACAGATGGGGCTGGGGATAGGATCGGAACTTCAATGAAAGCTATTATTATAAAAGGTTTAGGCATTAAGGAAGTGAGTGAGCGGTGGGGCCGGAGTACAGTGACCGCACCTGCCCGGCCGCATTTGCATGACACCGGCCACTCCTCCCTCTCCCGTCCAGCTGATACATCGCAGACTGCGATGTAAAATGGCAGCATTCGCCCATAAGACGCAGGGGCATAAGTGTGTCTTATGGGGCGAAAAATACGGTAAGTCCATCAAGCCCTGAAGACTTAGCCCTGAAGATACCTGTATGTAACATACAGTCGCTTCAATCCTGCTTTGTGTCACTAAACCAGTCCCTGACTATGCAGATGTGCCCTAACTGCCCATCATTCTGCCTATCTGACTTGAGTCTTCAGTGCTCATATTAGGACGTAGTCAAGTATCAGAATAATGTCAGTTTGAGGCTAAATACTCTGACCAGACAGACTCTCCTATGAACAGCTCAGGTTTGCTAGGAAGACTCTTTACATTGTTTTATAGTATCAATAATATATTTCATCAGATTTCCCTGATGAAATATATTACAAAAATGTTTAACATCCCTGTTGCTACACAATACAAAGGTACAGCCATAGAGTCAGGTTTCTGTATGCAGTTTTGGATGCCAATATTAGGAGTGAATTTGAAAACTGAGGACATCTGTCCTTTGTACTTTCTCCCCTTTTATGTTCCTCTCCTGAGTTTGGCTTCCAAAACTGCACGTAGAAACCTGACTATGTGGCCGTACCCTTTAGAATAAACTGGAATGAGAGTTATGTCTCATGCACACGTTATTGTTTTGGTCAGTAATTTCAATCAATGATTGTGAGTAGAGATGAGCGAATTTCTCAAAAATTCGATTCGGCCTGTTCGCTGAATTTTCCAAAAGATTCGAATCAATTCCGAATTTATACGTGGTGAATCGCATTAAAAAAAAAGATTCCCTAGCTACAGAGAGCCTGTATAGTGGTGTAGAACGCTGTGCCTTTCTGTAACACGCATAGGGAGTCTGCTGTGGTAGTGAAGCAATACTGTGAGTCAGTATGACATGCCATGACAGGCATCACTTATAATCACTGCACACTTCACTTATTTGGGAAGTTACGGGGCCAAAACTGACCAAATACTTACTCAGCCAAGTCGATGTTAGCATGAGGTATTAAGAACCGTTCAGAGGCCCAAGAACCTATTGTAGCGTGAAAGAGTGCACTCCTTTTACACCGTCGTCAGCTGGTTCCACTTAGATGTCTACAGAACCTGTACTATTAAATGCTTATACAAGTAGAGCCCCCCGACAGAGTGGAGAGGGTGTCAGCAGTAAGTTTGTGTTGACGTCACTGATTATTTTGCCCTTCCTCTGATCCATCAGAACAATAACCCCCAAAAAACGGATCCTGTCTGTTGAGCATCTGCCTTCACTTTGTCAGCATTTGGTCAGTAATCCATCAGTATTGCTAATGCCCAAAAAAAAAAAAACAGGAGTGAATCCAAAACAGAGTTGACACATGAATTGAATATTTGCATGTCTTCTGTGTTTTGTACCCACTTCTGCTTTTGGCTACTAAATAACAAGCCAATTATGATGGGACCATACAGGCCTTACAGCTGCTACACAGACTGGATCCGTTGTGCGTCTCATTCTTCTTTCCTTCTGACAGATCAGAAGTAGGGTCAAATAAATGATGTCAGCCAGGCCGAAAGGCAAAATAATGGCCCAGTCATGAAGTGGGGAGGGTGTGAACAGCATGAGAAGTCCACAGAGTGGCCCTATGACATAGTGGTGAGTTGGAAGCAGCATGAGGAGGCCAAAGAGTGGAACAATGACAGTGTGGAGGTGGCGGCAGCATCAGGAGGAGGCCAAAGAGTGGCACAAAGACAGCGTAGAGGTCGCAGCAGCATCAGAAGACCACAAACTGGCAAGGTTACATAGTGTGGAGTTGGCAGCGGCATGAGGAGAACACAGAGTGGCAAGGTAACATAGTGTGGAGCTGGCAGCAGCATGGGGAGACCACAGAGTGGCAAGGTGACATAGTGTGGAGGTGGCAGCAGCATCAGAAGACCACAGACTGGCAAGGTGACATAGCGTGGAGTTGGCAGCAGCATGAGGAGACCACAGAGTGGCAAGGTGACATAGTGTGGAGGTGGCAGCAGCATGAGGAGACCACAGAGTGGCAAGGTGACATAGTATGGAGGTAGCAGCAGCATCAGGGGACCACAGAATGGCAAGGTGACATAGTGTGGAGGTAGGAGCAGCAGCAGATGACCACAGACTGGCAAGGTGACACAGTGTGGAGGTGGCAGCATCATGAGGAGCCCACAGAGTGGCAAGGTGACATAGTGTGGTGGTGGCAGCAGCATGTGGAGACCACAGAGTGGCAAGGTGACATAGTGTGAAGGTGGGAGCAGCATCAGAAGACCACAGAGTAGCACGGTGACATAGTGTGGAGGTGGCAGCAGCATCAGGAGACCACAGAGTGGCAAGGTGACATAGCGGGAAGGTGGCGGCAGCAGCATGAGGAGACCACAGAGTGGCAAGGTGACAGTGTGGAGGTGGCAGCAGCATCAGAAGACCACAGACTGGCAAGGTGACATAGTGTGGAGGTGGAAGCAGCATGAGGAGACTACACAGTGGCAAGGTGACATAGTGTGAAGGTGGCAGCAGCATGAGGAGACCACAGAGTGGCAAAGTGACATAGTGTGGAGGTCGCAGCAGCATGAGGAGCCCACAAAGTGGCAAGGTGACATAGTGTGGAGCTGACAGCAGCATGATGAGACCACAGAGTGGCAAGGTGACATAGTGTGGAGGTGGCAGCAGCATGAGGAGACCACAGAGTGTCAAGGTGACATAGTGTGGAGGTGGCAGCAGCATGAGGAGACCACAGAGTGGCAAGGTGACATGGTGTGGAGGCGGCAGCAGCATGAGGATACCACAGAGTGGCAAGGTGACATAGTGTGGAGGCGGCAGCAGCATGAGGAGACCACAGAGTGGCAAGGTGACATGGTGTGGAGGCGGCAGCAGCATGAGGAGACCATAGAGTGGCAAGTTGACATAGTGTGGAGGTGGCAACAGCATGTGCAGACCACAGAGTGGCAAGGTGACATAGTGTGGAGGTGGCAGCAGCATCAGAAGACCACAGACTGGCAAGCTGACATAGTGTGGAATTGGCATCAGCATGAGGAGACCACAGAGTGTGAAGGTGACATAGTGTGGAGGTGGCAGCAGCATGAGGAGACCACAAAGTGGCAAGGTGACATAGTGTGGAGGCGGCAGCAGCATGAGGAGACCACAGAGTGGCAAGGTGACATAGTGTGGAGGTCCCAGCAGCACGAGGAGACCACAGAGTCGCAAGGTGACATAGTGTGGAGGTGGCAGCAGCATCAGAAGACCACAGACTGGCAAGGTGACATAGTGTGGAGTTAGCAGCAGCATCAGGAGCCCACAGAGTGGCAAGGTGACATAGTGCGGAGGTGGCAGCAGCATGAGGAGACTACACAGCGGCAAGGTGACATAGTATGGAGGTGGCAGCAGCATGAGGAGACCACAGAGTGGCAAGGTGACATAGTGTGGTGGTGGCAGCAGCATGAGGAGACCACAGAGTGTCAAGGTGACATAGTGTAGAGGTGGCAGCAGCATGAGGAAACCACAGAGTAGCAAGGTGACATAGTGTGGAGGCGGCAGCAGCATGAGGAGACCACAGAGTGGCAAGGTGACATAGTGTGGAGGCGGCAGCAACATGAGGAGACCACAGAGTGGCAAGGTGACATGGTGTGGAGGCGGCAGCAGCATGAGGAGACCACAGAGTGGCAAGGTGACATAGTGTGGAGGCGGCAGCAGCATGAGAAGACCACAGAGTGGCAAGGTGACATAGTGTGGAGGTGGCAGCAGCATCAGAAGCCCACAGAGTGGCAAGGTGACATAGTGTGGAGGTGGCAGCAGTATGAGGAGACCACACAGTGGCAAGGTGACATAGTGTGGAGGTGGCAGCAGCATGAGGAGACCACAGAGTGGCAAGGTGACATAGTGTGGAGGTGACAGCAGCATGAGGAGCCCACAGAGTGGCAAGGTGACATAGTGTGGAGGTGGCAGCAGCATGAGGAGACCACAGAGTGGCAAGGTGACATAGTGTGGAGGTGGCAGCAGCATGAGGAGACCCCAGAGTGGCAATGTGACATAGTGTGGAGGTGGCAGCAGCATGAGGAGCCCACAGAGTGGCAAGGTGACATAGTGTGGAGGTGGCAGCAGCATGAGGAGACCACAGAGTGGCATATAAATATTTCCTTATAATAAACACTGTTAATGGCTGTATCAAACAGCACTTACACCACAATAACAAGGACGGTTTGCTGGAATTGCAGAGCTGTATAATGGCAATTTGGATCCGCAGTCAGTGCAGCAAGGTTTAATAGGATTGTTCCCCAGGCTGTAACCTCCCCCACTGAACCCTGTTCAACATAAGTGTTGTGGAATGATTCCTCCCTATCCTTTCTCTACACTTTTCTAGTACTGTCCCTAGGGCTTGCTGACATCTCTCCCTGCACTAAGTACACTGGTAAATGGCAGAATCCAAGATGGCTGAGGCTATTTATAGGGCTGTAACATCACAGGGCTGGCTGGCTGCTTATTGGCTGCAGGCATGGCATTGTGGATGATCCCGCCTTCTCAGAGTCCCTTGCTCCATGTCCTCACACGTGCAGGAGCCATTTTAGGAAAAAACGCGATTCGTTACCACAAAGCATGAGGAAATTCGGCATCGGTGCAAATGAAATTTTTCCTGAAATTCGGATTGAATTCAACTTTGTCAACTTTGATTCGCTCATCTTTACTGATAATACATTATGAGTACTTGAAACCAGTACACATCATTACCGTACTCCAATTCCAGTTGAAACAAAAAACCTTTTGTTACATTTTGAGTAAACAGGTAAACAGGAGACACAGGGACAGAAAAAGTGTGTGTGTGTGGGGGGGGGGGGGGGGCTGAGATTAGATGAGACTAGGGGGAGGACCCAAGGTATGGGATGACACAGGGAGAGAAGATAATGCCCAAAAGAGAATGCTCCTACCATCAAGGTCCCTGCAGACATGAAGTCATCCTTCAGTCTGGCCGGTGACATGCTTAATAAGCTTCGGTTTCCAGTAGCCCTTTACCTCAGCATATAGCAACTGTCAGGGAAAATGGAGTCTGAAATGACCAGTGTCCCGGGGCCGGCTAGTAACCTTACCGTGCATTTTAACATCTGCCTACAAATGGCAGCTGCTTCCATTTTCTCTAAGATGCACTGCACTCTCTGGGGAAGACTAATCATGAAGTTAATTTTTAAGTCAATTTTGCAAGAGTCTATGTTGCCGTAATTTACGCCAAATATATCACCTGTTGCACAATGCTTAATAAATTTAGTTTATCTTTAAGTCTAACACTCCGGTCTTACTCCACTAATAATTAGCATAGCTTAACCACACCCATTCCCAACCTAGTTTTTAAAACTGAGGCGGTGTAAAAATGCAAAAAGTCACTAATATTACAGAAATAAGCCTGAAAAGCTACAAAGCCCTATTTTTGTGACTTTTTGAAACCAGGATTCTGGAGTGTAGGGATTGATCAATTCCTCCCTTTATGTTACTACACTCATTCAACCCATCACACCTGTATGTAGTCAGCAATGTAAGACATTGCATAGGATGCTTGCTGGAATAGTCTTGCAGTTTATGGAGTAAATAGAGGTGTTGGGAGTATATAGTTCCCTTGCACATCCTGCTGTAAAGCCCCTGCCCTACTGAATTTTGATTCCCATGCCTCTGTGCCACCCACACTTACGGACCTCCAATGTCTAGTGCAAAATACAGCCCTGTCTATTTACACTGTGATCAACATATTATATGCCACCTTGGTATTATATATTCTCCAAAGGCCCTATTATTTGGACATGGTATGATTATTATTTTTTAAGCTCACATTCTGGAGTCAGTGGGATGGGGGTAGGGGGTAATATATAAAGCACATATGGAACCATATCAAGTTGTTGTGAATTAAAATTTATTTGTAATTTTTAGAGATGGGACGGGGGATTCGTCGAATCCACTAATCCCTCGAATCTAGCTGGATTCGTGGGATTCGTGGACTCGAATCCCGACGTCATTTCCGTAATTCGAATACGACGAATCACGTCCCCGCGCCTCGCGAGAGCAGTCCTGAGAGAAGAGACCCCAGCAAGCCCCGGACTTCCTGCACTGCTGGAGCCTGCCTCAGCCTCACAGCCACACATACGAAGGTACTACAGCCTGGAGCGGAAGCACTTCATGTTGGAGGAGGGTGACCGTACGGTCCACCTGCAGGTTCAGAGTCTTCACCGGCACATGGGGACACTGTACGGCACATTGGGACACTGTACAGCACATGGGGGCACTGTATGGCACATGAGGGCTATGTGTGGCACATGAGGGCAATGTGTGGCACATGAGGGCAATGTGTGGCACATGAGGGCAATGTGTGGCACATGGGGGCGGCACTGTATGGCACATGGGGGCGGCACTGTATGGCACATGGGGGCAAGGAATGGCACATGGGGGCACTGTATGGCACATTGAGGCAAGGAATGGCACATGGGGGCACTGTATGGCACATGGGGCATTGTATGGCACATGGGGGCATTGTATGGCACATGGGGGCATTGTATGGCACATGGGGGAAAGGAATGGCACATGGGGGCAAGGAATGGCACATGGGGCAAGGAATGGCACATGGGGGCACTGTATGGCACATGGGGGCAAGGAATGGCACATGGGGGCAAGGAATGGCACATGGGGAAAGGAATGGCACATGGGGGCACTGTATGGCACATGAGGGCACATGGGGGCATTGTATGGCACATGGGGGCAAGGAATGTCACATAGGGGCACTGTATGGCACATGGGGGGCATTGTATGGCACATGGGGGCAAGGAATGGCACATGGGGCAAGGAATGGCACATGGGGGCAAGGAATGGCACATGGGGGCAAGGAATGGCACATGGGGCAAGGAATGGCACATGGGGCCACTGTATGGCACATGAGGGCACATGGGGCATTGTATGGCTCATGGGGCAAGGAATTGCACATGGGGCACTGTATGGCACATGGGGGGGCATTGTATGGCACATGGGGGCAAGGAATGGCACATGAGGGCAAGGAATGGCACATGAGGGCAAGGAATGGCACATGGGGCCACTGTTAGGCACATGAGGGCACACCAGGGCACTGTATGGCACATGGGGGCACTGTATGGCACATGGGAGCAGGCGCGTACATACAGGGGTTGCAGTTGCAGTGGGGGGTCGCTTTGACAGGGAAGGGGCACCATGGATCAGTTTCGCACTGGGGCCCCATGGAATGTGTGTACGCCACTCGCCTGGGCTAACCTATACTGGGGCACTATACCTGTCTAACCTATACTGGGGCACTATACCTGGCTAACCTATATTTATTGGGGTTCTATACCTGGCTAACCTATACTGGGGTACTATACCTGGCTAACCTATACTAAAGCACTATAGCTGGCTATTGTCTAACCTATACTGGGGCATCTATACCAGGCTACCTAATACTGTGGGCAACTATACCTGGCTACTACTTATCCTGGGGGCAACTATACCTGGCTACCTACCAAATGGGGGCTACTATACCAGGCTACCTATACCAAAATTCAAGTGATAAAGCTAAGCTTGCTGTTGCTAACTGCACTATTCTCAATTGCATATTGACATCTTCTGTGCAGGTCCCGCTCAAGTACTGTTGTTGCCTGCAGTGGAGACCAGACCTTGTTTGGAGCCGCCGAGCAGAACTTTTGACAACACCAATACCTGGCTACCTAATACTGTGGGCAACTATACATGGCTACCTAATACTGTGAGCAACTATACCAGGCTACCTAATACTGTGGGCTACTATACCTGGCTACTTATCCTGTGGGCAACTATACCTGGCTACCTACAAATGGGGGCATCTATACCAGGCTCCATATACTGGGGGCTACTATACCAGGCTACCTATACCAAAATTCAAGTGATATAGCTAAGCTTGCTGTTGATAACTGACTATTCTCAATTGTATATTGACATCTGTGCAGGTCCCGCTCAAGTACCGCTGTTGCCTGCAGTGGAGACCAGATCCGACCTTGCTTGGAGCCGTCGAGCAGGACATCAACCTTGCCTGGAGCAACACAGCTGGTCCTTCTGATTTGTTGTGCAGGTAGGTACTTTTGACAACACCAATACCTGGCTACCTAATACTGTGGGCAACTATACATTGCTACCTAATACTGTGAGCAACTATACCAGGCTACCTAATAGTGTGGGCTACTATACCTGGCTACTTATCCTGAGGGCAACTATACCTGGCTACCTACAAATGGGGGCGTCTATACCTACCATGCTACCTATACCGGGGGCAACTATACTAGGCTACCAATAACAAAATAAAATTCAAGTGATATAGCTCACTATTGCACTTTAATTGCAAATGCACCTCTTCTGTGCAGGTCCTGTTTAACTACCAGTGTATATCTTATGTGTTTTGACTGGGAGGTTTATATAGCTGTGTTACTTACTAGAGGGGGTTCTATACTGAGGGGCAGTATCTAATCTACTAAGGGGGCATTATATTGAGGTGGCAGGCATGAGAAGAAGGGAGCAGTGACATTAAGCAATACAAAATGTAGGGTTAAAGACTTTTTTTTTTCATGACACTTTCAGGCAGAGTGGGCCAATAGCACCCCATATGATGGCATCATCTCAAGCAGCATCAAACATCTAGAACTATTTCAAAATATCACTGAATGAAAATTATGCAAATTACAACCTGTGCCCGGCTAAAATATCCAGAGGAAAAGACTCCCATACCACCTCAGCTATGTGGAAACATTTGAAAACAAAACATTTCTCCAAATTCCAGGAACTGAAAGGCACATGTTCACCATCGCCACCATTGCCTCCAGCTTCACCCTCAGCCCCTCGGTCTGTCAGTGAGGATTTAACATCCGAAGACCTAGATGAAGAATTAGCTTTTGTTCACAGTCCGGCATCAACGTCTAGTCCAGCTCCTAGTCCAGGATCAGCAGAGTCATCGTTTGCTGAAAGTCCATTCAAACCATCCCCAGTGAAATGCAAAGCAGTAACACCACCTTCTCAGCAATGGACTATGCCAGCCTTTCTAGACAAAAAGCAAATGTTCAAACCAGGAGACAAAAGAGCTAAAACAGTTACACGATTAGTCACTGAAATGATCTGTCAGGACAACCAACCACTATCCATAGTAGAGGATAAAGTTTTCAGAAAGTTGATAAACTACCTAGAGCCGAGATATGTCATCCCAAGCAGGAAACACATGGCAGAAAAGGTAATTCCAGAAATGTATGAAGAGGTAAAGACAAAAGTTCAGGACCTTCTAGTGAAAACCAATTTTATTGGAGTAACAACAGACATGTGGACACCTACATCTTATGATGATTATCTCAGTTTGACAGTTCACTTCATAGATGACAACTTTCTGTATCATCACCTGTGCTTGGAATGTATTCCCTTTCCTGAGGTTGCACACACAGCATCTGCCATAGAAGCTTTCATCACCAGCACTATGACAGAATGGAATCTGTCACAAAAAGTTGTGTGTGTCATGAAAGACAATGGTCCTAATGTGGTAGCAGCTTTACAACGCAGTCCGTTTCACCACTTGCCTTGCCTGGCTCATACCTTTCAATTAGTTCTGAAAGATGGTTTATTGAACAAGAGTGAAATTAAGGAAATTATGGCATCCTGCCGGAGTATTGTAGGACATTACAAACACTCTTCAAAAGCCATGAAAACCTTACGATCCGCTCAAGACAAGTTAAATCTGAAACCTCATTGCCTCATACAAGACGAACCAACTAGATGGAACTCTCAGCTTCACATGCTAGCTCGTCTCCTGGAACAAAAGCCAGCTGTTTTACTATCTGCTTCTGACTAGAGTTGAGCGAACACCTGGATGTTCGGGTTCGAGAAGTTCGGCCGAACTTCCCGGAAATGTTCGGGTTCGGGATCCGAACCCGATCCGAACTTCGTCCCGAACCCGAACCCCATTGAAGTCAATGGGGACCCGAACTTTTCGGTACTAAAAAGGCTGTAAAACAGCCCAGGAAAAGGCTAGAGGGCTGCAAAAGGCAGCAACATGTAGGTAAATCCCCTGCAAACAAATGTGGATAGGGAAATTAATTAAAATAAAAATTAAATAAATAAAAATTAACCAAAATCAATTGGAGAGAGGTCCCATAGCAGAGAATCTGGCTTCACGTCACCCACCACTGGAACAGTCCATTCTCAGATATTTAGGCCCCGGCACCCAGGCAGAGGAGAGAGGTCCCGTAACAGAGAATCTGTCTTCATGTCAGCAGAGAATCAGTCTGCATGTCATAGCAGAGAATCAGGCTTCACGTCAGCCACCACTGCAACAGTCCATTGTCATAAATTTAGGCCAAGCACCCAGGCAGAGGAGAGAGGTCCCGTAACAGACAATCTGGCTTCATGTCAGCAGAGAATCAGTCTTCATATCATAGCAGAGAATCAGGCTTCACGTGACCCACCACTGTAAGAGTCCATTTTCATAAATTTAGGCCCAGCACCCAGGCAGAGGAGAGAGGTCCCGTAACAGACAATCTGGCTTCATGTCAGCAGAGAATCAGTCTTCATATCATAGCAGAGAATCAGGCTTCACGTCAGCCACCAATGCAACAGTCCATTGTCAGATATTTAGGCCCAGCACCCAGGCAGAGGAGAGAGGTCCCGTAACAGACAATCAGGCTTCACGTCAGCCACCAGTGCAACAGTCCATTGGCATATATTTAGGCCCAGCACCCAGGCAGAGGAGAGAGGTCCCGTAACAGAGAATCTGGCTTCATGTCAGCAGAGAATTAGTCTGCATGTCATAGCAGAGAATCAGGCTTCACGTCACCCAACATTGGAACAGTCCATTGGCATATATTTAGGCCCCGGCACCCAGACAGAGGAGAGGTTCATTCAAATTTGGGTAGCCTCGCAATATAATGGTAAAATGAAAATAAAAAAAGGATTGAATGAGGAAGTGCCCTGGAGTACAATAATATATGGTTAAGGGGAGGTAGTTAATGTCTAATCTGGACAAGGGACGGACAGGTCCTGTGGGATCCATGCCTGGTTCATTTTTATGAACGTCAGCTTGTCCACATTGGCTGTAGACAGGCGGCTGCGTTTGTCTGTAATGACACCCCCTGCCGTGCTGAATACACGTTCAGACAAAACGCTGGCCGCCGGGCAGGCCAGCACCTCCAAGGCATAAAAGGCTAGCTCTGGCCACGTGGACAATTCAGAGACCCAGTAGTTGAATGGGGCCGAACCATCAGTCAGTACGTGGAGGGGTGTGCACACGTACTGTTCCACCATGTTAGTGAAATGTTGCCTCCTGCTAACACGTTGCGTATCAGGTGGTGGTGCAGTTAGCTGTGGCGTGTGGACAAAACTTTTCCACATCTCTGCCATGCTAACCCTGCCCTCAGAGGAGCTGGCCGTGACACAGCTGCCTTGGCGACCTCTTGCTCCTCCTCTGCCTTGGCCTTGGGCTTCCACTTGTTCCCCTGTGACATTTGGGAATTCTCTCAGTAGCGCGTCTACCAACGTGCGCTTGTACTCGCGCATCTTCCTATCACGCTCCAGTGCAGGAAGTAAGGTGGGCACATTGTCTTTGTAGCGTGGATCCAGCAGGGTGGCAACCCAGTAGTCCGCACACGTTAAAATGTGGGCAACTCTGCTGTCGTTGCGCAGGCACTGCAGCATGTAGTCGCTCATGTGTGCCAGGCTGCCCAGGGGTAAGGACAAGCTGTCCTCTGTGGGAGGCGTATCGTCATCGTCATGCCTTTCCCCCCAGCCACGCACCAGTGATGGACCCGAGCTGCGTTGGGTGCCACCCCGCTGTGACCATGCTTCATCCTCATCCTCCTCCACCTCCTCCTCATCCTCGTACTCCTTGTCCTCCAGTAGTGGGCCCTGGCTGGCTACATTTGTACCTGGCCTCTGCTGTTGCCAAAAACCTCCCTCTGAGTCACTTCGAAGAGACTGGCCTGAAAGTGCTAAAAATGACCCCTCTTCCTCCTCCTCCTCCTCCTCCTGGGCCACCTCCTCTTCCATCATCGCCCTAAGTGTTTTCTCAAGGAGACATAGAAGTGGTATTGTAACGCTGATAACGGCGTCATCGCCACTGGCCATGTTGGTGGAGTACTCGAAACAGCGCAACAGGGCACACAGGTCTCGCATGGAGGCCCAGTCATTGGTGGTGAAGTGGTGCTGTTCTGTAGTGCGACTGACCCGTGCGTGCTGCAGCTGAAACTCCACTATGGCCTGCTGCTGCTCGCACAGTCTGTCCAGCATGTGCAAGGTGGAGTTCCACCTGGTGGGCACGTCGCATATGAGGCGGTGAGCGGGAAGGCCGAAGTTACGCTGTAGCGCAGACAGGCGAGCAGCAGCAGGATGTGAACACCGGAAGCGCAAACAGACGGCCCGCACTTTATGCAGCAGCTCTGACATGTCGGGGTAGTTGTGAATGAACTTCTGCACCACCAAATTCAGCACATGCGCCAAGCAAGGGATGTGCGTCAAACTGGCTAGTCCCAGAGCTGCAACGAGATTTCGCCCATTATCACACACCACCAGGCCGGGCTTGAGGCTCACCGGCAGCAACCACTCGTCGGTCTGTTGTTCTATACCCTGCCACAACTCCTGTGCGGTGTGGGGCCTGTCCCCCAAACATATGAGTTTCAGAATGGCCTGCTGACGTTTACCCCGGGCTGTGCTGAAGTTGGTGGTGAAGGTGTGTTGCTGACTAGATGAGCAGGTGGAAGAAGAGGAGGAGGAAGTAGAGTAGGAGGAGGTGGCAACAGGAAGCAAAGAATGTTGCCCTGTGATCCTTGGCGGCGGAAGGACGTGCGCCAAACAGCTCTCCGCCTGGGGCCCAGCTGCCACTACATTTACCCAGTGTGCAGTTAGGGAGATATAGCGTCCCTGGCCGTGCTTACTGGTCCACGTATCTGTGGTTAGGTGGACCTTGCCACAGATGGCGTTGCGCAGTGCACACTTGATTTTATCGGATACTTGGTTGTGCAGGGAAGGCACGGCTCTCTTGGAGAAGTAGTGCCGGCTGGGAACAACATACTGTGGGACAGCAAGCGACATGAGCTGTTTGAAGCTGTCTGTGTCCACCAGCCTAAATGACAGCATTTCATAGGCCAGTAGTTTAGAAATGCTGGCATTCAGGGCCAGGGATCGAGGGTGGCTAGGTGGGAATTTACGCTTTCTCAAATGTTTGTGAGATGGAGAGCTGAACGCTGCCGTGTGACATGGTTGAGATGCTTGGTGACGGAAGTGGTGGTGGTGTTGGTGGTACATCCCATGTTTGCTGGGCGGCAGGTGCCAACGTTCCTCCAGAGGCGGAGGAAGAGGCCGAGGCGGCAGCAGCAGAAGAGGCCGAGGCGGCAGCAGCAGAAGAGGCCGAGGCGGCAGCAGCAGAAGAGGTAGCAGGGGGAGCCTGAGTGACTTCCTTGGTTTTAAGGTGTTTACTCCACTGCAGTTCATGCTTTGCATGCAGGTGCCTGGTCATGCAGGTTGTGCTAAGGTTCAGAACGTTAATGCCTCGCTTCAGGCTCTGATGGCACAGCGTGCAAACCACTCGGGTCTTGTCGTCAGCACATTGTTTGAAGAAGTGCCATGCCAGGGAACTCCTTGAAGCTGCCTTTGGGGTGCTCGGTCCAAGATGGCGGCGTTCAGTAGCAGGCGGAGTCTCTTGGCGGCGGGTGTTCTGCTTTTGCCCACTGCTCCCTCTTTTGCTACGCTGTTGGCTCGGTCTCACCACTGCCTCTTCCTCCGAACTGTGAAAGTCAGTGGCACGACCTTCATTCCATGTGGGGTCTAGGACCTCATCGTCCCTTGCATCGTCTTCCACCCAGTCTTGATCCCTGACCTCCTGTTCAGTCTGCACACTGCAGAAAGACGCAGCAGTTGGCACCTGTGTTTCGTCATCATCAGAGACATGCTGAAGTGGTATTCCCATGTCCTCATCATCAGGAAACATAAGTGGTTGTGCGTCAGTGCATTCTATGTCTTTCACCGCTGGGGAAGGGCTAGGTGGATGCCTTTGGGAAACCCTGCCAGCGGAGTCTTCAAACAGCATAAGAGACTGCTGCATAACTTGAGGCTAAGACAGTTTCCCTGGTATGCATGGGGGTGATGTGACAGACTGATGGGGTTGGTTTTCAGGCGCCATCTGTGCGCTTTCTGCAGAAGACTGGGTGGGAGATAATGTGAACGTGCTGGATCCACTGTCGGCCACCCAATTGACTAATGCCTGTACCTGCTCAGGCCTTACCATCCTTAGAACGGCATTGGGCCCCACCATATATCGCTGTAAATTCTGGCGGCTACTGGGACCTGAGGTAGTTGGTACACTAGGACGTGTGGATGTGGCAGAACGGCCACGTCCTCTCCCAGCACCAGAGGGTCCACTAACACCACCACGACCATGTCCACGTCCGCGTCCCTTACTAGATGTTTTCCTCATTGTTATCGTTCACCACAACAACAAAAATATTATTTGGCCCAATGTATTGTATTCAAATTCAGCTGAATATAAATTTGAGGCCTAGTATTTAGGCGCTGGGTGACCGGTATGGATTTACTGACAGAATTAGACTTGGAAATGCACAGTAGCGTGTGTGTGAAGTTATTCTGAATGACCCTATGTGCACCTTGAATATTATATACCCTTTTAGGGATAGATTTCAAATAGCTCTGATATAGCAGAAACCACTAAATTATGAAATTGCTAAATTGGGAATTGTATTTCAACCCAGAACAAAAAATGTGCTTTGACGGACACTAAATAACTTGCCCAGCCACAACAGTACAGCGGTAACGACAGATTTAGCGGGATATAAATTTGAGGCCTAGTATTTAGGCGCTGGGTGACCGGTATGGATTTACTGACAGAATTAAAATTGGAAATGCACAGTAGCGTGTTTGTGAAGTTATTCTGAATGACCCTATGTGCCCCTTGAATATTATATACCCTTTTAGGGATAGATTTCAAATAGCTCTGATACAGCAGAAACCACTAAATTATGAAATTGCTAAATTGGGAATTGTATTTCAACCCAGAACAAAAAATGTGCTTTGACGGACACTAAATAACTTGCCTAGCCAGAACAGTACAGCGGTAACGACAGATTTAGCGGGATATAAATTTGAGGCCTAGTATTTAGGCGCTGGTGGACCGGTATGGATTTACTGACAGAATTAGACTTGGAAATGCACAGTAGCGTGTGTGTGAAGTTATTCTGAATGATCCTATGTGCACCTTGAATATTATATACCCTTTTAGGGATAGATTTCAAATAGCTCTAATACAGCAGAAACCACTAAATTTTAAAAATTTCAAAATTTGGAATTGTATTTCAACCCAGAACAAAAAATTTGCTTTGACGGACACTAAATAACTTGCCCAGCCACAACAGTACAGCGGTAACGACAGATTTAGCGGGATATAAATTTGAGGCCTAGTATTTAGGCGCTGGGTGACCGGTATGGATTTACTGACAGAATTAGACTGGGATATGGCCAAAAAATAACCACACTATTCCTGGTTAAATGCACTTGGTGTGACAGCTTGACCAACCACACTACTGAGGGTTAAATGCACTTGGTGACAGGCGCAGCTTGCCCCTGATGTAGTATATGGCCAAAAAATGAACAGACTATTGCTGGTTAAATGCACTTGGTGTGACAGCTTGACCAACCACACTACTGAGGGTTAAATGCACTTGGTGACGGGCGCAGCTTGCCCCTGATGTAGTATATGGCCAAAAAATAAACAGACTATTGCTGGTTAAATGCACTTGGTGTGACAGCTTGACCAACCACACTACTGAGGGTTAAATGCACTTGGTGACGGGCGCAGCTTGCCCCTGATGTAGTATATGGCCAAAAAATAAACAGACTATTGCTGGTTAAATGCACTTGGTGTGACAGCTTGACCAACCACACTACTGAGGGTTAAATGCACTTGGTGACGGGCGCAGCTTGCCCCTGATGTAGTATATGGCCAAAAAATAAACAGACTATTGCTGGTTAAATGCACTTGGTGTGACAGCTTCACCCTGATGTAGGCTTTAGCCAAAAAACAACCACACCATTGAGGGTTAAATGCACTTGGTGACAGGCGCAGCTTGCCCCTGATGTAGTATATGGCCAAAAAATAAACAGACTATTGCTGGTTAAATGCACTTGGTGTGACAGCTTCACCCTGATGTAGGCTTTAGCCAAAAAACAACCACACCATTGAGGGTTAAATGCACTTGGTCGCAGCTTGTGCTGGCGCACCACAAGACACAAAATGGCCGCCGATCACCCCAGAAAAAAGTGACTGACAAACGGTCTGGGCAGCAAAAAAACAGTGAGCAATTGAGTATCAGCAGCTCAATGACCCACAGCTGCAGATCGATCAATAATCAAGTCCTTTGGAGGAGTTAATCTGCCTAATCTCGCCCTACTGTCGCAGCCGCAACCTCTCCCTACGCTAATCAGAGCAGAGTGACGGGCGGCGCTATGTGACTCCAGCTTAAATAGAGGCTGGGTCACATGGTGCTCTGGCCAATCACAGCCATGCCAATAGTAGGCATGGCTGTGACGGCCTCTTGGGGCAAGTAGTATGACGCTTGTTGATTGGCTGCTTTGCAGTCTTTCAAAAAGCGCCAAGAAAGAGTCACAAAAGCGCCAAGAAAGCGACGAACACCGAACCCGGACTTTTACGAAAATGTCCGGGTTCGGGTCCGTGTCACGGACACCCCAAAATTCGGTACGAACCCGAACTATACAGTTCGAGTTCACTCATCCCTACTTCTGACCTAAATTTTCAGGTAGATCTTAGTGCTCGGCAGTGGACAATTATAGAAGAAGTGATACGAATCCTTGATGTGTTTGATAGAGCTACTTTTGTGGCCAGTTCAAGCCAAGTGACAATCTCTGAAATAATTCCTTTAGTCAACAGTACAATTCGTGCTTTGCCGAATTTCAAATCCACTATAGCTTCCATACAGGGATTCAGAAATGATTTGCTTGCATCGATGAAAAGGCGCTATCACTCTGTGAATCTTTACTGGATCCCCGATTCAAGGGAACTGTGTTTATCAATAGAGAAAAACTTGAGGAAGCTAAATCCACACTGGCCATTGAGATTAGAGATTCAGATCTAAGTATGCAAGGCGAAGACACTGATCGACATTCATCAGCACAAGGACTTAGGAGCAGATAACAGTCAAACATCACAAACTGAACAACAAGGAGGTCATAGCATGTGGAGTTATTATTCTCAATTGATGGTCGTACCATCATCCAGCAGCAGCGAGCATTCTCTATCTCCGGAGGAAGAAATAAATGCCTACTTAGCAGAACCACTGATTCAACCATCCTCTGATATTTTCAAGTACTGGAAGGAAAACAAAAAATATCAGAATTTGAGAACACTCTCTAAAAAGTTCTTAATTACACCTCCTTCCACTGTAAATTCAGAAAGACTATTCAGCACATCAGGCATCATAGTTGATAGGAAACTAAGTAAACTGGACCCAGAACGAGTTCGTATGCTGGTTTTCCTGAACAAAAATCTTCCTTGAACGAACAACTTTAGTAAATTGGGATATGGAGGAGAGTGCATTGTTTTAGCTTGAGGCCGGGATATGGAGTGTGCCATGTTTATATACGGGTTGCCTGTTGTCCTGTTGATCTTTCCTGCATCTCTTAATCACATACCAGTAGTGATGTCGCGAACATAAAATTTTCCGTTCACGAACGGCGAACGCGAATTTCCGCAAATGTTCGCGAACATGAGAACCGGGCGAACCGCAATAGACTTTATTAGGAAGGCAAATTTGAAAACCCACAGGGACTCTTTGTGGCCACAATAGTGATGGAAAGGTTGTTTCAAGGGGACTAACACCTGGACTGTGGCATGCCGGAGGGGGACCCATGGCAAAACTCCCATGGAAAATTACATAGTTGACCCAGAGTGTGGTAAGTTGAAATCGCAATGCGATTTATAGAACTTGAATTAATCGCATTGCGATTTCAACTTTCTCAAATCCAACAGTACATTCTAGCATGGAGTCGTTCCCATGGTGATAGGGACGCTCCATGAGCACGGAAGTCGGCAGGAGCTCTAAGTTGAAATCGCAATGTGATTTATAGAACTTCAATTAATCGCATTGCGATTTCAACTTAGAGCTTCTGCCGACTTCTGTGCTCATGGAGTGTCCCCATCACCATGGGAACAGCTCCATGCTAGAATGTACTGTCGGATTTGAGAAAGTTGTAATCGCAATGCGATTAATGCAGGTTATATTGATCGCATTGCAAATTCAACTTAGAGCTGCTGGGTTCCTAATGGTTGTATTGCTAGTATATATAACGAAGATTGAGAATATAGTGCTATATTCGATCTAAGTTGCAATCGCAATGAGAATAACGCAGGTTATATTAATCGCATTGCGAATTCATCTTAGAGCTGCTGGGTTCCTAATGGTTGTATTGCTAGTATATAACAAAGATTGAGAATATAGTGCTATATTCGTTATATTCGTCAATTCTAGCAATACAACCATTAGGAACTTAGCTCGCAATGCGTTTAATATAACCTGCAAGTTGAATTCGCAATGCGATTAATATAACCTGCATTATTCGCATTGCGATTACAACTTAGATCTGAGTTCCTAATGGTTGTATTGCTAGAATTGACAATGAATATAGCACTATATTCTCAATCTTCGTTATATTTTAGCAATATAACCATTAGGAACCCAGCTCTAAGTTGTAATCGCAATGCGATTAATATAACCTGTATTAATCGCATTGCGATTACAACTTTGTGACACTGCAGCTTCAGAATTAATCTAAGATGGATGCTGTCCTTGCTTTTTGATAGGCGGTGGGAGGGTCTGGGAGGGAGGGTCTGCTGATTGGCTGGAATGTGTCTGCTGACTGTGAGGTACAGGGTCAAAGTTTGCCTAATGATGACGTATAGGAGGCGGACCGAACATCGCATATGTTCGCCCGCAGCGGCGAACGCGAACAAGCTAAGTTCGCCGGGAACTATTTGCCGGCGAATAGTTCGGGACATCTCTACATACCAGTAGGTGCAAACATGATCTTTAAAATTCCTGTAAAACTTCAGTCTCAAGTAGATAGAAAATCCAACTGCCTGCTTCCTCAGGGCCTATGTCTAAATAGCTGAGGTGGTATGGGAGTCTTTGCCGGACACAGGGTGCAATTTGCATTTCAGTGATATTTTGAAAAAAGTTCCAGATGTTTGATGCTGGTTGAGATGATGCCATCTTATGGGGTGCTATTGGCACACTCTGCCTGAAAGTGACATGAAGAAAAAAATAATAATAAGTCTTTAACCCTACATTTTTTTATTGCTCCCTGTCACTGCTCCCTCCTTCTCATGCCTGCCACCTCAATATAATGCCCCCTTAGTAGACTAGATACTGCCCCTCAGTATAGAACCCCCTCTAGTAAGTAACACAGCAATATAAACCTCCCAGTCAAAACACATAAGATATGCCCTGGTAGTTGAACAGGACCTGCACAGAAGAGGTGCATTTGCAATTCAAGTGCAGTAGTAAGCTATATCCCTTGAATTCTGGTATAGGTAGCCTGTTATAGTAGACTGTAGGTATAGTTGCCCCCAGGATAAGTAGCCAGGTATAGTAGCCCACACTATTAGGTAGCCTGGTATAGTAGCCCACACTATTAGGTAGCCTGGTATAGTAGCCCACACTATTAGGTAGCCAGGTATAGTAGCCCACACTATTAGGTAGCCAGGTATAGTAGCCCACACTATTAGGTAGCCTGGTATAGTAGCCCACACTATTAGGTAGCCTGGTATAGTAGCCCACACTATTAGATAGCCTGGTATAGTTGCTCACACTATTAGGTAGCCTGGTATAGTAGCCCACACTATTAGGTACACAGAGAGAGAATGCACCAAACAGATATAACACTGACTATGCTGGCAAGACATAAATGCAGGTATTAAAAGCTGAGACTTTTGCCAATATATTCCAGTCATGAAGACATCGGAGCCCATCATGCACCACGTCACAGTTCTCAGCATGGCAAGGGGTCCTAACCGCTGCTCTAACTGTGGTGTGAACACGGTCTGAAGGTGATATAATTCAGCTCGCAGCCAAGCTTCCACACAAATGCCCAGCATGAATACTGCGGTTGTACAATGTGAATGAAGCCAGGCCGCGAGCCACACTCCATCACATGGTCTGGTGTGGGTGTGGCTCGCGGCCTGGCTTCATTCACATTGTACAACCGCAGTATTCATGCTGGGCATTTGTGTGGAAGCTTGGCTGCGAGCTGAATTATATCACCTTCAGACCGTGTTCACACCACAGTTAGAGCAGCGGTTAGGACCCCTTGCCATGCTGAGAACCGTGACGTGGTGCATGATGGGCTCCGATATCTTCATGACTGGAATATATTGGCAAAAGTCTTAGCTTTTAATACCTGCATTTATGTCTTGCCAGCATAGTCAGTGTTATATCTGTTTGGTGCATTCTCTCTCTGTGTTTCATATGATTGCTATATTCCATGTAGTTTGCTCTTGTGGTGCATGTGGACCGCGCCGACATCCTCCATTGTATGCATATTTTGCTGGGGTTAGTCGATTACTGCGGTCCACATGCGGTCGGGCTGCTCCCCCAATGAAAGACACGCCACAGTGTCAGGGGCTGAGCAGCTCCTCCACAATTGCCACTATATTTCTTCGTTTTCCACACTATTAGGTAGCCTGGTATAGTAGCCCACACTATTAGGTAGCCTGGTATAGTAGCCCACACTATTAGGTAGCCAGGTATAGTAGCCAACACTATTAGGTAGCCTGGTATAGTAGCCCACACTATTAGGTAGCCTGGTATAGTATCCTACACTATTAGGTAGCCTGGTATAGTAGCCCACACTATTAGGTAGCCTGGTATAGTTGCTCACACTATTAGGTAGCCTGGTATAGTAGCCCACACTATTAGGTAGCCAGGTATAGTAGCCCACACTATTAGGCAGCCTGGTATAGTAGCCCACACTATTAGGTAGCCTGGTATAGTTGCTTACACTATTAGGTAGCCTGGTATAGTAGCCCACACTATTAGGTAGCCAGGTATAGTAGCCCACACTATTAGGTAGCCAGGTATAGTAGCCCACACTATTAGGTAGCCTGGTATAGTAGCCCACACTATTAGGTAGCCTGGTATAGTAGCCCACACTATTAGGTAGCCTGGTATAGTAGCCCACACTATTAGGTAGCCAGGTATAGTAGCCAACACTATTAGGTAGCCTGGTATAGTAGCCCACACTATTAGGTAGCCTGGTATAGTAGCCCACACTATTAGGTAGCCAGGTATAGTAGACAACACTATTAGGTAGCCTGGTATAGTAGCCCACACTATTAGGTAGCCTGGTATAGTAGCCTACACTATTAGGTAGCCTGGTATAGTAGCCCACACTATTAGGTAGCCTGGTATAGTTGCTCACACTATTAGGTAGCCTGGTATAGTAGCCCACACTATTAGGTAGCCTAGTATAGTAGCCCACACTATTAGGTAGCCTGGTATAGTAGCCCACACTATTAGGTAGCCTGGTATAGTTGCTTACACTATTAGGTAGCCTGGTATAGTAGCCCACACTATTAGGTAGCCAGGCATAGTAGCCCACACTATTAGGTAGCCTGGTATAGTAGCCTACACTATTAGGTAGCCTGGTATAGTAGCCTACACTATTAGGTAGCCTGGTATAGTAGCCCACACTATTAGGTAGCCTGGTATAGTTGCTCACACTATTAGGTAGCCTGGTATAGTAGCCCACACTATTAGGTAGCCTGGTATAGTAGCCCACACTATTAGGTAGCCTGGTATAGTAGCCCACACTATTAGGTAGCCTGGTATAGTAGCCCACACTATTAGGTAGCCTGGTATAGTAGCCTACACTATTAGGTAGCCTGGTATAGTAGCCCACACTATTAGGTAGCCTGGTATAGTAGCCCACACTATTAGGTAGCCTGGTATAGTTGCTCACACTATTAGGTAGCCAGGTATAGTAGCCCACACTATTAGGTAGCCTGGTATAGTAGCCCACACTATTAGGTAGCCTGGTATAGTAGCCCACACTATTAGGTAGCCTGGTATAGTAGCCCACACTATTAGGTAGCCAGGTATAGTAGCCCACACTATTAGGTAGCCTGGTATAGTAGCCCACACTATTAGGTAGCCAGGTATAGTAGCCCACACTATTAGGTAGCCAGGTATAGTAGCCCACACTATTAGGTAGCCTGGTATAGTAGCCCACACTATTAGGTAGCCTGATATAGTAGCCCACACTATTAGGTAGCCTGGTATAGTAGCCCACACTATTAGGTAGCCTGGTATAGTAGCCCACACTATTAGGTAGCCAGGTATAGTAGCCCACACTATTAGGTAGCCAGGTATAGTTGCTCACAGAAGCATCACAGGCAGAGGATCAGCTGGACAGCCAGGCAACTGGTATTGTTTAGAAAACATGTCAGCCTCCAAATCCCCCTAACTTCAGGTGCTTTAAAGGACAACTGAAGTGAGAGGTATATGGATGATGCCATGTTTTTCCTTTTTTTAGACAATACCAGTTGCCTGGCAGCCCTGCTTGTCTATTTGGCACCAGTAGTGTATGAATCACACCAGAAACAAGCATACAGGTAATCTTATCTGATATGACAAAAATGTCTGACAAACACCTGATCTGCTGCATGCTTGTTCAGGGCCTATGGCTAATGTTTTTCGAGGTAGAGGATCAGCTGGACAGCCAGGCAACTGTTATTGCTCAAGTAATGGCAGCCTCCATATACCTTTCATTTCAGTTGTCCTTAAAGGAACCTGTCACCAGGATTTTGTGTATAGAGCTGAGGACATGGGTTGCTAGATGGCCGCTAGCACATCCGCAATACCCAGTCCCCATAGCTCTGTGGGTTTTTATTGTGTAAAAAATTATTTGATACATATGCAAATTAACCAGACATGAGTCCTGTATGTGAGATGAGTCAGGGACAGGACTCATCTCAGGTTAATTTGCATATGTATCAAATCGTTTTTTTTGACACAATAAAAGCACACAGAGCTATGGGGACTGGGTATTGCGGATGTGCTAGCGGCCATTTAGCGACCCATGTCCTCAGCTCTATACACAAAATCCTGGTGACAGGTTCCCTTTAAGGTTACTTTCTTTCTGTGTTGACGACTAGTACTTTGTTAAAAAAGTAAGGACTCTATTTTTTCATATTAAAAGAATATTGACTTTGGAGCACTTTGTTTCTTACACCAGTCACACAATTCTTATGTACAGGATTCGTAGGATTCGAGATTCGAAAGATTCGAGAACCTTTTCGTCCCACCTCTAGTAATTTTGTTTATGCAAAAAAAATTGGATGATGATTCATCTTGTTTTTTTGCATACTGTGGGTCTTATTTAGGCAACTTAATAAGAAAAGGAAAGCAGTGCCCAAAAAAATAGTTATTTTCTGCTGGGAATTTTTGCTGTTTGGAACACTCTAGAATACACACTTCAGTGTATACTACAATGCTCAAAAAGCGAGAAGACTTAATGGCTCTTTTGCAATGGTAATTTGTATAGAATCCACAGGCATGAATGCTCAGCAGCAAGTCTACTTACATTAACCTGCCAAATTCCTTTAATGTCAAGATTCATAAATTGCATTAATCTCTTTATGAAAATGTTATACTGTAAATGATTTATATCACCAAGCTTATAGACATTATGTTGCAATAAAAAATAGGAGAGTTGGACACTTGACAAGAAATTGCACCACAGTATTCTCAGACAAAACACTTGTTATGGTGTGCAGAACGTACTGAATATAAGACTTCCATTTGTGTTTAGAATTATTACACAACAGAATAGACATTATCTGAATGAGGTGAAAAAACAGGGGTACGTGCACCTTTAATCATCTTCTGATATGTGAAAAGATGCAGAACTTTTGGAGTCTGTGAGTTAAGCCAAAATTAGAGGAATATCGTAAATGCAAACGAAATTGAACAAGCTTTGTGAGATGTATAAGCGATTAGTTGATGAGCGAGGAATCATTCATTTCTCGACAATCGTGATCTTTCATTTGGCAAAAAAATTATTGTTCCTTGGTCACAGATCCGTTCGTATATGGAGTCGTCTGCTCGCTTACAGATCACATAGAGGCGTTCCATCATTCCACCTGAAGCCCACCTTCATGAGCAAGCATCTTTACATGCTCTTTACATGTAATATACAGTGAGGACTTTGAAGCGAACGATTAATGAGCGAAAGTACGAACGAACATCGCTCTATGTAATAAGCATATTTTCGGTTGAAAAATCTTCGCTCTATAATCGTTATCTGCAAGACATCTGCTGGTCTAATACAAGCCTTAGGCCTGTATTAGACCAGCAGATGAAACTGACGATTAGACCAGCAGATGAAACTGCAGTCCTCAGGGCCCACCTACCAGTCATGATTCTAGAATATCCCACAGAATGAATACCTGTGGTATGTCCTGATGCACTGACACTAATTATTTCACCTGCTGAATGCTAAGGAAATCCTGAAAATATGACTGGCAGGTGGGCCCTGAGGACTGGAGTTGAGGAACCCTGCTCTAGAGTATGGGGAGAAGAGATTGCTAATGCCAGAGTGTGATTAGACAGCACGATCTGCCCCCTGCAAACAATAATTTTTAAGCATGCTTAAAAATTGCGATTGCCCAATAAACACGCAAACGTGGTAATTGTTGGAGATTCAGGATTAGATCTGAATGTCTGCCATGTTGTCTTGGTGAGACATCTTATATTTGTACCTTAAAGCTTAGCTAAGGAGTCACCTTGAATACTGATGTACTGTTGCTAAGAAAATAGAGGTCCTTAGGTGATCTATTAAAACATATGTTCTCTGTTTAGGACTAGCTAGTTATGAGTTAATGGAGTCTTAGTGACATATTTATGTCCTCCAGAGCCTCTTTTAGATACTTGGTTAGCGGACACTGGTCAGCTTCTTTAGTTTATGGCAAACACTTTCAAGGATAATGGAATCAGAGAACTTTGGATCAAAGGTAAAAAATGCATTAGATATTGATTCTCATACATGTTCGAAAATTTTTAGCCAATTAACTATCATGACGTATAAAGAAGTAGAGGTCTTCCTTATGCATACTGATGTTGGAGGTGCAACTTATGTACGTCAATGGTTATGAATAGTAAAGTATCTGTGAGGTCACATGTTATGTATAATAATGATGTACTGATGTAATTTAGGTGTGTCACCGTTCACTCCTATGGATTGCGGTACACTGCTGCAAACCTGTATTATAATACAAATTATTTATTTGTTCTCTGGGGTATAAAAAAAATGCGTATTTGGGGACATAAACAAACACACCTCTGCCATTTTTTATACTGACGCGTCACACTTCCATCCACCTCATGTCATATTCTGCCTGACTTTTATATTTATGTCAATGCTGTCTTGCTGCTCTTGTCTCTGAATAAACAAAAGAATCTTCTCAAGAAGAAGTCGTCTCAAGAAGTTTTGTGTTGCTGTGGCCAACTTCCAACAGTAATCGGCAGCACTTTTACACAGGCAGATCCTACGAACGCTTGTTAGCGATCATCTGGTCGACTATCTGCAGGTCTAAGGCCCCTTGCAGACGAGCGTTTCCAGATTAGGTCTGGATGCGTTGCGAATGCATTCAGTGAAAAATGCGTGATTTTGAAAAACGAAGTCATTCAGTTTTGTCTGCGATCGCATTCAGTTGTTCAGTTTTTATCGCGCGGGTGCAATGCAATTTAATGTGTTTTGCACGCGCATGATAAAAAATTGAATATATACAAACAACATCTCTTAGCAACCATCCGTGAAAAACTTGCTTGCGGATGCGATTGCGATTTTCATGCATCTCTATTCACTTCTGTGGGGCCAGGGTTGTGTGAAAATTGCCGAATATAAAACATGCTGCGATTTTCACGCAACGCACAAGTGATGCATGAAAATTAATGTACATGTACACAGCCCCATTAAAATGAATGGGTCCAGATTCCGTGCGGGCGCAATGCGTTCGCATCACGCATTGCACCCGCGCAGAATACTTGCTCGTCTGCAAGGGGCCTAATACAGCCCTTAGAATAAAGAGGATGTATCACCCAAATCAATAATTTGCCCCTTCAGCTTCAGTTAGCTTCTGTTGTCATTTTTCAAATCTCTGATGAGGCTGTAAACGCAGAAATTCTTGTTATGGAATGACAGCCATTTCATTTTCGCACCTTTGTCAATAACATCTTTACTTAAAAAATTGTCTTATGTAAAGGATGCCTATGTCCATTCCTCCGCTACAGGTCACCAAATCAATGCTTGTCCCACACAGGAAAATTCTTTGAAACTGCTGACCAGGTGTTATAAAATACCAGTTTTTCTTCACCAGACAGATCAAAACATACTAGAGTCATGCTGGAGATATAAAGCAGTGCATGAGTGCACTAGCCATAGACCCTACAGGGAAATTTACCAGTGGGCTGATTCCCAGGGGCCGCCCAAACCCTCTTCTTAGCCACCAGACAGGTACATAAAGATCTGATGCACTCAGCATTAATTACTGTAGGAGCATCAGGCACTCCTGAATTTGACTGCATTGCCATCCTCAGGACGATGATACCGTTTCATACTGTGGCGTGGGCAGCAGTATTTTGTGCTGCACTGAGGTATTTGGTTCTGCCAGGGACGTATTTTTTCTGCACTATGGTATTGCTGGCCCTGCCTATTTCTGTTGTCCCACCTTCTTCAATTTGAACCCACCTATAATTTTTTCAAGGCTTTTTTAAGTTCAATTTCCCAGTCCGTCCCTGGATAAATGTACAATCTTACATATTTGGTGACATTGTCCTCTGCTAAAATACTATTTGTTCCACCACTTTTTCAGTATACCTGGCTCTGGTCCAACTCTGGTGCCTGTCTTCGTCGCTCATACCGCACAGATATCATTTGTCTACTTTAATGATAGGTTACTGGTTCCAATTTGGCATCAAACAACTCCAAATTCGTTTTAAATCTGGGTTGACAAAGTTAATCAAAACTACAGGTTAGAAGAGGTGGCCGCTGAGATACTATGTCCACAGACAAATTTCTTAACGTATGGAACCCAAGGGAGAATCTAGTTTTGCATCAGGAACCACTCCTTCAGTCTCACACATTCCTAGTCAGTATACCCCCATCAGGCCCTAGCTGGAAAGACATAACACACCTGGTCACCTGTAAAAAAAAAAATGAAAAAAATGAAAAACCTTTAACAGACACCTTGTAACTTACCTCTAGATATTCCGGACCAGACAGTCCCTTCCTATATCCACCTTGTAACTTACTTCTAAATATCCTTTTAGTTTCTTCTGTTTAGTAATATTGATGGTTCAGAAGAGGATATCAACACGGCATCATTTATACCTACACGGATGCTGTAGTGAACTGTTTCCTGAACTGTGAGAGACTTCTCAGTATCCGTTTATAATAAATAGTGATATTGTCATCATCATACCTTTTACCTCGGTAATACTGTACCGAGTTATGTGAAAGGATTGCTTTTTTTGTTTTTATTGTATCTCATTTTGGTTAACAAAAAAAGATTTAACACAAAAACAATGGAGAGAAATTGATAAAGCTCATCTCATACTTTTCTATTGTGAAATGTTTGTGTCTGGTGGCATGAATTGCAGAAATGATCCCTGTCCTAGATTAAAAAATGCAGCATTTTCTTGACCAGTACACAAAGTGTACATGAATTTGTCAGTTATTCCTGGCTTCAGTCTAAAAAAGAACTAAAAACTAAAACACTTGGAAAAGAAGATCGACATGGGGAAATGAGATTTAATTTCTCAATTTGTAAAACATAAAAATATATTGTGTCGATTGAAGAGGTTGTCCAACATAGATAAGTCTGCTAAACTGGCAGTCTATGATACTAATCCAAATCATATACTCCCTATATGATTTGGATTAATATAGATTAATATAGATTCCACTTCAATAGACACCTATTTGCTTGACCATTTTGTTCTTATAATCTTCCCCCACCATCTGTTATCCATACTTCCACCGCACCTAACTCCACCCCTACAGGTGACATCACCACACTTTTGACCAATGACAGTACACACATCATCCATCCATAATCCCCCAATAAATACTAACAGTAAATATCCAAATAAAAACACCACTATCTCATATGAGCCACCATCAGTTTCCAGAGGACCCCACCAGCTGACAGTTCCACCCAGACATTGACAGACAGCTCGAGCATCCTTCTGTCTGATCCGGACGGCCGCGGCGCCACTTCTGGGTTTTGCGCTCCATTCTAAAACACATCGTTCTCCGGTACTACTTCCGGTCATGCGCAGTAGGCCCAAAATGTGCTCCGGACGCACTAACACAAATCCACACCGCGACCGCCGACCTGGACCCCTGATGTCACCACAGGTGACGTGACTCAGCAGGCAAACACGCCTCCTTACTTTTGGCGCTCTTTTTGACCACTCCCTCTTCTTTTTGGCACATTTTTCAGGTAATCAGCCCAACACCCAGGCCATAAATAGCCTCCCCTTCAATACCACAAGTAATACTACTCCTGATGAAGGGACCGAAACGCATTGAGACAGTTTTTATACACTAAATAAAAGAAATTTGAACAGAAGCTTCCTGACTATGGCTGCCTTCATCTTTCACCATCTTGAGGCGAACCTGGCTGGGGGGTATTGGTTTACTGGTGTATTATGCTTATACGAGTAACCCCCCCCCGTGAAGTGAGTAACATCTTAATGTGCAGACTTACACCAAAGTGTATTCATTTGTACTGTACATTTATTCGAACTGTGGCGATTTTTAAAGCTACACCATTTTTAAAGTGATACTATATATCTTTATATATATATATATATTTTATTTTATTCCATCTTTTTCTATACCCATTAATTTTAATCAATACCATTGTTTTTTATCGCCTTATATTATCCACACATTATCTTGCAATTATTTGTTTCCAAGCCCAAAAAAAGATTTAACACAAAAACAATGGAGGGAAATTGATAAAGCTCATCTCATACTTTTCTATTGTGAAATGTTTGTGTCTGGTGGCATGAATTGCACCGCCCCTTTTTTTTCTTTTTTCTTCTCTTTTTTTCTTCTTTCATCCCATTTGTCCCAGCGTCCTTCCCACCCTATTGATTGGCGCTTTTCCAGGGACTGCTTGGAGGGAGATTGGGAGTGTCTTCACACTGTTACTTATCTTCATTCACCTACAGACTTATCTGCAGGGCTGACCCTGCGCAGCAGCCTTTCCTCTGCCCCTCATCCTTATCCTCCCCTCCATCCCCTGGCGCCTCCAGTTACTTCGGGTACCCTGGACACCCGCTCCATTGGATCCCTGTAACCCTCAAACTCTCTCTCTTTCTCCGCAGTCTATGATACTGGCATCCCTCTGCTCTCGTTGTGGACAGCCACCGGATGACTCATCATGGTCCTGCAGCACTTCCCGTGGTCCATGACTGCTAGCATCCCCATGTACCTTCCTGGCAGGCATGGCTGTAGAAGCGTTGATACAGTCTCAGCCCACATGACTGTTACTCTTGTGAGGCAACCCGTTCCTTCCTGCAACATGTCTTCTTGGGGCATGTGTGGTCTTCCCAACCTCTTTAGGTGCAGGTGTGAACACACCCTCAACTGCCCCTTAGCCTATTGCAGCCTTCCAATAGACATGTAAGGCACCCTCCCACTAAGGAGGCTCTCTGAGCAATAGGTTCAAGTTGCTAGTTTCTTGCTAAGGTGTGCAATTTACCTGTTCACCTGCCTGTGTACTGACCCCTGCCTGTTAACTGGATTTGATCCCTTGCTGTCTGGCCTCTACCTGTTGCTTATATTGACCCTGTGCTGCACATCCTGAAATTTAAACTGTTTCCTGGATTGCACAAACGCTGCCTGTCCCCATCTCGGCTTGTTTTCTGACTACAGTTTTGCTTGATCCCTTGGTGCTCCACATCAATGTCACTTGACCCCTAAGGGTCAGCAGCCGCTTAACAGAGACAACTTCAAGAGGTAGTGACCTGGTGGTTCTTCGGCAGCTTCTGAGTCCAGATCCCTGTATAGGGGTTAAATAATTAAGACTGGGAGAATAGGCACTTAAATAACACCCTTAGGAGTAGCCCCAAGCCAAATCTGTTCAGTGGCACAGCAGATCCATGTCCACTTCTGTAATACAGTCAAACATGAATAGCAAGAATGTGAAAAAATTGAAAAGGTGATTGATATTTTTTTAAATAGAATACACTCCTGTCTGACAGAAGGGCCAGCATTTTGGAAGGCGAGGGGGGGGGGGGGGGGGGGGGGGACTGTGCAATTGCCAAGGTCTCCCATCTGTAAAGGTGACCCAGCTCAGTTATTCAATATCCACTGCAACAACAGCAGTGACTATGGACCAGGGACCAGGATGCACTGCATGAGCTTAAGGATCAGTCAAGTAGGGCCGGACTGGGGCTAAAAGCTGAGGGGAGCCCAGCATGACGCTGGTTAGGTTGGTGAGGGACGGCACAGAAGGGGTTAAGGTCCAGTAGCAGTTGGAGGGTTATCCATGGTAAAGGGGGGTTGGCAGGGAGGCTATACAAGGAGGGAGCTGGGAGACCAAAATCGCCATTTTAGGTACAAAACAAACTCACCAGACTGCTGTCAGCATGTCAGTACAGGAGCTTGTTAGGCATATGAGGCTGGAGGCGGAGGCAAGGGGGCCCCGGTTGTTTGCTGAAGCAGTTTGGTGGCCTGCTTCAGGGGGCCGCAGGAGAGGTGGCAGTCCCTGATGAAGCGCTCTTAAGCCCCGACGAAACCCCCCAGATCTGGTACCGATTGTGGAGCCCCTCTGCGGACCATCCACGGCAGTGAGCAGCACAGCAGGCACCCGACAGGAATCCAAGGCAGCGGCAGGACCCAGAACCCAGAGCAGAGCGGGGGGGGGGGGGGGGGTTAGCTCCTCGCTCTCTGCAGCGTGCTCTTCAAGGTCCAGACCTGGTTCTGTGGATCCCCCCAGGTCTGTCCTGGCTGGGGGTCCACTCAGCATGGGAGAAGTTCAATTGGAGGTCGGGCTGTGCAGGAGGCTGCTGAGGAGCTGCACAGGCCCAGAGCTGGATGAAGAAGCAGGAGGCTCCGCCCACCACATGGCAGGAGCCATTTTGGGCAGAAGAGATAGTGGATCCAGCACAGAGGGGACCAGGATGGTGGAGTCCAGTATCAACGTGGCATCGGGGTCCACCAGAAACACGGATGACGGCGACCAGGAGTGGCGGGATTTCACAGCTCCCATGCAGACTAGTGAGAATTCATGGGGTCCTCTTCTATCTTTTCTTAGCAGTCCAGCGGGTGTCAGGGCGGGGGTACGCGCGGAGGAGCACGGGAGAGGGCTAGAGCAACTTTTGGGTGGTTTGGCAGGGTGGTTAAATGGTTTGGGGGCTGGTGGGGTATCCCCGCTTTCTGCCTGGGGAGTAGGCCCTGGGTGTGGGGTGTCTGTCGGGGGTACGGCGAGCAGGGCAGGTAGGTAAGTGTCATTGCAGATGCAGGCGGCGGGGGAAGATGATAGACCAAAGGTGGATGATGCAGCTAAAGGGGAAGTTTATGTGTGTTTTTAAGGGCCTGTTGGGGGCACACTTGAAACAGAAGGTAAGGGAGCGAATTTGGAAAGTTGAGTATGTGGAAATTTCTTCTCTGCTTCCCCTGGAACGCTTTAATTTATATAGGGGGAAGAAAGAAGAGGGTAAAAAGGAGGAAGAGGAAAGCACCGATATCCATTGATTCTGCACACTTTCTCTAATTGGCTTCAAGTGTTTCCCATTTTGGCAAATGTAATTGGGGAAAAGACTCCGGAATGTTGCTTGGCATTGTTTTGCTACTTAGACGCAATGAGGGAGGCATATCAGTTTTATGGGAGAACAGGTTGGATGCGGTATGATGAGCAATGCAGGCAAAGGAGGGCAATGCGGCCTAATATTCGTTGGAACCATAAAGATATTGCCCTTTGGTTAAGGGTGACAGCACTGGTGAGGTCGGGACAGCCCTTCTGGGGGGGGGGGGGCAGTCTAGTTTTGCAGCACATTCTGCAAAGGGGTTGTGTTTCCTTTTTAATGAAGGGAACTGTTCACCTGCCTGTGTACAAAGCACGAGTGAACAAGTGCAAATTTAAGCACGAGTGCACCACATGCGGCGGGTCGCACGGAGCAAACCAGTGTTTTAAGGGTGGAAAGCAGAAAGGGGTTGAAACTTCTGCATTTATTGGGGTGTTTTTGGGAAGGGGGTTATTTTGTGGATAGGTGTCTGCCTATGGAGTGTTTGTTGTCTTGCGCCTATTTTGAGAAGTGTATTTCTTTCCTAGAATGCGTAGTGGTTGACGTCTCAGGTTGCTTATCCATTAATCATTACTTAGATGATTTTTTTATGCTTGGGCCCGGCGGATTTGCAGGTTTGTTCATTGTTGTTGCATACAGTGCAGTTTTGAGGCATTTGGGGTGCCGTTAGCAGCAAAAGACAGAAGGGCCTACAACTGAGTTGTGTTTTGGGGGAATTGTGATTGACAGAATAAAAATGGAGTGCAGGTTGCCAGAGGACAAATTGGTGAATTTGCGGCTGGAGATAAACAGGGCCAGGAAGTCGGCAAAAATTAGGTTACAGGATTTGCAGTCTTTGCTAGGAAAACTCAACTTTGCCTATAGGATTATGCCGATGGGGCAGATATTCTGTTGGCGTTTGGCCTCCGTGATGGCTGGTATATCGTCCCCCTATCATTTTATTAGGTTAAGTAAGGAATTGCGGGGGGATTTAGAGGTGTGGGCGGCAGGTTTTCTAGAGGCCTTTAATGGAAGAACGTTGGTGATGGGCGAGGTTGTTAATAGTTTTGGGGCTTATTGCCATGGCCAATGGTTCGCGGGGCACTGGCCAGAGGTGTGGATAGTTAGGGGCTGGGCAAAGAATTTGGCTCTGTTACAGTTGTTTCCGATTGTCATGGCAGTGGAATTGTGGGGCGACCAGTTCGCAAAAAAAAAAGTTCGGTTTCACTGTGACAATCTGGGGGTAGTTCAAGCAATCAATAGTTTGATGGAAACTTCTCCACTGGTGGTTAAACTGGTGCAGCATCTGTTTTTAACATCAATGCTTGGATAGTAGCTGTTCACGTGCCGGGGGTTTCTAACTGCATTGCGGATGTCCTTTCTCGTTCACAGTAGGAGGTTTTCGTCAATTAGTGCCAGAGGCGGAAGACAAGGGGTTGGTGTGTCTCACATTTTTGTGGGAACTCTTGGAGGAACAGTAATGGGGCTTTTCAGGCGTCGTTGAGCCCTGACAATTGGGAGGTGTATGGTAAGGCATGGCAGATTTGGGAAGGTTGGTGTGCACAGTTAGGTATGGGCAATGAGGAAGGGGAGGTGGCTTTATTATAATTTTTAGGTCAGGTCAGAGAGGAAGGTTGGTCGGTATCTCAGCTGAACAGATCTGTGGCGGGACTAGCCTTTGGTTTTTGGATACATTGGCTACCTGACTTTACGAAACATTTTTGGTAAGACAGGTGCTAAGAGGTTGGAGGAGAGGGAAGCAGGCAGAGGATACCAGACGGCTGGTTTTGTTTACTCTTTTATTAGAAATAGGGTCACAATTAGGGTTGGTTTGTCGTTCGCCAGGGAAAGTTAGCTTATTCCGGATGGCTTTTTCATTGACATTCTTTGGGGCTTTTCAGCAGGATGAGCTAGTGAGGAGCAGCGTCCGGAAAGCGGGGGGCTATTGTAGGAGGATGTAGACCTTTACGATGACAGGGTGGAGGTGCACATACGGATATCAAAAACGGATTGCCAAGGTAGGAGTAAGCACCTGGCTTTGTTTGCGGTTCCAGAGTGTTTACTTTGCCCGGTAAAGTGCTTACACGATTATGGGAGGGGAATCGGGAAGGGCACGGCTCCTCTCCTTTGCCACGAGGACATCAATTCTTACCGATTTTTAAAAGGTGCTTAAAGGGTTTAGGGGTTGATTCAGAGGGTTATACGGGGCAGTCGTTTAGAATTGTGGCAGTGACAGAACCAGCGAGGTTAGGGCAAAGTGAGGATGTCATAAAAAGAATAGGGAGGTGGGAATCGATCCGTTTCCGATCGTTAGGTTGGGTCGGATGTAAGTATGGTTAGCTAAAATGTTTAATGTCTCTTGTTTTTCTTTCCATTTCTAGGTATCAGGAAGGCGTTGGTTTGGATACTTGGTTATTCATTCGTTTTTTGGGGGACGGTAAGGGCGGATGTGAGGCCGAACGGGCGACAGTTAGGATTCGGGAGGGATGTGCTGGTTTTGCGGTGGCTCGGAATTGGAGGTATGTTATGGGGTGGGGTGTTGTGGGAGATACATTTTGCACATTTAGATCGCCCTCCAGACATTTTAGTTTTGCATGTTGGGGGCAACGATATCAGGGCCCGGTCGTTTTCGGGAATTAACTCATGACATAAAGTTTGATTTACTTCATTTGTGGGCGTTATTCCGAGATTTAGTTACAGTGTCGTCGGACATTGTTCCAAGGCGGTCTTGGTGGGGTGCGAGGTCGGTGGAAAGGTTGAAAAAAAATCAAGAATTAAAGTTAATCGTGCAGTTGGGAGATTTGTGGCCAAAAAAGTGGGGGCTGTGGCGGTACAGCATCCAGAGTTGGAAGTGGGTGTTGGGGAGTTTTGGAGAGAGGATGGGGTACATCTTAATGCCGTAGGGATAGATCTATGGTCTTTGGGGATCCAAGGTGGGATAGAAACAGCTTCAGGGATGTGTAGGGATGCGCAAACTTAAGTTGAGGTCAAGTTGCTTATTCTTGGCGGTGGGAGGTCCTCGAAGTTGGTGGATATTGTGGTGGTTGAGAATGGGATTGCCCCACGGGTGGGGCTGGACTCTTATCGGTCAACAGCAATTGTGGAAGTTGGTGTCCATCTGTTGGTGTCTCAGAGCTGGCGTTCATCAGCTGGAGGCAAGATGGAGTTGCCAGTTTATTTTGGGTTACGTATTGTTATGTATTGGGGCTTCTAGGACCTCCCTTGTCAGCTACTCAGGTTTTTGGGGGTTAATGTTAATTTATTTATGTTTGTTATTTATTTTATTTAATAAAAACGGCTGCTGTGGCCGATTTAAATCCAAATTGGTGTCTGGCTATTATTTGATGGAGGGTGTTGGAAGGTTCTTAAGGGTAAGAAGAGACCCGAGCAGATTAACCAATACCTTAGTCATGTGATCAGTGCTAAAGGCAGAGTTCAGGCGTGCATAAGGGGACGGAGCTCAGCAGTGAAGACCAAAAATGGTGGTGAGGAACATGTGATGATTTGTGTGACATGAGAAGAAGTAAGTGAATGGATGGATTCAATGCAAGAGACAGAAATACTGTGAGTTTTGGTTCTCTTCTCTTATATCCCCTCCCTACCTGAAGGGAGTGATGTTATTTATCTGGGACTGTATGTTAGAAGGGCTAAAGGGAGAGTAGGGATGTTATTTAATGGGATTATATATTGAAGGAAGGGGAGTGATGTTCTTTACATGGGACTACATATTAGAGGTAGCTGGGGGAAAGAGTGATGTTATTTATATGGAAGTGTATATTCGAGGGAGCTGTAGAGGGAGTGATGTTATTTACATGGGACTGTATAGTGGAGGCAGCTGAGGAATGGAGTGATGTTATTTACATAGGACTGTATATTGAAGGCAGCTGAGGGATTGAGTGATGTTATTTATATGGGACGGTATACAGGAGGCAGCTGGGGAAAACTGATGTTATTTACATAGGACTCTATATAGGAGGGGCTGTTTTTGGCTTCATGCACACGAACATGAAAAAAGGGCTCTGTGATGGCTGTTTAAGTAGCTGTTTAAAAATGTATGTAGCTATTCACATGGCCAATTTTTTTAATGGCCAGTGAATGGCAGCTGTCAAAAATTAGGACATGTCATACTCGCAATCAATGGGACCGTTTTGAACAGTTCAATCATCGACTATTGCTCCACCACTAGTATACCATGACCCGATTTAGATCCTCACTCAGGCTCCACAATTAAACCCTAAATGTCGTGCAGCACACCCCTGTACTGTCCTCCTGAGGTCACTACTCTAACTATGGGTATGTAAAGATTAGGTTTATCCACTATTTGTTTATTTATTTTTTAAGTGAGGAGTCGAGAGTATTAGATTTAATAGACACAAGTCTTTATACCTCTATACTAACTAATGTCCGATTACCATTCACCGGGCAGTAAAGCAATGCATATTTCTTGACCCCCTCTGTATTTACTATAGTATTACATTATCCCTCAGGCGTATACCGCACTTTTACTTTGGTGTATTTTATCTCAATTTTTATCATTATGTGTATATGTGATCAATAAAGATTACTGTTACTTTTTGAGCTATTTGAGACGCAGTTGTTTTCCGCATAGGTCTGCTCGTTTAGTACTGAGTTGGCTCCTTTTTTGAGGGGATTAGATGCTGCCCACTATTTTATTTGGGCTTCTGATCGTTTTTATGCTATGTAACCTGCATATATTAACTACTAATGAGGGTACTCTAGGAAGGAATTACTATTAGTGGGACTTTGAGAAGCACTATTACTATCGGGGGAGCTATCTGCATGGTACTGTTCTTTCTTCAGGCTAGTATATGGAGCATTGGGGAACATAGTATTGGTTGTAGCAGCAGGATAAAACTGCTGGGGCACCAGGATGGAAAGAATGATAGAAAAGCGGGGAACCTAGGATGCCTGTGTGGCAAACTCTGCAGAGACAAAATGTGGCCAATCATGGAGGTCTGGACCGAATGGAGAAGATGAAGAAAGAGAACATTTACATCAGAGGAGGAGACAACACTGGATGTAAGAGGTATTTAGTGCTGAATTTTCCTGGCTTGGGGACGGCGTTAAATTAAGAATTTGACACAGGAAGGAGGAGCGACATTCAATTTTCACCTAAGGTAGCAGAAAAACTAGCATCAGCCAGGCTGCAGTGTCACCAATTCTCCCCATGTCCACTGCACTGAGGTGCTAAGTGTTAAGCTTATTGGTGGAGCAGAAGTGAATGGGAATTGCTGCTCCACCAATCAACTCAGTCACACTCAGTGACAGACACCAGTGGCACTAAGGAGGAAGCAGGAGCCACTGTGTGATGTGACATAAGATGCCATCAGCAAGCAATAGCATGGATTTCCGAAGGGGGTGTAAGCCTCTTAATAAATTCAGTGCGCTTCTTAACCACCTCCGGACCGCCTAACGCAGGATCGCGGTCCAGAGGCGGCTGTCTGAGGCAGAGTCATGCATATACTCATGCGCATCGCGGGCCGGCAAAAGTTCGAGGGGGGTTACATCATCAGCCTGCCAGCCAATGATCATCGCTGGTAGGCTGATGATTTAAAAAAAAAAACAATCACAAGCCATTTAACACCTTATATTTATAAATATAAGGTGTTAAATGGCTTCTCTGCTCCTCTGCTGATTCTTTTGCTCGGTTGGTCTCAGCAGAGGAGCAGACATCACAGTGAGTACACCAAACACCTCACTTAGCCCCCAGACCCCCCATCACCCCAATTAACCCCTTGATCGCCCCTGTCAATCACCTAGTGAAAGGGAAAAAAGTGATCAGTGTAAACTGTCACTTTTTTTTTCACTGGTATTGACTGATAGGTTTTAGGATAGTTTAGGCCCCTTGGTTAGGTAGTTAGCAATCGTTTAGCACCCAGCCCACCGCACCGCAGTCACTGATTCGCTGATTAGAGTATCGCTAATCAGCATTTGTACTTTTACAAATTAGTGTCACCTTAGTTTGCCCTCCACCCAAAACGCAGTTTTTGCCCGATCAGGCCTGATCGGTCGCCCACACGTGCGTTCACCCACGCCCGCCCCGTCGCAGTGACCAAAAAAATTTTGTTTTTTGATCACTGCACAATCACTTTACAAGCGCTGCGGCGATAAAAAAATCAGTTTTGATATTTTTTATCAATCGCAGCGGCCTCCGGTACTTCGCTAGCCTCCCATTTGTAAGACAGGCTTGCTTTTTTTCTTGGGTAGTCTCAGGGAATACCCTCTAAATTTAGTAGTCCAAATGTCAAACAAGGGGTATTCTTCTGAAGAGGCCTACAGGCTTCTGACCCAGTCGGATGAGGAATGGGAACCCTCATCTGATGAATCCAGCGGATCAGAATATGAACCTGTAGAAAGCAGTGGCAGTCTGACCCACAGTTCGGACGAGGAGGTTGAGGTCCCTGATACCAACAGGCGTACCAGGCCCGTGTTGCTACACCACAGGTTGCGCAGAATCTGCTTCAAGGGCAGCAGAGTGGGGCTGGCGCTGTCGGATTACGTGGTGAGGCATACACCAGCAGCGCAGCCCACCCTGGACCTAGTACCAGCACTGCCGTACAACATGGTGAAGTGGCTAACACCAGAAGGGCAGTTGAAGCTGGTACGGTGGCACGTGCAATAGTTACCCCGTCGCAGCCACCGCACAGACAGGCCCGTAGAATCCCTAGAGTCCCTGAGGTGCTGGCAAACCCTGATTGGCAGTCCCCAACTTCAGCCGCACCATTAGTTCCCCCTTTACCGCCCAGTCTGGAGTTCGGATTGAGACAGCTCAGATCGGTTCAAGACACTTGTAGAATACAAATACAAATCGTTCAAGCAAGGTGTAAGCAAGGTATTCATAGACAATACAGTTCCCCTACCCTCCCTCCTCCCTTCCTCCCCAACTGGGAAAACCAACTACCCCCTCCCTCCCCCCTCCCCCCTCTCTCTCTGCTTCTCTAATGTAATAGCATTGCTTTTAATCGATCTGAAGTCTCCCCAGAGTTTGGGTTAATTTTTTCTTCAAGTACCACTCTGAAAGGATGAACGGGGCCATTAAAGTGCGCATGTCTCTATCTGAATATACCACTCCTATAAAAGACTCCCACCTCCTGAAGAAGGAGTTTATAGATCGTTCTCCCATCTGTTCCGCTTCAATTCTCTCCATATCCAGGCAAATCTTAGCCTGGTTTAGAACCTCTGTCATTGACGGCAATTGCGGTTGGAGCCAGTGCTTGAAAATACAGCGTTTGGCTGCTAATAGTAGGATGTGAATAACTGGTTGCATATTGTTCCCGTTTGCCTAGGCATGGAAGAGCATTAAATCAGGAGACATGGGTATTAAGATTTTCAGATAACGTTTGATCTGAGATCTGACCAGCTTCCAAAATTTCTGGGAAGCTGGGCAGGACCAAACACCATAACTCAGGTCAGATTTGTCCAAATGACACTTAGGGCACCTAGATAGTCTATCAGAGGACGGAAGGGGTGTTGAAAATTGGAACCCATAAATGGCTTTGTAGATAAATCTAAAATGAGATTCTCTCCAGACTTGATTAATTATAACCTTGTTGACCGTACTCCATCCCTGAATTACTAAATTATCTGCATCTAGTGAGGGGAATATTTTTTTCCAATGGGAAAATAAATTGTCTGCCAGAGATTTCTGTTTGGTAGCCTGCAACTCATAATAAAGATCCGAAAGCGATCTTTTTTTGGAACCATCTCCCACCAATCGATCAAAGGCATTGACAGAGAATTCCCCACTCATGTTTTTTACCCTAAGTCTGAGAAAGCTCATCACCTGGGCATGAGCCAGAAAGTGTTGTGGTTTAATTTGTGGGAATCTATTTTGTAGTTCTGTAAAAGACAAATAGGTATTAGCTTGTTTATCCCAGAAATCTTGAACCCTCCTTAAACCGTCTCGCTTCCATGATTCGAAGTGTTTTGCTTCAGTGCCTGCGGGGAACTCCGAGTGGCCCCAGATTGGCATAAATTTTGAAATCATGAATGGGAGCTTGAATATTTTGCGCACCCCTTTCCAGGCCGCTATGGTGTCTGTCAACAGGGTGCTTCGTTTGGCCACCAGGGGTAGAGCTGAGAACTTCATGTGGAGGAGTGCCTCCAAAGACCATGGTCTGGCCAATTGAGATTCCAACATTGTGTCAGTGTAGAAATTAGATCCGAAGATCCAATCAATACCGTGTCTCAGCAGGCTGGCTAAATTGTAAGAACGGATATCAGGTAGTGCCATTCCCCCTAACCCTTTTGGTAGTTGAAGTTTTGGAAAGGCTATGCAGGGTTTGCGCTCCCTCCAAATGAAAGCCCTGAAAGCAGATTCTAGATTCAATATATCCTTGTGTTTGATCAGGATGGGGATCGTTTGCATCTGATATAGGAGCTTTGGAATGCACATCAAGGACAGTGGGGATTTCATCCACCTCTGTAAGTCTCCTTTGATCTTTTGGATAATGGGTGGATAATTTAAAGAATAGAGCGACCCTGGGTATCTTCCTACCTGAATACCCAGATATCTAATTTACTTGGTAGCTACTTGAAGGGGGACTCCCAATGGCCTCATAACAGTGTTTAGAATAGTGGGGTCTAGAAATAGGATCTCAGACTTAGTTGCGTTAACTCGATATCCTGACATGACACCAAATTCAGAGAGTACGTGATACAGATGGGGCAAATCTCTGTATGGATTTTCCCAAAAAACGAATAGGTCGTCAGCGAATAGAACATGTTTAAGTTCTATATTACCTATCTTAATCCCCTCAATCTTGCAGTCCCCGGCTAGCTTCCTGGACAGGGGTTCTAAGGCCAGGTTAAATAGAAGGGGAGATAGGGGACATCCCTGTCTAGTACCCTTGCCCAACCTAAAAGGTTGCGACAAAAACCCTGGGGTATGAATCCTGGCCCAAGGGTCAGAGTATAAAGCCCTTATATATTGACGAAAGGCTCCGTCAAATCCCATCTTGAGCTGTTCTTGACTGCGGAGCTCTTGGACATAGTCGTGGCAGAAACAAATCGGTATGCCACTCAATTTATAGCCGCCAACCCGGGAAGCTATTATGCCCAGCCTTTCCGGTGGAAACCTGTCCAAGTTTCCAAATAAAAAAAAATTCTGGGCCTTCTCCTCAACATGGGTCTAACCAAAAAGCATAAATTGCGGTCATATTGGGCCACAAACCCAATTCATCACATGCCCATGTTCTCTGCTGCCATGTCCAGGGCACGATTTGAGGCCATCCTGCGTTTCCTGCACTTTAGCGACAACACCACCTCCCGTCCCAGAGGCCACCCAGCTTTTGACCGGCTCCACAAAATTCGGCCCCTCATAGACCACTTCAACAACAAATTTGCAGATTTGTATACCCCTGAGCAAAACATCTGCGTAGACGAGTCCCTTATATATTTTAACGGGCGCCTTGGCTTCAAACAATGCATCCCAAGCAAGCGCGCCCGATATGGGGTCAAATTGTATAAGCTCTGTGAAAGGGCCACAGGCTATACCCACAAATTTCGGATCTATGAGGGTAAAGATCAGACCCTGGAGCCGGTCAGTTGCCCTGACTACCTGGGGAGCAGTGGGAAGACAGTCTGGGACTTGGTGTCACCCTTATTTGGCAAGGGGGTACCATCTTTATGTGGACAATTTCTACACAAGTGTGCCCCTCTCCAGGCATTTCAAGGGGGGAGAGGGCTGCCTTGTGTAATGAAGAACTGCTCGTGGTGAAATGGAGAGACAAGCGTGACGTTTACATGCTCTCCTCCATTCACGCAGACACGACAATACAAATTGAACAAGCAACCAGTGTCATTGAAAAGCCCCTCTGTGTCCACGACTATAATTCGCTCATGGGAGGGGTGGACTTCAATGACCAGATGTTGGCTCCTTATTTAGTTTCTCGACGCACCAGACGCTGGTATAAGAAGGTGTCTGTATATTTAATTCAATTGGCTGTATATAATAGTTTTGTTCTCTACAGTAAGGCTGGGAGAACAGGATCCTTCCTCAAATTTCAGGAAGAGATCATCGAGAACCTCCTGTATCCAGGAGGCTCCGTGGCCCCATCCACCAGTGTAGTGAGCCGTCTACACGAGCGACATTTCCCCAATGTCGTTGCTGGTACCTCAACCCAACCGTCACCTCGAAAAAGATGTTGTGTCTGTAGCAGGAGTGGAATAAGGCGTGACACCCGCTATTTCTGTCGTCCTGACTGCCCTGACCACCCTGCCCTATGCTTAGGGGAGTGTTTCCGGAAGTACCACACACAGGTACACTTAGCATAGGGATTGCATCTCACAGGACAGGCACACAGGGCTATTAGGGCCCATTTACACAAAGCTACTGCAAACCTCTCCTTTCACCTGGGACAAAGTGCATAATGTACTTTGCGCTTTGCACATTGTCCCATGGGGAAGGAGAGGTTTTTCCTATAAATGCAAAAAAAATAAAAAAAAATAAACATCACAAGTAAGCAAAAAAGTTAAACGTTCTGTTCAAAAAGTTAAATAAAGTTTATATGTTCCGTTCAAATGTTATTACAAACCGGATTCCAAAAAAGTTGGGACACTAAACAAATTGTGAATAAAAACTGAATGCAATGATGTGGAGATGGCAAATGTCAATATTTTATTTGTAATAGAACATAGATGACAGATCAAACGTTTAATCCGAGTAAATGTATCATTTTAAAGGAAAAATACGATGATTCAAATTTTCACGGTGTCAACAAATCCCAAAAAAGTTGGGACAAGTAGCAATAAGAGGCTGGAAAAAGTAAATTTGAGCATAACGAAGAGCTGGAAGACCAATTAACACTAATTAGGTCAATCGGCAACATGACTGGGTATAAAAAGAGCTTCTCAAGATGGCAGTCTCTCAGAAGTCAAGATGGGTAGAGGATCACCAATTCCCACAATGTTGCGCAGAAAGATAGTGGAGCAATATCAGAAAGGTGTTACCCAGCGAAAAATTGCAAAGAGTTTGCATCTATTATCATCAACTGTGGATAACATCATCCGAAGATTCAGAGAATCTGGAACAATCTCTGTGCGTAAGGGTCAAGGCCGTAAAACCATACTGGATGCCCGTGATCTCCGGGCCCTTAAACGACACTGCACCACAAACAGGAATGCTACTGTAAAGGAAATCACAGGAATACTTCCAGAAACCATTGTCAGTGAACACAATCCACCGTGCCATCCGCCGTTGCCAGCTGAAACTCTACAGTGCAAAGAAGAAGCCATTTCTAAGCAAGATCCACAAGCTCAGGCGTTTTCACTGGGGCAAGGATCATTTAAAATGGAGTGTGGCAAAATGTAAGACTGTTCTGTGGTCAGACGAGTCACGATTCAAAGTTTGTTTTTGGAAATCTGGGACACCATGTCATCCGGACCAAAGAGGACAAGGACAACCCAAGTTGTTATCAACGTTCAGTTCAGAAGCCTGCATCTCTGATGGTATGGGGTTGCATGAGTGCGTGTGGCATGGGCAGCTTGCATGTCTGGAAAGGCACCATCAATGCAGAAAAATATATTCAGGTTCTAGAACAACATATGCTCCCATCCAGATGTCATCTCTTTCAGGGAAGACCCTGCATTTTTCAACAAGATAATGCCAGACCACATTCTGAATCAATCACAACATCATGGCTGCGTAGGAGAAGGATCCGGGTACTGAAATGGCCAGTCTGCAGCCCAGATCTTTCACCTATAGAGAACATTTGGCGCATCATAAAGAGGAAGGTGCAACAAAGAAGGCCCAAGACGATTGAACAGTTAGAGGCCTGTATTAGACAAGAATGGGAGCGCATTCCTATTTCTAAACTTGAGAAACTGGTCTCCTCGGTCCCCAGACGTCTGTTGAGTGTTGTAAGTAGAAGGGGAGATGCCACACAGTGGTGAAAATGGCCTTGTCCCAACTTTTTTGGGATTTGTTGACACAATGAAATTCTGATTCAACATATTTTTCCCTTAAAATGGTACATTTTCTCAGTTTAAACTTTTGTTCCATGATTTATGTTCTATTCTGAATAAAATATTAGAAGTTGGCACCTCCACATCATTGCATTCAGTTTTTATTCACGATTTGTATAGTGTCCCAACTTTTTTGGAATCCGGTTTGTATAAAGTTAATACATTTATTGCGTTGCGGCCTGGTTTTTTCTTTATTTTATTTTTTTACCCTCCAGGTGGACAAACCGATCGACTAGCTGCAGCAATGAGGTGCATTCTGACAGAAGCATTGCACTGCTGTCAGATTACAGTCAGTGTATGCGGCGCTGCAAGACAAGATTTCTCCTCTGCAGTAAAAAATACGTTTGCCGAGGCATATGAGATGAGGGGGCGGCGGTCTTCATATGCTTTTGCAAACACTTTGTATATAAAAAATAAATTAAAAAAATCCCGGCAATGATTTATTCATCCACATCGATTGATGTGAATGGAGAAATCGGGTTTGCCAGGGCATACGAGCTAAGTGGGTATGGATGTTCCTATGTCCTGGCAGACGCCTTTTCCCCTCCTTTTTTTTTTTTGGCAGAGATTTTTTCATCCACATTGATCGATGCGAATGAAGAAATCTTTGCCGTTCATTTTTTCTTTCAGCCCAGAGGCTGAACGGAAAAAAAAATCTCATTATCTGTATGCTCAATATAAGAAGAATAGCAGAAACTCCTAATGCTGGCCATACATGTAATGATTGCGGAGACCCTCAAATGCCAGGGCAGTACAAACACCCCACAGATGATCCCATTTTGGAAAGAAGACACCCCAAGGTATTCGCTGAGGGGCATATTGAGTCCATGAAAGATTGAAATTTTTGTCCCAAGTTAGCGGAAAGGGAGACTTTGTGAGAAAGAAAAAAATTAATAAATCAATTTCCACTAACGTGTGCCAAAAAATATATAGAATTCTATGCCCCTCATTAAATTCCTTGGGGTGTCTTCTTTCCAAAATGGGGTCACATGTGGGGTATTTATACTGCCCTGGCATTTTAGGGGCCCTAAAGCGTGAGAAGAAGTCTGGGATCCAAATGTCTAAAAATGCCCTCCTAAAAGAAATGTGGGCCCCTTTGCGCATCTAGGAAAGTAGAAACACCCCACAAATGACCCCATTTCGGAAAGTAGACACCCTAAGGTATTCGCTGATGGGCATAGTGAGTTCATAGAACTTTTTATTTTTTGTCACAAGTTAGCGGAAAATGATGATTTTAATTTTAATTTTTTTTTTCTTACAAAGTCTCATATTCCACTAACTTGCGACAAAAAATAAAAAATTCTAGGAACTCGCCATGCCCCTCACGGAATACCTTGGGGTGTCTTCTTTCCAAAATGGGGTCACTTGTGGGGTAGTTATACTGCCCTGGCAATTTAGGGGCCCAAATGTGTGAGAAGAACTTTGCAATCAAAATGTGTAAAAAATGGCCTGCGAAATCCGAAAGGTGCACTTTGGAATATGTGCCCCTTTGCCCACCTTGGCTGCAAAAAAGTGTCACACATGTGGTATCGCTGTACTCAGGAGAAGTAGGGCAATTTGTTTTGGGGTGTCATTTTACATATACCCATGCTGGGTGAGATAAATATCTTGGTCAAATGCCAACTTTGTATAAAAAAAATGGGAAAAGTTGTCTTTTGCCGAGATATTTCTCTCACCCAGCATGGGTATATGTAAAATGACATCCCAAAACACATTGCCCAACTTCTCCTGAGTATGGCGATACCACATGTGTGACACTTTTTTGCAGCCTAGGTGGGCAAAGGGGCCCACATTCCAAAGATCACCTTTAGGATTTCACAGGGCATTTTTTACACATTTTGATTTCAAACTACTTCTCACGCATTAGGGCCCCTAAAATGCCAGGGCAGTATAACTACCCCACAAGTGACCCCATTTTGGAAAGAAGACACCCCAAGGTATTCCGTGAGGGGCATGGCGAGTTCCTAGAATTTTTTATTTTTTGTCACAAGTTAGCTGAATATGATGATTTTTTTTTTCTTACAAAGTCTCATATTCCACTAACTTGTAACAAAAAATAAAAAATTTCCATGAACTCACTATGCCCATCACGAAATACCTTGGGGTGTCTTCTTTCCAAAGTGGGGTCACTTGTGGGGTAGTTATACTGCCCTGGCATTTTAGGGGCCCTAATGCGTGAGAAGTAGTTTGAAATCAAAATGTGTAAAAAATGCCCTGTGAAATCCAAAAGGTGCTCTTTGGAATGTGGGCCCCTTTGCCCACCTAGGCTGCAAAAAAGTGTCACACGTGTGGTATCACCGTACTCAGGAGAAGTTGGGCAATGTGTTTTGGGGTGTCATTTTACATATACCCATGCTGGGTGAGATAAATATCTTGGTCAAATGCCAACTTTGTATAAAAAAATTGTAAAAGTTGTCATTTGCCGAGATATTTCTCTCACCCAGCATGGGTATATGTAAAAAGACACCCCAAAACACATTGCCCAACTTCTCCTAAGTACGGCGATACCACATGTGTGACACTTTTTTGCAACCTAGGTGGGCAAAGGGGCCCACATTCCAAAGAGCACCTTTAGGATTTCACTGGGGATTTTTTACACATTTTGATTTCCACTACTTCTCACGCATTAGGGCCCCTAAAATGCCAGGGCAGTATAACTACCCCACAAGTGACCCCATTTTGGAAAGAAGACACCCCAAGGTATTCCGTGAGGGGCATGGTGAGTTCCTCGAATTTTTTTTTTGTCACAAGTTAGAGGAAAATGATGATTTTTAATTTATTTTTTTCTTACAAAGTCTCATATTCCACTAACTTGTGACAAAAAATAAAAACTTCCATGAACTCACTATGCCCATCATGAAATACCTTGGGGTGTCTTCTTTCCAAAATGGGGTCACTTTCCAAAATGGAATCCACCCCATGACAGTGTCAGCCACAGATCCCCCTCTATATAACAGTGTCATCCACAGATATCCCTCCTCGCCGCTCACAGGAGTGTACATTTGACATTTCTTCTACTTACCTCCATGTCAGCGATGCGACGCAGGCCTCTTCCGGCCTGTGTCCCACACTGTATGGCTCAGGCGGTGCGATGATGTCATTGCGCCGCCTGCGCCAGCCTCTGATAGGCTGCAGGCACTAGGCCGGCAGCCTATCAGAGGAAGGGGAAGGGACACACCTCTCCCTCCCCTGCCGCACTAGCACAGGCATCTGTATCGCTGTCTTTATCATGAATCAAGTTTTGTTTATTTCCTTTTCTTTCCAGCTTTGGAAAAAGCGACTCGTATTTCCCTCCTGGAATTCTGGCGAACCCCACAAGGGGAGATGTTTTGAACACGAATTAAAGATTAAATAGTTTATGTGCTACTTTCCACGTAATGAGAGTATCTCTGAAAATCATAGAACGTTTTGTCATTTGCGGGAGGTTGGAAAACTTAGAATGTACCATCAGGTCCCATGGAGATTTGGATAGTAATTAGTATTTTTTTTCCAATCTAAAATATGACGCAATAAACAAGCAAGAATATAACCCCTTATATTAGGGAAATTTACTCCACCCTCTGTTTCAGCTCTCATAAGTTTGTCCAGGGCTATTCTGGGTCTCTGTCCTGGCCAAATAAATGAGACAAAATGTGAATTTAGTGCAGTAATATATTTGTGTTTAATTAATACTGGTATAGTTTGTAAGGGGTACAAAAGTCTGGCAAAGCATGACATCTTGACTAAGTGACATCTCCCCTACCAGGTTTATAGGAAGATTTGTCCACCTTCTTAGGTCGGAAAATATCCTTTCTAGCAGAGGTTTGTAGTTCACATTGTATAGAGAGGCGGGAAGTCTGCCTATCTTTTTGTGGCATGAGGAGACTATTAGATTGGTACTATTTTGGTGGGCAAATGACTTTTTGATCGCTTGCTGTTGTACTTTTTGTGATGTAAGGTGACAAAAAAAAATTATTTAGCAAAGTTTTTATTTTTAATTTTTTACGGTGTTCATCTGAGGGGTTAGGTCATGTCATATGTTTATAGAGATGGTCGATACGGACGCAGCGATACCTAATATGTATACTTTTTTTCCCCCTATTTTCTACCAATTTTTTTAACTTTATTTGGAGAAAATTACGTTTTTGTTTATTTTTACTTGAAACTTTTAATTTTTTGGGCAGAAAACTTTATTTTTTCAACTTTTTTTAACATTTTTTGTCCCACTTTGGGACTTCAACTTTTGGGGGTCTAATCCTTTACAATGCATTACAATACTTCTGTATTGAATGCAATGGCTGCATGAGTAATACAGTGATTATTACTCATACACAGCTTCCGGCCTGTGAGATCCAGGGGGCGGTACCGGTACGTCATGTGTATTTCCGCCCGGTGATTGGATCAAGGTGCCTGCTCAAATCATTGAGCAGGCACCTTGGGTCGATGCGCGGTTTGCGGCTTTTACAGGTTGCGGTGGCTGGCGGTGCCATCGGGTCCCCGTGGGGCTGTAGGGGGGGACCCGATGGCATGAAAGGCAGCGCGATGCCTTCCTGTGACGAGCCTGTGAGATCCAGCCCACTGGATCTCACAGGCTGGAAGCTGTATGAGTAATACACACTGTATTACTCATACAGCCAATGCATTCCAATACAGAAGTATTAGAATGCATTGTAAAGGATTAGACCCCCAAAGTGGGACAAAAAATTAAGTGAAAAAAAAATTTGGAAAAAAAAGTTTTCCCCCCAAAAAATTAAGTTTCAAGTACAAATAAACAAATAAGTCATTTTCCCCAAATAAAGTTTAAAAAAATGGTAAAACATAGGGGAAAAACAAAAAGTTGACATATTAGGTATCGCCGCGTCCGTATCGACCGGCTCTATCAACACATCACATCACCTAACCCCTCAGATGAACACCGTAAAAGATAAAAAAATAAAAACTGTGCTAAATAAACCATTTTTTTGTCACCTTACATCACAACAGCAAGCGATCAAAAATGACACTGGCGCACCGGATTATCATAGCCTGCCATACGCTGCCGGTCTATGATAAATCTGCCCCATAGAATTTTTCATAACAAAGTGATTTCCATAGAAATAAAGTACCGTACATACAATATGAAAGTACAGACTGCTTGAATGATTTCTTTCTTAGGATCATTGTGGTTCTATTCCAAAATAAAGTAAAGTTGACAGCAATAATTTGCTTTCCCACATCCTACGCAAATCAGTTATCACTGAACCCTTGAGCACAATCCAGTCAATATTTAAACTCTAGTATAAATTTGCACAAGTGACATTTTAAATTAGATAACAACTCATTTTCAACTGTATCAGAATCAACATATGAAAAGCTATTGCATCAAAGATCAGGTCATCTTGCACAAGTATTCATAGTTATTTTTTAAGCTGAATAAGGAGAGATAGTTTAAACTTTTGGAGCTACTTTGCTTAAAGAGGTTATCTGGCCTTTAACCGGTACGGCACGGCATGTTGTTCCGGTACTTAACCCCTTTAGGACACAGCCTTATTTCACCTTAAGGACAGGCCATTTTTTTCACATCTGACCAGTGTCACTTTAAGTGGTGATAACTTTAAAAAGCTTTGACTTATCCAAGTCATTCTGAGACTGTTTTATCGTCACATATTGTACTTCATGACACTGATAAAATGAAGTAAAAAATAATAATTTTTATTTATAAAAAATACCAAATTTAACAATTTTTTTAAAATATAGCAAATTTCAATTTCTCTACTTCTATAATACATAGTAACACCTCCAAAAATAGTTATTACTTTACCCATATGTCTATTTCATGTTTGGATCATTTTGGGAATGATTTCTGAAATTTTTCAGAAATGTTCAAAATCCCAATTTTTAGGGGCCCGTTCAGGTCTGAAGTCACTTTGCAAGGCTTACATAATAGAAACCACCCAAAAATGACCCCATTCTAGAAACTACACCCCTCAAGGTATTCAAAACTGATTTTAAAAACGTTGTTAACCCTTTAGGTGTTCCACAAGAATTAATGGAAAATAGAGATACAATTTCAAAATTTCACTTTTTTGGCAGATTTTCCATTTTAATATTTTTTTTCCAGTTACAAAGCAAGGGTTAACAGCCAAACACAATTCTATATTTATGGCTCTGATTCTGTAGTTTACAGAAACATCCAATATGTGGTCATATCAACTACTGTACGGGCACACGGCAGGGCGCAGAAGGAAAGGAATGCCATACGGCTTTTGGAAGGCAGATTTTGCTGGACTGTTTTTTTTTGACACCATGTCCCATTTGAAGCCCCCCTGATGCACCCCTTAAGTAGAAACTCCAAAAAAGTGACCCCATTTTAGAAACTACGGGATAGGGTGGAAGTTTTGTTGGTACTAGTTTCGGGTACATACACTGCGTGCAAAATTATTAGGCAAATGAGTATTTTGACCACATCATCCTCTTTATGCATGTTGTCTTACTCCAAGCTGTATAGGCTCGAAAGCCTACTACCAATTAAGCATATTAGGTTATGTGCATCTCTGTAATGAAAAGGGGTGTGGTCTAATGACATCAACACCCTATATCAGGTGTGCATAATTATTAGGCAACTTCCTTTTCTTTGGCAAAATGGGTCAAAAGAAGGACTTGACAGGCTCAGAAAAGTCAAAAATAGTGAGATATCTTGCAGAGGGATGCAGCACTCTTAAAATTGCAAAGCTTCTGAAGCGTGATCATTGAACAATCAAGCGTTTTATTTTATTCAAAATAGTCAACAGGGTCGCAAGAAGCGTGTGGAAAAACCAAGGCGCAAAATAACTGCCTATGAACTGAGAAAAGTCAAGCGTGCAGCTGCCAAGATGCCACTTGCCACCAGTTTGGCCATATTTCAGAGCTGCAACATCACTGGAGTGCCCAAAAGCACAAGGTGTGCAATACTCAGAGACATGGCCAAGGTAAGAAAGGCTGAAAGACGACCACCACTGAACAAGACACACAAGCTGAAACGTCAAGACTGGGCCAAGAAATATCTCAAGACTGATTTTTCTAAGGTTTTATGGACTGATGAAATGAGAGTGAGTCTTGATGGGCCAGATGGATGGGCCCGTGGCTGGATTGGTAAAGGGCAGAGAGCTCCAGTCCGACTCAGACGCCAGCAAGGTGGAGGTGGAGTACTGGTTTGGGCTGGTATCATCAAAGATGAGCTTGTGGGGCCTTTTCGGGTTGAGGATGGAGTCAAGCTCAACTCCCAGTCCTACTGCCAGTTTCTGGAAGACACCTTCTTCAAGCAGTGGTACAGGAAGAAGTCTGCATCCTTCAAGAAAAACATGATTTTCATGCAGGACAATGCTCCATCACACGCGTCCAAGTACTCCACAGCGTGGCTGGCAAGAAAGGGTATAAAAGAAGAAAATCTAATGACATGGCCTCCTTGTTCACCTGATCTGAACCCCATTGAGAACCTGTGGTCCATCATCAAATGTGAGATTTACAAGGAGGGAAAACAGTACACCTCTCTGAACAGTGTCTGGGAGGCTGTGGTTGCTGCTGCACGCAATGTTGATGGTGAACAGATCAAAACACTGACAGAATCCATGGATGGCAGGCTTTTGAGTGTCCTTTGGTCACTGATTTGTTTTTGTTTTGTTTTTGAATGTCAGAAATGTATATTTGTGAATGTTGAGATGTTATATTGGTTTCACTGGTAAAAATAAATAATTGAAATGGGTATATATTTGGTTTTTGTTAAGTTGCCTAATAATTATGCACAGTAGTAGTCACCTGCACACACAGATATCCCCCTAAAATAGCTAAAACTAAAAACAAACTAAAAACTACTTCCAAAAATATTCAGCTTTGATATTAATGAGTTTTTTGGGATCATTGAGAACATGGTTGTTGTTCAATAATAAAATTAATCCTCAAAAATACAACTTGCCTAATAATTCTGCACTCCCTGTATATGGCTAAAGCCTCACACTGATATTAAAAGGAGACTTTCGCCAATATATTCTTATATCAAGAACATACCGGAGTGAACGCCGTAGATAAATTCCACAAAATAATGTAAAAATTTAGAAGAAAAAATTAAAAAGTTATGACTGCTAGAACACAAAGGGGGAAAATATTATTGGTTCTTAAGGCTAAAATTAATGTCACTAAAGGGATAAAAATGTAATAGTGTCCCCTGAGTTGTGCGCCAACAAGATTTACTGCAGACACCCATTAAAAATAGACAATAAAAAAGCGATGCTGTGACGCTCTCAGATATGATTGGATCGCGGGACAGCCAGGGAAAAGGAGACGCCCATTGAGAAACCCTGGGGTCTCCTCCTCCCTGTGTCGATGCTCAGTATTAGCATACTGAGCTTAAAAACGTCAGAACGGCGCAGTGGGGTGTAGGAGCGATGTTTAAAAAAAAATAAAAAACAACGGGTGGCAGCATCAGCAGTACCCCGCAAGTGCAGGTATTTAGCTCCTATAAGTAAAACAGATAAAAGGTCCTCTTTAAGTACTGGGCCCATCCCCGTACAGCATTAAAACAAACTTTGGAGCGAATAGACTTCGGATCTAGCACACAACGCAGTTTTTACACACTAGTGACGCAGTTGTGACACAGTTACTGCATCAACCAACATGCCTTCACAACACAGTTTTTTTTTTTTTTAGCCAGCTGAAATGAATTAAAACATTTAGATAAATTCTATAACTGCTCTGTGAATGTATGTTTGTTGACACAGTTTTTAACTGCATCGCAACTGCGCCGTGTCGAAGCACCCTTAGACTACATAAATTAAGTCAATTTAATATATTTTTGTTAAGCACACATTTATAAAGTAACCAGACAAGATGGCAGACAAAGATGGCTTCAACAATATTATGGTGATTAGTCCTAATTTAGATTCCCACTGAGTACGTGTCCATTCTGTTTTAGAGCATCTTAGAAATAAATCACCTCTATGCTATGTTGGAGAAGTGCCTCTTTGAGAAAACTCGACTGCCTTTTCTTGGATATGTGATCTCAGATTAGGGACTGCAAATGGACCTAGAGAAATTGTCTGCTATGCTCAAATGTGCTCATCCTCTGGTTGTGTCCAATACCTCTTGGGATTTTCTAATTATCACTAGTTTATTTTTGTTCTAACCAAAGAACTTGACTCCTCAAGCTAAAGTGGACTAGAGTTAAAACTGCCTTCTCTTCTGCCTCAGTTCTTCAATGTCCTCACACTATTAAGCCTTCTTCCTGGAGGTTGATGCTTTTTTTCTAGGTATGTGGAATTCCTGTCACGAAAGTTTAGTATAATGGCAGACACCTGCAGGAAAGTGTGACCTTCTATACAGACCAGAAAAATGTACTATATTTACAGTCTGATGATCACCTGAATCCCCATCAGGCCCATTGGTCCTTATTTTTTTCTGCTTTGACTTTTATCATCATTTTCGTCCAGCGGACAAGTTATCTGATCCTGGTGTTCCCACTCCTGTCACCATTGATCAGCTGTTTGAAGATGCTTCGGCTCTCCAGTCAGCATTGAGCCATCCTCACAGCATACCAACCACAGTGACATACATTGTATAGTGGCAAAATCCAAGCTAATGGTGATGCTGGAGGGCACAGGGGAAAAAAATGTATTGAACAGTTGTTTTGCCTTGCAAAGTTATGAAAGTGGAAAAGAACATTCATTTGGAAGTTTGTAAAGCTTGTTTTTTTTAAAATCAGGGAACCCCTTAAAGCACAATATCTGTATTTAGTCTTTTATGGCACATGAAGTCTGTCTGTCATGATGCCCAGAGAGAGCAAATAAACAGTCAACATGCAAAAGGCTAAGAACTGATAAGGTAAAAAAATAAAATAAAAAAATGAATAGTTTACTATTTTAGATTTCGGGATCATAGCGATAAATTGTTATATTTTGATAAACTTTTAACATGCAGCAAGCAGTTGTCCAGGATACAAAAATTCTAAAGGCAGGGAATAGTTAAAAAAAATCTACTGTCTGTTAACCCTGTTTTGTCTTCCACCATATACTGTATTTTTGACCATATAAGATACACTTTTTCCCCCAAAAGTGGCAGAATAATAACATTGCATCTTATAAAGTGAATACTAATAAGCGCTTCATATTAGTATGCAGGAGGCATGGGGAGCAGTGAGTGTAGTGCTGCTAGCCCTGCCTGTACTGATTGCTCCCTGGTATTCTTCTGGGCACCCGCTATGCTGTGTCCTGACTGTGTATACCGTCAGGTCGTAGTGAACGTAGGTGTGCCCTATGACCTGATGCTGTTTGACATCAGGTCACAATACAGCATAGCGATGACAGAAGACCAAGGAGCGGTGAGTGCAGTAAATATGCACCATCTGGAGCAGGAGAGATACGTTTTTTTTGGTTTTTTTTACTGTCTGATCTGAGGTCTGATAAAGATTGGGGAGTTTGATCTCAGGTCTGATAAAGACTGGGGTTATGATTAGGGGTTCTGATCTGAGGTGTGATGAGTAAGGTGCCACCTGTGACATCCGCAGACCGTAAATGGAATCGCCATGTCCAAAAATGTCAAAATTATTAAAGGCTATGTATACCGTTGGGATTTTTTTTATTTTATTGCATTCTGCTCATTTTGAGCTAAAAATAATTTTTTAGATTAGTCTTTATTATAAATATGGAGTCCTTTTTTCTGTATAGAGCTGAGATGCTCTAGTAGTGCGGTATGCCAGACCTTGCAGGGGAATTGTGTGTGAGGTCACGGTGTGAGCAATAGGTGGGCCGAGGTAAATACAGTTCTGGTTACTCACGGTTACGTGGGCAGGCTCGCATAAGTGAAAAAGAGAACGGCACAAGGATTCTCTGGGGCACACTCTGGTGTAAGGGACACTGGCCAGATGGTGGTTGGAGGTGCCCTTGGTGGTCTGTATTAATGTGCCAGTGGCAAGGTCCCTTGTAGTCGTGACGCCAGTACCTTTTGTATGGAGGTACAACCATTTACTATAGTGTTAATAGAGGAACTGAGTCTGAGGCAAGCAGGATGAAACTCAACAGGGAACTTTACTGTAGATGACTCTTGATACATCACATCCATTGCATTAAAACAGTCTCTTGATACAATCCGGCATTAAGCACAATCTCCCATGCATATGGGAAAAGGGAAATGCAAATCCTCAATGAAGTACAGGCTCTTGTAATACATAAGAAAGCTACTGCTCAGACTAGGCTGGTAATAATGAAAGTCTTACACTGGTAACAACTCCACGCTGATCCTAATCCTTGATTAAAGGTGCTTTTCTGAATCCTGAAACTTCTATTCCAATGTTGTTCTGACAGTTGGCCTGACTGTCCTCAGGATTTAAACTGGAGATGTAGATGCTTCAAGCTATCTCCTACACCTAATACAAAGGTGCCTAATAAGTCCTCAGGTAATGATTATCTTGCTAATCCTTTGTCTTGCATAAACGTGAAAATTCCTTAAATACTCAGCTGCATACAGTTTAGACATTGGTCACCCTGGAAGAGCGATCTATAGTAGTGGATTGCTCACCTCTAGGTAGAATACTTGCAGGCCTTAACCCTGGGCTATGGAACCGACAGGGACAGAGTAGAGAGGCTAGGAAGGGGCCTCCCTCCAGATATTCAGCTACATGGCTGTTGCTTTCTTGTAGGCTCATGAGAGAACTGCATTGAACTGAACTCTCACTTGGATTTACCTGAGCTCATCTGCATTGGTTTGGATTCACCTCAACCAGGAATTGAACTGAACTGAACTGAACTGCGCAGCCTAACTTAGGTCTGAGCTAAGCTATATATACACACAGTAGCACTGCTCCATCTTGTGGAGAAACAAGTGTAGTGCACCCTGACTAGGCCTGTGTAAAGGATATTTGCATATGGAATCACATTGTGACATGGAGAATATGACAAAAATACAGGCATATCACATGACATGAATACATAATTAAGATACGTTTGCGGGCCCACGGTTACTTGAGTGGGACACTGCAGTAGCAGCCTATGAATCTTCTTTCTTTTCCGTCAGTTGGGGAACTGATGGGCTCCTTATCTCTGCTCTCTGACATTATAAACACTCATTATAGCTCAGTTCTTATCTTACTGATAAAATCGTGGCTTAAATAAGTTTTTTTGACCTCTTAGGGCTCTTTCACACTTGCGTAGTTCTTTTCCGGCATAGAGTTCCGTCGTCGGGGCTCTATGCCTGAAGAATCCTGATCAGTTTTATCCTAATGCATTCTGAATGGAGAGAAATCCGTTCAGGATGCATCAGGATGTCTTCAGTTCAGGACCGGAACGTTTTTTGGCCGGAGAAAATGCCGCAGCATGCTGTGCTTTTTGCTCCGGCAAAAAATCCTGAACAATTGCCGCAAGGCCGGATCCGGAATTAATGCCCATTGAAAGGCATTAATCCAAATCCGGCCTTAAGCTAAACATCGTTTCGGCGCATTACCGGATCCGCCGTTTAGCTTTTTCTGAATGGTCACCATGGCTGCCAGGACACTAAGGTCCTGTTTGCCATGGTAAAGTGTAGTGGGGAGCGGGGGAGCAGTATACTTACCGTCCGTGCGACTCCCTGGGCGCTTCAGAGTGACGTCAGGGCGCCCCACGCGCATGGATGACGTGATCACATGGATCATGTCATCCATGCGCATGGGGCGCTCTGACATCATTCTGGAGCCCCCCGGGAGCCGCACGGGCGGTAAGTATACTGCTCCCCCGCTCCCCACTACTATTATGGCAACCAGGACTTTAATAGCGTCCTGGCTGCCATTGTAAAACTGAACGCATTTTGAAGACTGATCCGTCTTCAAATGCTTTTAGTTCACTTGCGTTTTTCCAGATCCGGCGTGTAATTCCGGCAAATGGAGTACACAACGGATCCGGACAACGCAAGTGTGAAAGAGCCCTTAGTAATTTACAGCTAAGGGTTAGTAGATGACCAGTACAAAGTGAAAGTATCAGTTACACAGCTAGAAAAACTGTTAACTCTTTGTGACAGAACAGCTTAATATTTTTAATAAAGGCTAATTGAAAAAATGATTTTTAGCCAAAAATTTGTAAGAAATGACCTCTGAAGGTTTACATAGCCTTTTAAATATAAAATTATTATCTAGCAAAGTTAATGCTGTAACAGAAATAGATTCCAATGCCTGAACATCAGTTTATTGGTCACCTTACACCCTGACCCCTAAAAAATTTATAAAAAGTAGTATGTACAAAACGGAAATATAGAAATGTTTTGGATATCACAACATGGTGACAAATATCAAAAAAAATTATTAGCACAAGTTGTTTTATTGTTTTCAAGTAGTAATTCCTAAGAAAAAACTGTATAAATTTCGTATTGATGTAATGTTACTAACCCACAGAATAAGAGTACCTGCACATGGTGCTGATTTGTGTGCAGAAAATCCTCATGAAATCCGAACATAAAACCACACATAAAACCGCACTATTTAACAGGATTTGATGCATTTTTTGTCTGGTTTCTGGTGCAGATTTACGTGCGGATTTTTTGTTTATGTTAACAATCCCATAGAAGTATATGGGGAAAACTATTCAACTGAAGGTGCGTAATCACACAAACAATTGACATGTGGTGGATTTTAAAATCAGCACAGCAGGTCAGTTTCCACACATGCAAAGATACAGAAAATGTACATGAGATTCGGCAAATTTCATTCACTTTTCTGATACTGTATTATGCTGCCATTTTTCATCGGCAATGTGCGTTCCGCATTTTGCGGATTGCACATTGCCGCCACTTAATAGAAAATTGCAGACAAGAATAGGACATATGTAAATTATAGTGAGCACTCAATATCTGTGGTCATATATCAGGTCTGTTGATATAACTATTTTATTAGAACATGAAATGGTGCATACAATAGATATAGCATAATAAAATATCGTACCTTAAGATTAAAATTAAATAATAAAACAAAATATGGAAAAACACAGTTGGTTATACCGATAGAAAATTGGTCACTTAAGGTTGGTATTGTCTCCTTATAGAGGCTGCAATTTTGTTTTTATAGGTGTTGCAACATTGTTCCCAACGTTAAATATCTCAGTTATCAATGGTGTGTCCGTGCATGTAGTTAGCCAGAAGTACTCACTGTTTGGGGTTCGGCTCGTGTGTAACTGTCCGTGGTGGCGTCCCACCGTGGGTCAGTGCACTCACCCAATGTAACGTTTTTGGAGTGTCTTCCGATATTCACGGTCCGCGGTGTTGTTGCGGTAATCCTGCTCCCCAAGAGACCGCTGTGCGTCCCTCGTGTAGCTGGCGTCCTGCTTTTTTGCTGACACTACACGTGATCAGGGCGCCGGGGAGGTCTTTACCCGATGAAAAGTTATGGGATATCTCCCGATGATCAAAGTCTGCGGTTACGGTAATCCTGCTTCCAGGTGGCCGCTGTGTGTCCCACGTGTGGCTGGCGTCCTGTGCTTTTTGCCGGCACTCCACGTGATCAGGGCGCCGATGAAGTCTCTACCTGTGATTGGTTCAAGACTCCTGTGATGAATTAGGAATATTTTCGATCACCGTCTATGCGGTCGTGTCCGTGATTCCGTGTGCTGATCAGCTCCGATGGGTTAAAGTGTCCAGTCGTCTATAGGGATCCCAACCGCTATACGCGTTTCAAGGTCTCTGACCTCTTCCTCAGTAGCCTGAGGAAGAGGTCAGAGACCTTGAAACGCGTATAGCGGTTGGGATCCCTATAGACGACTGGACACTTTAACCCATCGGAGCTGATCAGCACACGGAATCACGGACACGACCGCATAGACGGTGATCGAAAATATTCCTAATTCATCACAGGAGTCTTGAACCAATCACAGGTAGAGACTTCATCGGCGCCCTGATCACGTGGAGTGCCGGCAAAAAGCACAGGACGCCAGCCACACGTGGGACACACAGCGGCCACCTGGAAGCAGGATTACCGTAACCGCAGACTTTGATCATCGGGAGATATCCCATAACTTTTCATCGGGTAAAGACCTCCCCGGCGCCCTGATCACGTGTAGTGTCAGCAAAAAAGCAGGACGCCAGCTACACGAGGGACGCACAGCGGTCTCTTGGGGAGCAGGATTACCGCAACAACACCGCGGACCGTGAATATCGGAAGACACTCCAAAAACGTTACATTGGGTGAGTGCACTGACCCACGGTGGGACGCCACCACGGACAGTTACACACGAGCCGAACCCCAAACAGTGAGTACTTCTGGCTAACTACATGCACGGACACACCATTGATAACTGAGATATTTAACGTTGGGAACAATGTTGCAACACCTATAAAAACAAAATTGCAGCCTCTATAAGGAGACAATACCAACCTTAAGTGACCAATTTTCTATCGGTATAACCAACTGTGTTTTTCCATATTTTGTTTTATTATTTAATTTTAATCTTAAGGTACGATATTTTATTATGCTATATCTATTGTATGCACCATTTCATGTTCTAATAAAATAGTTATATCAACAGACCTGATATATGACCACAGATATTGAGTGCTCACTATAATTTACATATTTCTTTATTGTTAACCCCTTATGTGGTTGGGGTGAACCACATCATAGTTAGAGCACCGAACCTGGTAAACAGAAGGGTGAGCCACTATAAACCTATAATAAGAATAGGACATGTTTTATTTTTTTTCGGGATCGGAATTGCGCACCCGGAAGTGAGGGTCCGCATTTCCGGATCCGGCCAGCACATTGTGCGGCCCCATAGCAAAATGCGGAACAGAATTAGGGATTTTCCTAAGTCATGACGTAAAGTCATGATTTTATTAAAGACACGGAGGCGAGTATTTGCTTAACTCTTTCTTTACTGAAAAATAGCAGCAAAGACAATTGAAGAAAAAAACATAAGAATATCCATGGTAACAGCTCCACCCCTTCTACCCCTATATAAGGGACATCACTGGCTGGACACTTCCTCTTTCTTTGCAGTCTTCAACGGCGAAAACTGGACTCTGGAACGGACAATAACAACCGGAACAGCAGCCGTAGAACAGTCAAACGGAACCTCTGGAAGGTGAACATCAGACGATGGATGACCAAAGTGCATCAACCTGGAGGGAAGAGAAAAAACAAACATCATGGCAGCAACTCACCCAACTGCATTGTTCCCGAACAAGCACAGCAGCCCAAGTACTTCACATGCCGTAACAGACAGATAAATAATATCGAACAGTACAAAGACCCTAAAAACCCAGCAGGGAGGGTGAAACTGCAATGGGCGGGAAATACTCGCCTCCGTGTCTTTAATAAAATCATGACTTTACGTCATGACTTAGGAAAATCCCTAATTTTATTACAAGACACGGAGGCTCATATTTGCAAGTTTAAAGCTGGGCAATAACTGAAGCAAACACGTGAGGATCTGGCCTGAAATAGAATTCCCGAAAGGTAGAGACTCGGGACCAATCCGCCAACTGCATGACATCCTCCAAACGGGCACCAGCCACCGACAAAGAGGTAGCCGCTGCTCCCCGAACCGAATGCGTGGTGAAGATGGAAGTATCAATACCAGAGAGGGAAAGGATCCACTTAACCCAACGGGAAAGCGTAACACTGGTAACCGGGGCAAAAGGGCGACGAAAAGAGATGAACAACTGCGGGGAATCCCGAGAGCGAAAAGCTACGGTGCGAGACTCGTACTCCCGTAAACAAGCCACGGGGCACAGCTGCAGAGAAGAAGGAAAAGACGGGTAAGTAACCGACCTGATACCCGTCTTAGTGCGACGGGATATATTGAACAGTACCCCTTGAGGCGTAAAATAACGCGCGTCAATATCTAAAGCCCGTACGTCCGAGACGCGCTTACAAGATACTAAACAAAGAAGGGTCACCAACTTGGCGGATAACTGCCGAAGAGACAGCAACGAATTGAGTGGCCAACCCTCCAGAAACCGGAGAACCGTCGCAACGTCCCAAGTGGTAGAGAAACGCGGCCTAGGAGGACGCGACAATCGAGACCCACGCAACAGACGACAGATCAACGGGTGTTGACCAGCGGGGCAACCATCAAATCCGGAATGTCTAGCAGAAATCGCCGAGCGGTAGACGTTCAGGGTACGGTAAGCTTTACCCGCCTCAAAGAGAGAAGTGAGGAACTGAAGAACCGCGACTACAGGGGCTTGAACGGGATCCAAGTTCCGTGGATCGCACCAACGAACCCAGACGTCCCAAGCCGCCTGGTAGGCTCGTCTAGTGCCTGGAGCCCAAGCCGACTCCAACAGTTGTCTGGTTGCTGTGGAAAACTCAGAGGAATCCCAGGGCCCCCTGAAACCCGGCAAGCTAGAAGCTGCAGAGAGCCGTCTAGCAGAAGAGGATGAAGGCGACCAAAAGGGTCGAGCAAAAGCTGTGGAAACGACGGCAGGAGTCGAGGCTCCTCCGCAAGAAGATGCAGCAACTGAGGAAACCACGATTGTGTTTGCCAGAAGGGAACCACCAGGACCAACTGAGCCATCTGGCGACGGACCTGGGCGAGTACCCGAGGGATGAGAGCGAACGGAGGAAAGGCATAATGGAGGGGACCCCCCCAGTTCTGGAGGAAAGCATCCACGGCCTCTGCCTGAGGATCCGGACGCCAACTGAAGTACCTGGGCAGTTGCGTGTTCAGGCGAGACGCGAACAGATCAATGCAACATGGGCCCCAAAGAGACACAATATCTCGGAAGACCCCCGGATCCAACCTCCAGTCGCTGGAGTCCGAAATGCAACGAGAACTCCAGTCGGCCAATGTGTTGTGGAGTCCTGGAATGTACTCCGCCACCACCGAAATTCCCCTGGAAAGACAAAACTCCCAAAAATCTTTGGCCAGATAGGCCAAAACCCTGGACCGTGTTCCCCCCAGGCAATTCACGTAACGGACCGCAGAGACATTGTCCATACGAAGGCGAATACACGCCCGTACGGACCTCTGAGCAAAGCTGCGGATCGCGAAAGAGCCCGCTAAGAGTTCGAGGGCATTGATGTGAAGATGAGCCTCCTCCGGAGACCATGCTCCACCCGTGGATACTCCCTGACAGTGTGCTCCCCACCCCCTCAGACTGGCATCTGACTCGATGACCAGATCCGGAAGAGGACCGAATATCGCTCGACCATTCCATACCGACAAGTTGTGTATCCACCACATCAATTCGTCCCTGGTCTCCGTGTCCAAGACAAGAGTGTCTGAATAAGAGGCCCCTGCTCGAAGGTGAGCAATCTTCAGCCTCTGTAGAGCCCGATAATGAAGAGGGGCAGGGAATATCGCCTGAATGGAGGAAGTGAGGAGACCGATCAGGCGAGCAAGGTGACGGAGAGATAACTGAGGAAGCAAGAGAGCATGCCGAATTTCCTTGCGTATTGATTTGACCTTGGCTAAGGGCAGACTGAGGGACTGATCCAAAGAGTTCACGGAGAAACCGAGAAACTCTACCGAGGTGTCCGGGACCAGACATGATTTTTCTAAGTTGAGAACAAAACCCAGCCCCTGAAGCAGGGACTTGGCCATCTCTAAATGATACAACAGAAGGGAAGGATTCTGGGCCATGATCAGGATGTCGTCCAAATAAATAATTAGACGCACCCCTCTCGCCCTGAGCCAAGCCACTACCGGCTTCATGATCTTCGTAAAGCACCACGGGGCGGATGACAGGCCAAACGGGAGGCACGTAAACCGCCAAGTCTGGCCGTTCCATAAGAACTGCAGGAGATCTCGAGATGGAGGAGCTACTGGGACCGTTAAATACGCATCCTTCAGATCCAGTTTGACGAACCAGTCTCCCGGCAGAAGCATATCCCGGAGCAGATGGATGCCCTCCATCTTGAAATGCCTGTAGCGAACGAAGACATTTAGATGTTTGAGATTTATGACTGGCCGAAACTGGCCACCTTTCTTTTGTACCAGGAAGATACTGCTCAAAACCCCTGAGAAGGGATGGGGAGACAATTCTATGGCCCCTTTGAATAGAAGGGATGACAGTTCTGAATTTAGGAGCGACCGGTCCGAGGTCGGACCCCCCCAAACAGCGGGAAGGCCCTGAGGGGTGGATACTTGCTCGATGGTAAAACCCCGGACCGTAGACAGGACCCACTGGTCTGAGGTGATCCCTGACCACACATGGAAAAAGTGACGGAGTCTTCCCCCAACCTGCTGGGAACTCAGGGGCGGCACACAAGGAGGACTTACCATATGGGCGCCTTGAGCCCGGAGTGCCACGGAAACCTCTGGAACGGGAAGGACCTCCGCGGGACGGAAAGAAGGTGGGTTGGTACCTGGAGTCCTGCAGCGACTGTCGATAAGTAAAGGAGCCACGGCCCGTGCCTTTGGGCTGAAAGTTGGAGCGGCCGGACAATCGGCCCCTAGGATTGCCGGCCCTGGAGGAAAAACGCGCCTGAAAGACGCGGCGCATAGAGCTCTGCGCTTTATCAAGGGCCGTAAAGGCGCCAACATACTTCCCCAACTCTTTTATGAAGGGGTCCCCAAACAATAGGCCTTGCGCCTCTTTCCCGGATTCCGTCAGGGATAAATTTGCCAATTTAGGCTCAATTTTCATTAAAATGGCCTTTCTTCTTTCAATGGCTATAGAAGTATTAACATTGCCAGCTAGGCAAATCGCTCTTTGGGCCCAACCGCTAAGATCCTCAGGATCTACCTGGGTGCCCGCTGCCTTAGCAGATTCGGCTAGGTCAAAAATTTTGGCCAGCGGACCTGTCATATCCAGTAATTTATCCTGACAGGCTTTTAATGCAGAGTCCAAGCCTTTACGCGGGTTGAACCCCGTTTTAGCTAGAAATTGCACCACTTTTGGGTCCACACTAGGTGTCTCACAAATTTTGTTGGGGATCAGGGGTCGTGGGCACTCTGCCCGAAGCTTACTGCGAGCTTCCTTGGAGAGGGGAGTACGAATCCTTGCTTCCAAATATTGCGCCACATGAGTGGCGGGAAGCCATTCTGAGGACCTAGGATGGTGTAACTGGTCCGGATTAAATAGGGGGTCACCCATGGGATCCAGAATAGTGTCCTTGCCGGACTCTAAAGGGTCTATATCGGTCCCCGCTGATTTAGACGGGTCCTCCTCAATAGCAGGATCCACTGCCACATCATTTAAATTATCTTCCCCAGAGTAAAGGGGGTAATCATCATACGCCTCCTCAACGGACTCTGCGTCCGAATCAGAAACCTGCTCCGGTAAGGACCGGGCGGTCTTCCATGCACGTGCCCTTTCTGCCGGGCATGAATTAGCTCTTTTGCGCGATTTGACTGCGCATTCATTGGATGGGCCAGAACCCACATTCACATTTGTTCTGGAGGCAGGAGGGGGCATTACAGGGTTAGTTTGAGCCCTTAGGGCCTGGGATATAGTGTGTGATAAGGACTCTGAAACTGTCCCCATAGCAGCAACTATTGCATCTGAAATAGACTGCTGGAGATTAGCAGCCTGCAACTCCTGAACAGGGGCATCATTAACCCTATGAGGGGGGGAAGGTGAGACCTGACTGGATCTTCTCACCGGTACCGAACTGGCAGGGGATACAGGGACCAAAGACATTCTTGAGATATGTACCTGAGGAGTAGGTCACCCCAACAGATAGAAGAAAAAACGCTGGCAAGAGAGCAGGAACCCGACGAGCGATGCGGACAGCACTGTGGAGCAATGAGCCGACGAGGAGCGCAGGAGCAAGAGCCCTCCCCTTCCAGAGAGAGACCAATCGGAAGAGAGGGAGGAGAAAGATGGCGTCCGAGAATCTCGCCAAGAAACGCAAGATCTCGGCGTCTGAGGGGAGAAAAACAAAGATGGCGCCTGAGAATCCCGTCCGACGAGATGTGAGGCGCCGAAGCCCGGGAAAACAGCGCGGGAAGGCACAGGTAAGGAGAAGGAGCAACGGTAGTCAAAATGGCCGAAATATAACTAAGGGCTATGGAAAAAACGGCACCGAACAGCCGGAGACCGACCCGGTGTCACAGGGGTGAAACGGGAGGGACCGCAAGCGGCCCAATTAACCCCTACAAGCCGAGACAGACCAACAGGGTACACAATAAGGAAATGGCCCTGAAAGATACCACTAAGACCCCTGTTCCAAAAGGAACTGGGGTAAAGGATATAATCCAAACACAATCTCCAAAAGGTACCCCTCAGAAAACTAAAAAGGAGAAATCAATAAGACAATTAACATGAAAGAAATTTTAGACCACTTATCTGAGCTGGAGCAGCAAAGAAAGAGGAAGTGTCCAGCCAGTGATGTCCCTTATATAGGGGTAGAAGGGGTGGAGCTGTTACCATGGATATTCTTATGGTTTTTTCTTCAATTGTCTTTGCTGCTATTTTTCAGTAAAGAAAGAGTTAAGCAAATATGAGCCTCCGTGTCTTGTAATAAAATTGCGGATGTGTGAATGAAGCCTTACAGTAATGTCATTTTTAGCACATGGTGAACATTGTAATACAAAACTAAACAATGGCAGAACTGAGTTTTTTTATTTTATTTCAACCAATAAAGACATTTTTCCTGTTTTGCAATACATGATGTAGTAAATGGTGCCATTAAAAAATTTTGTCCTGCAAAAATAAGCCAAAATATGGCTATGTAAACTGAAAAGTAAGAGTAAATGGTCGATCAAACTCTGCCACCTCTGTGGTCTCTATCAGTCTCAGTTTACTTCCATGCCAGTTATCATGTGTGGTCTACAAATGTGACCGCTGTGACAGCCTCAGCTGTCTCTAGCCAAGTATACAGTACTGTGCAGAAGTTTTAGGCAGGTGTGAAAAATTCTGCAAAGTAAGCATACTTTTAAAAATAGCAGTGTTAGTTTAAATTTAATGGGGTTATCTGGGAATTTGATATTAGTGGCCTATCCTTAGGATAGGTCATCAATATCAAGTCGATGGCTATCCAACTTCCGGCAACCCCGCCGATCAGCTGTTTGAAGAGGCCACAGCACTTACCAGAGCTTGGTGAGTGCTGCAGCCTCCTCACAGCTTACCATGCACAACACTGTACATTGTATAGCGGATCTGTTTTGTATTGCAGCTTGGCCCCATTCGCTTGAATGAGAATAAGCTGCTTCTAGGTCACATGGCTGATAGACTGCGATATCACTGGCCTAGGAAGAGGCCTAAGCACCCAGAGAGCATCATGGTCTCTTTAAACAGCTGATTGATGGGGATTCCAGGAGTCTGAGCCCCCAACCGAACCCCCGGATCTGATATTGATGACCCATCCTGTGGATAGCCCCTTAAAATTTATTCTGTAGCAAGAAACATAAATCCAGTGTCATTAAGAACTATTTTCAATGTAAAGAAGAACAATGAGTCCTGGAAATGTTGATATGGCTCCCACAGAGCACTCACCATCATCAAGTCTGTCTGGAATTACATGAAGAGACAGAAGGATTTGAGCAAGCCTACATCCATAAAGCATGTACGTAGTACGTGATGTGTGCAAGTGTACCTAGAAGAATTGATGTTATTTTGAAGGCAAAGGGTAACCAAAATATTAACATTTATATTTTTGATTGCATTCTTAATTTTTTATTTTTATTTTCAAATTTGCCAAAAATGTTTCCACAATACTGTACAGATGAGACTGCAGAGGCCAATGACTAGCTGCAGCGGTCACTTGTGTAGACTGCAAGTGTTCAACTGCACTAAAGTAAACAGAGCCCAGCGGGGATCACTGGAGCCGTAGGGAATTAAATGCGCAAATAATTTTTTTCTTTGTAATTGAAAACATTCCATGCCTTTAGACAGTTTTTTTCATCCTAGACAACCCGTGAAGTAAATAAGCATGGACCTTGTGTTGTGTTTTTATGCTGTTGCATGTACAATTAGCATATTTTATGATTTAGTGTAATGTCAGTAGTTTTAATAAAATTGCTGTTTCAATGAAGACCATAAGAAATTGACCCACTGGTTTGGACAATGGTGAAATCCATCTGCCACCTAGTGGCACATGGATAAAAGTTAATTTTTTTTTAAGACCTGAAAAACCATACCGTACTGATCTTGTTCTATAACTGCTTTGTGTAGTTGCGATACACCTGTATATTATCCCTTTTAAAAGCATTCAAATATTTTACCCACAGTTTACAGCTTTATCATACCCTGATTCAAATCATTCAGCACAAGCACAGTGGCAGAATGCTTTCACACGGGTTTAATAATGGAAAGTTTGTTTATAAAGTTATCTACTATCTATTATTTCTTATAGTAGCCGTTTGAGATGAGAGAAGTTTTCAAAAATTCTGCTATTTCCCGGCTGCAGAGAGACTGTATATTGGTGTACAACACTGTGCATTGCAGAAACATGCATAGGTAGTCCGCTGTGGTAGTGAAATAGTTACTTTTCATCTGTATGACAGGCAGGGGACAGGCGTCAGTCTTAGAATCACTTCACACTTCACTTATTTGGGCAGTTACGGGACCCACAACTGACCAAATAACTCAAGTGACCTTACAGGTCAATGTTAGCGTCAGATATAAAGAACCGTGCAGTGGCCCAAGATTGTACTATTGCACTCCTTTTACACCGTCAGCTGATTCCACATAGAATTCTACAGAACTTGTTCTGTTACACGCTGAAACAAGTAGTGCCTCTATGACAGAGTGGAGAAGGTGTCAGTTTATGTTGATGTCATTGTTTAATTTTCCCTTCTTCTGATCCATCACAAGAACAACCCAAAAAAACGGATCCTGTCTTTTGAGCTTCCGCCTTCACACGGTCAGCATTTGGTCAGTAATATATCAGGATTGCTAAGGCAAAAGAAAAAAAACAGGAGAGGATCAAAAACAGAGATAACACGTGATAGGAATATTTGCCTGTCTTTTGAGTTTTGTACCCACTCCTGCTTTTGGCTTCCAAATCATGAGCATATCCTGATGCAAAATAGGGGCCGAGTGATAAAGGCCTTATGGATGCTTCAAAGGCAGGATCTGTTGTGTTTTTCACTTTGCTGTCCTTTAGACAGAACAGAAGAAGGGTAAAACAAATGGTGATGTCAACAAGGCCAAACAGGGACACCAAGGGGGAGAGTGGCAACCGCATTGAGTCAACATAGTGGCCCAGTCACAGAGTGGGGAGGTGGCAACTGCATTAAGGAGTCAACATGCAGCCAGCCAGTCGCAAGGGCAACACGTGAGGTGCACGGTGGACCAATGAGGGGCCAAATCATATAACACACAGTTCATCAGTTTGCTCACGGTTAGCAGATAGCCTCCCTGGGCTGGCAGCCCAGTGTTGAGGTGGACAGCACCAAATCCTCCGGGGCACGCTCTATGGTAGGAAGCATCAGCCAAGATGGTGGTTGAGGTGCCCTTGATGTTAGGGGTGCTTAGGGTGCTTGTTGCGGCTGAGTCCCTTGATGGTTTTTGTCGTGACGCCAGTACCGTTAATGGTGGTACAACCATAGGTAGTAATAATGAGGTAGAAAGTGGTAAGATGCAACTCACAACTTTAACTTTGGATGTCTTTTAGTTGCAGTAGTACAAATATGAATCTCTAGAAGGTACAGAGTTAATTATGCAAATCCACTGTTTTAGGCTTGTCAGGTTTCTTGGTTTTTTGGAGCAGTGGGTTAGGTGTACCTGGTTCCCTTAGATGCTTTGGATCCTATTCCTTGTCTTTCCCTACAAGCTCAACTGTCTCTTAGAAGTTTGGTGTGGCTGCCTGAAGCTATACAACCTCCACCATGTAAAGGTGTCTGTGGCCCTCAAATATGGCTCTTATCACTGATTAATTCCTAGGAATGCTTGTTTCTTTTCCAGGGGGGGAAAATCTTCTCCTAATGGTCAGGGATGCAAGTCTATAGTCCGGCCACAGAAGGAAAACGCTCTTCTGCGCCTCACATCTGAGTATCACCTACTAGCGAAGTTGGCTCCACTCACTAATCTGTGTTGCAAAGTCTTCACTCTATCTTTCCTCCCACTAATTTGATCTGACTACCTCAGATCTGCTCTTTTCTGACTACATTTTCAACTGCCTAACCTCAACTCCCTCCTGGTCTCAACTCCTCTGTCTCACTAGGCCTGACCTGAGTATATATAGGACCTGAACTT